>NC_052162.1:131171763-131546410 GCF_902713615.1 Scyliorhinus canicula | reverse complement strand
CACCCTATCCCCAGAACTCAGTAACTCCATCTAAACTAGGGAAGCACGGTGGCACAATGGGTTAGCCCTGCAGCCTCACAATGGCGAGGTCCCAGGTTTGATCCTGGCTCTGGATCACTGTCCATGTGGAGTTTGCACATTCTCCCAGTGTTTGCGTGGGTTTCGCCCCCACAACCCAAAGATGTGCAGACTAGGTGGATTGGCCAGGCTAAATCGTCCCTTAATTGGAAAAAACTAGATTTTTTTTTTTTTTAAACTCCACCTAACCTTTGTTTGGACACTAAGGGGCAATTTAGCGTGGCCAATCCATGTAACCTGCACATCTTTGGACAGTGGGAGAAAACTGGAGTACCCGGAGGGTACCCACGCAGACACGGGGAGAATGTGCAAACGCCACACAGTCACCCAAGGCCGGAATAGCTGAAACATAAACACACTGCTCCTGGTAGTTGATGGGACAGTGGTTCAATAAATATAATCAGTGGATTAAAAAGTGTGTAATGTAGAGTAAAAACAGAAAATGCGAGATTAACGCAACAGGTCTGCAGTATCATAGATTCCCAACAGTGCAGCCATTCAGCCCACCCCAGTTTGCACCAACCCTGCAAAAGAACACCCCACCCAGGTGCACTTCGCCTGCCCTCTTCCCATTATCCCATTTCATCTTTGGACACTAAGAGGTAATTTAGCATAGCCAATCTACCAAACCTGCACATCTTTGGACAGTGGGAGAAAACTGCAACCAGAGGGAACCCACACGGTCATGGGGAGAATGTGCAAACTCCACATAGTCACCCAAGGCTGGAATTAAACCCAGGTCGCTGGAGCTGTGGTACAGCTGTACTAACCACTGTGCCACCATGCCACATCTGTGGCGAGAGAAACAGAGTTCATATGTATTGCTTCTTGTTGTACCAGTTCTGTAGAAGTGTCAACGGACTCTAAAAAGTTCACTGAAGTGAAAAGAAATTAAAAGAAAATGTTCACTCAAGAGGTTCGACACAGGAAGAAGCTTCAGTCTGTGTGAAGCTCAATCTTCATCACACCCCGCAGTCTGATTGGCTGGAGGACCAGAGTCCATCTGGTCCTCCAAATCATCCCATTCGTCAACACCTCTCAGTCCGGGAACGAGGTTGTGGAACCCACGCGGCCAATGGGAAAAACTCAAAATGATGCAGAGTCTCAACCAATGAGGGAGATCGGGACCAGCCCCGCCCCTTATTCACTCCGAGGGGAAGCATGGTAGCACAGGTGGCTCGCACTGTGGCTTCACAGCGCCAGGATCCCAGGTTCGATTCCCCGCTCGGCCACTGTGCGGAGTCTGCACGTTCTCCCCATGTCTACGTGGGTTTCTTCCGGGTGCTCCAGTTTCCTCCCACAGTCCAAAGACGTGCAGGTTAGGTAGACTGGCCATGATAAATTGCCCTTAGTGTCCAAAAAGGTTAGGAGGGGTTATTGGGTTACGGGGTTAGGGAGGAAGTGAGGGCTTAAGTGGGTCGGTGTAGACTCGATGGGCCGAATGGCCTCCTTCTGCACTGTATGTTCTATGTTTAACCAGTTATATGAAATGAAAATCGCTTATTGTCACGAGTAGGCTTCAATGAAGTTACTGTGAAAAGCCCCTAGTCGCCACATTCCGGCGCCTGTCCGGGGAGGCTGGTACGGGAATCGAACCGTGCTGCTGGCCTGCTTTAAAAGCCAGCGATTTACCGGAGTGAGAATAAATCACACCATTCATAGCAAGGAGAATCCGTAAACTTGTTCTGTATGTGGATGAGGTTTCAATGGTTTGTCCAACCTGGAGAGACTCGAGGACAGCGGCACCATGGAGAAACAATAGAAATGTGGGGACTGTGGGAAGGGATTCATATCCCCGTCTGTGCTGGACATTCATCGGTGCAGTCACACTGGGGAGAGACCATTCACCTGCTCAGAGTGTGGGAAGAGATTCACTCAGCAGTCCCTCCGGCTGAAACACCTGCACATTCACACCAGGGAGGGAGCGTTCCTCTGTTCCCTATGTGGGAAGAGATTCATCCGGTCATCCACCCTGCAGAAACACCAGCGAGTTCGCAAGTGCCTCCAGAACTCTGCTGTTATTGATGTTAATCACATTCAGGACTGAACAGAAATCACATCCAGGACAGAACCATCTTCATTCTGACAGATAGAGTTTGTTTGAGGTGATGTTAATAATCCCTGAAACTGAGATTCGAATAGATTGGTGCCTGATAGCCGGCACAGACACAATGGGACAAAGGGCCTTGTTTTGTGCTGTAAAACTCTATAACTCGAACCCATCTCACTTCATACCAACATGTTCACTCTGACACAAGACATTTTATGTGTTCTGACTGAGAAGAGCTTTAGAAGCAAAATGGATCTGCTGACTCACCAATGCACACACACTGGAGAGAGACCGTCCACTGCTCCGAGAGTGGAAAGGGATACACTCATTCATCCACCCTGCAGAAACACCAGTAAATTTACACCGGGGAGAGGCCATTCACCTGTTCCAAGTATGGGAGGGGATTCACTCATGCATTCACCCTGCAGAAACACCAGCGAATTCACAAGTTACAGGAGTTGGATTCTGCTGTTCTTGCTGCTGTGAATCACATCCACGACTGAACCATGTTCATTCTGAGAGTTGGAGTTTGTTTCAGTTGATGTTAATAATCCCTGTAACTGGAGTTTAATGGTCCAATTATAGATTAATTAAATGAGCTTTGTGTCAGACACATGGTGTTGTAATACTTGATTTCTCTGAGATAAGATGAGACTGATTGATGTCCTGTTACTGACTGTTTCATTGTTGGGTCTTTTCTCCTTTGTTGGAAGACTTTTATTTTAGTGCCTTTCACAACTTCAGGATGTCCTAAAGTGCTTTACAGTCAATGAGGTTCTTTTGAAGTGTAGTCACTGTTGTAATGTCGTAAATACAGTCACCAAATATGCACAGAAAGATCCCGCAAACAGAAATGTGATTGAGACCACAGAATCTGTTCAGTGATGTTTGTTGAGGGATGAATATTAAGCAGTAAACCTGGGAGAACTCCCCTGCTCTTTGGAATAACATCATGGGAACCTTTACACCCAACTGAGGGCAGATGGGGCCAAGAGTTGAAGATCTGATCTGGAAGACGGGACCTCTGACAGTGCAGTGCTCCCTCAGGACTGCATCAGAATATCAACCTGGATTTGATGTACATGTTTCTGGAGGTGGATTTGAACCCACAACCTCCTGACTCAGAGATAACAATGTAACCACTGAGCCACAACTAACACCTCATCATTACTCTGGATTATTTCAGTTCTCAGACCTTCCGTTACTCTCAAGGACAAGTGTCCAGGAGTCACAGATTATCCAAAAAGGGGGTCAAAATCATAGGTGATTTTAAAGCAGTTGATTAAGAATCAACAGTTTGGATATAATACATCAGCTAAATAGACAGAAAAGACATACAACCCCAGATCAGGTGGGAACAGTTTACTGGACTTTACTGCCCTGGATCAGGGGGATGCTGATCTCCGGGCTGGAGATGAGGTTCCTCGGAATGGTTTACTGGTCCCGGATCAGAGGGATGCTGATCTCCCTGGCTAGAGTCGAGTTTCCTCGGAATAGTTTACTGGTCCTGGATCGGGAGGTGCCTTTATGATTAACCTCAGTCAGTACCGGAATTGAACCTATGCTGTTAGCCTGGCTCTGCACCACGAACCAGCTGTCTAGTCAACTGAGCTAAACCGGCCCCCATTTATTTCAAAAACATCCACAAGGTGGATGCAGGTGAACAGAGAGCTGGAGAACTTTTAAGTCTGTGCATGAACTTCTGTTTTGAACCAGGTGTATTTACAATTTTTATGTGATGCAGAACGAGGCCAGCAGCGTGGGTTCTATTCCCATACCGGCTGAGGTTATTCATGAAGGTTCGCCTCCTCAACCTTGCCCCTCGCTCGGGCAGCACGGTGGCACAGTGGGTTAGCCCTGCTGCCTCACGGCGCCGAGGTCCCAGGTTCGAATCCCGGCCCTGGGTCACTGTCCGTGTGGAGTTTGCACATTCTCCCCGTGTCTGCGTGGGTTTCGCCCCCACAACCCAAAAGATATGCAGGGTAGGTGGATTGGCCACACTAAATTGCCCCTTAATTGGAAAAAATGAATTGGGTATGCTAAATTTAAAAAAAAAAAACCTTGCCCCTCGCCTAAGGTGTGGTGATCCTCAGGTTAAATCACCACCAGTCGGCTCTCCTCCTGAAAGGGGAAAACGGTCTCTGGTCATCTGGGACTATGGCGACTTTACTTTCCTTACTTATTTTCTACAGATTCTACATCCCTCTTCACTTTAATTTTACTCCTTCTGATGGATACCTGCATGTTTAATTATATCCTGATTGTTTTAAAGTCAGTTTCTCTATGGACGATTTAAAATGTCCCATTTTACTGATCACTCAGTGCTGTTCAGTTTTCTAGTAGCTGAGTGTATTTGGGACCCGTTCTTCAGTGCAGGCTCACCCTGCATTTCACATGTCAGTTACTCCAGATGTAACAAATCACATCTGCACACTGACAGTGGGGCAGTGGTGTCTGTCTCAAGATCTTGGCGTATCCTTCCCCCCCCACCCCCTCCATGGAGCAACCCCTCAGGTAGTAGCCAGACTAGCAAACACAGTTTTCTTAAAAAGTGCAGAGGCAAAGGTACAAACATCACCAAGAGATTGACTATTTTCATATACTGGAATGTACCTGGATGTCAGATTATTTTTAAATGTATTTTTTCATGGGATGCGGCCATCTTAATTGTCTGAAGGCCATTTCAGAGTCAACCACCTCACCGAGGGTTCAGCCAGACCAGGTAAGGACACCAGAATCATTACTGAACCAGATGGTAACTCAGACCAGCTTCCATTCACTGAATTTAAATTCCACCAGTGACTGTGATGGTGTTTGAACCAATGTCCCCAAGGCATTGTCCTGGCCGACTAGTCCAGTGACTTTACCCCCAGCCCATCATCTCCCACTGATAGATTGATCTATTCTATTGAACTATACCCAGGCTGAGTTATTCCAATTCCCATTTGATGGTGTGACTTTTCTCTTTTATTCTAAGTGGGACATCCCATTAATTATCATTCTTATTCCGAAGGCCTGGATAAACTTTATCGAATTCAACATTCACACAATCTGGTCTGCTTGGGTCAGAGACACAGGTCCAGGTATTTCCAATCATAGATAGATAGAAAAGTACAGCACAGAACAGGCCCTTCAGCCCTCAATGTTGTGCCGAACAATGATCACCCTACTCAAACCCACATATCCACCCTATACCCGTAACCCAACAACCCCCCCCAACCTTTACTTTTTAGGACACTAAGGGCAATTTATCATGGCCAATCCACCTAACCCGCACATCTTTGGACTGTGGGAGGAAACCGGAGCACCCGGAGGAAACCCACGCACACACGGGGAGGACGTGCAGACTCCGCACAGTTTGGAGATACCTCCCACATTCCCCATTCCCAAGAATTTTATCTTGAAACATAACAGATGGGATTTCCCCCCCCCATCCCGAGACCGTAAATTCCCACCCAAGGTAAAGGACCTTTAAATGTTCCGGCAAATTTCCATTCCGCCCGTGATGATTCCCATGGCTGGAAATATGACCCCAACAAATGGGATGAAGCCAAATCTTTAAAAGACAAAGTCTTTATTTCAAATTGTTGCCATGCTGTCCGGGGAACAGGTTAACTTCTCTGCTTGTTTACAAAAGGGAAGCGGAAACATTTACAAAGCTTCCCACAGCTTGTGAGCTCCGAAACATAACTTCAAGGCTGAAGTTTATCTTCAGAGAATGAAACGTTTTGGTGCCTTTTCCAATTGTACCAGTAAATTGTGATTCACACTGAAAGGTTTACTTTCACTCAGTAATTAGAACATTTCACTTTCTCAGCACAAACACTTTAGACCAAATCCCAATTGTTCTCTCCTTTGTAGCTGGTGTGTGGAGAAGATGATGTTCACTGTAGATCTGTCAGCACAGAAACCGCACTGTGCTTCTGGGTAAACTCAGACTGCAAGTAGATGAATCTTTTAAACATCACCCAAGTGAAGGTCTTCCCCTGACTAGAAGGAGTGAGATGTCCCTGTAGTTGATGCTGTCTCCTCTGTCACTGCTGTTTTTATTGCATCACACATGTTCCATGGACCAGTCTCACAGCCCAAAAGGGGAGGGCAGGAAGGTGTGACAGTCGATGGGACTTTCTGTGTGTGAGCAGTTCAGCTGGAATTCCATCCTTGCCGGGCACCTTTCTGCTTGCTCAGCAATCAATGGCCTTTTCCAGCTCAAATGATGAGGGTTCCTTGTCCAACTCAACCAGGACAGGAAGCTGCAGGAGTCAAACAGAGACTGGGAGATGCCCGTCTCACAGGAGTACAGCTCACAGTAGTGTTCAACCCAGCGGGACACCTGGTTGCTTCTATCAGTAAGAACTTAACAATCTGATCATTTTAGGGCACCAACTTTGGTGAAAGCAGAACCAATTGTCCTTTTAATCCCATTAAATACATAACAGATAGATTTCCATTGTCATAGACAGTTTGTAATCCTTGATGTTGGCTCATCCCATGTTATTTACACAGTATCTGCCTGTTCTTTGCTACTTTCACGTGATGCAGTGTTCTAGCTGTTGGGTTTATGTTGCACATCAGGTCGCCTTTGCTTTTTGCTTGAGTGGCTCTCAAACCAGTCTTTGTTGCGGGTCCCACCTTTAACAAATGTTGCTGCTGCTGTGTCAGAAATTATTCAACTCAGCGACTTCCAAACTTCATCAATAAAAATGTTGATTGAGCTTTGACTGACTATCTACCAGAAAGGTGGTACGCCAATTGAGTCGAGCAAGGGGTGCAGTATACACGCATGGAGAGAAGGCGGGAAATATGTTGGCGGGTCAGCTCTGGAGGGAGGCTGCGGCAAGGGAAATTGTCCAGGTGCGGGACAGGGCAGGAAAGTTGGTGGAGGTCCAAATCAGATTAACAAAATCTTTAAGGAATTCTATGAGAGGTTGTGCAGGTCACACCCACCTAGGGGAGGCCGGGAGATGCAGGAATTTCTAGATGGGTTGGAGTACCCGAGGTTAGGGGAGGGGGACAGGGCTACATTAGAAGGAGCGATAGTGGAGCAGGAGATAAAAGATGCGATTAGGAGGATGCAGTCGGGGAAGGTGGCAGGGCCGTATGGGTTTCTGGTGGAATATTATAAAAAATTCAAAGATAAGCTGGTACCACTGATAGTGGGGATGTTTGAGGAGGCTATAGGGAAGGGGGTGTTACCACAAAATGTGGGACAGGCATCGATTTCCCTGTTGCTTAAAAGAGACAAGGGTCCAACGGAGTGTGGGTCGCATAGGCCCACTTTTAAACGTGGACACAAAGATATTGGCGAAGGTACTGGTAGGTAGGCTGGAGGAGTGCCTCCCGAAGATGATAGGTGAAGATCATACAGCTCTTTTCGAACATTAGGAGGGTATTGAATGTGGTTATGGCACCGGTGGAGGGGAAGGAAACAGAGGTAGTTGTGGCATTGTGGATGCCGAGAAAGCATATAGACCAGGTAGAATTGGGGTACTTGATGGCAGTTCTGGAGTAGTTTGGAATTGGACCAAGATTTGTGGACTGGGTGAAGCTACTGTATAAGGAGCCAAGGGCGAGTGTCTGCACAAATAACATCAGCTCGAGATACTTTTCTCTCCACCAGTGGGACTAGGCAGGGATGTCCTATGTCTCCCCTGCTGTTTGCACTCGTGATTGAGCTGTTGGCCATAACGTTTAAGAGGTCTGGGGGTATGGAAAGGGATAGTGCAGGGGGGGGGGGGGGGGGGGGGGGGGGAGAGAGAGATAGAGCATAGGGTGTCCTGGTATGTCAATGACTTGTTGATATACGTGTCGGAACAGAGTGTGTCAAGAGGGGGAACACTGGAGCTGCTTTGGGTGTTTGGGTCTTTCTTGGGGTACAAATTAAATCTATGCAATAGTGAATATTTTGGTGTCTCCGCTGGGGGTGGGGGGCTATCATTCCGTAGGGCAGAGACTCACTTTAGGTACCTGGGGGTGCAGGTTGCTCAGGATTGAGAGGGCTCCGTAGGTACAACATTTCTAGTTAGGTGGGATGGGTGAAAACTGAACTCGCAAGGTGAGATGGTCTCCATCTGTCACTGGTGGGTCAGGTATAGGCGGTTAAAATGAATGTGGTGCCACGTGTTGCCGTGATTTCTGTTTATTTTCCAATGCCTGCCAATTTTCCTGACAAAGGCATATTTTAGAGAGATTGAAGGGATGATTACCTCGTTCATGTGGGGAGGATGGTGGCCAGAATTTAAAAGGTGCTTCTACAGAGAGGAAGACAGGCAGGGTGTTTGGGTCATCCGAACCGGATGTATATTGGGCGGCAAATATGGAGAAGGTCCGGAGCTGGGTCAGAGGGGTTGCCTCCCAGTGGGTCAGAATGGAGGAGAGCTTGTGCAGGGCGTCAGGTTTGAAAGCACTAGCAACAGCGCTGCTCGCCATAGCCCCGGGGAAATACTCAGGGAGTCCGGTAGTAGTAGCTTCGTTGAGAATTTGGAGGCAGTTTTGCCAGCACTTCGGGTTGGGGGGCAGGATGAAAGAAAATGCCAATTCGGGGGATAGATTGACTTGTGCCAGGGACGTGTGATGGAAATTTTCGGAGCTGGAAGGAGAACGGAATTTGGACACTAAAAGATTTGTTTCTTGGGTGTTGGTTTGCAGGATTGAAGGAGCTGGGAACGAAGTATTGGCTGGAGAAGGGGGAAATGTTTAGATACAGGCAGGTTCAAGACTTTGCCAGAAAGGAGATAGAGCTTCCAGGAGAGCCAGCCTCCACATTGCTGGAGGAGGTGCTGACGACAGGGGGACTGGAGAAGGGGGTAGTGTTGGTGGATAACGGGGTTATTTTGGAACAGGAAAAGGCACCGCAGGATGGGATCAAGGCAAAGTGGGAGGAAGAGTTGGGAGAGGGTCTGGAGGAGGGGTTCGGGTGTGAGGTGCTCCGGAGAGTGAACGCCTCCACCTCGCGCGTGAGGTTGGGGCTGATATAGCTGAAGGTGGTATATAGAGTACACCTCACAAGGGTGAGGATGAGCCGGCTCTTTGAGGGGATAGAAGATGTGTGTGAACGTTGCGAGGGGAGGGGGGGGGGGGGGGAATCGCATTCATATGTTTTGCTCCTGTCCAAAGCTGGAGGATTACTGGAAGGAGATTTTTAAGGTAATCTCTAAAGTGGTGCACGTGAAACTGGACCCGGGCCCTCGGGAGGCCATATTCGGGGCGTCGGACCAGCCGGGGTTGGAAACGGGTGCGGAGGCAGATGTTGTAGTTTTCGCCTCGCTAATCACCCGATGGTGGATCCTGTTGGGATGGAGGTGAACCTCTCCACCCTCTGCCCTGGCGTGGCAGGGGGGACCTGCCGGAATTCTTGACTCTCAAGAAGGTTAAGTTTGAACTGAGGGCAAAGCTGGAGGGGTTCTACAATTCATGGGCATTATTCATCATGCACTTTCGAGAATTAGATTACATTGTACATTTGGGGGGGGGGGGGGGGGGGGGGGGGGGCGTTGGGAGGGTTTGTTCAATGTGCCGTGATAATATAACAGAGCTCCCAGTGTGAAGAATGTGTAAGTCAGGAGAGAATATTATCAGACTAACAATCCTGGATGTGAGTAACAGCAACAATAACAACGTAATCCAATTCCTTCAGTCACTTGTGAACTCTCTGGTGTGTCCGCAGATTGGATGACCGAGTGAATCCCTTCCCACACACAGAGCAGGTGAATGGCCTCTCCCCAGTGTGAACACGCTTGTGTACATTGAGATCAGATGAAGATCTGAAACTCTTTCCACAGGAGGTGCAGCTGAACGGCTTCTCCTCAGTGTGAACTCGCCGGTGGGACCAAAGGCCGGATGATTGAGTGAATCCCTTTCCACAGACGGAGCAGATGAACGGTCTCTCCCCAGTGTGAACATGTTGGTGTGCAGTGAGGTCAGAAGACTGCCTGAATCTCTTTCCACAGTGAGTGCAGCCGAACGGCCTCTCCTCAGTGTGAATTCGCTGGTGTAACATGAGGCTGGCTGACTGCGTGAATCCCTTCCCACACACAGAGCAGGTGAATGGTCTCTCTCCAGTGTGAGTGCGTTGGTGTGCAGTGAGTGTAGATAACTGCCCAAAGCTCTTCCCACAGGAAGTGCAGCTGAATGGCTTCTCCTCAGTGTGAATTCTCCTGTGTACCACCAGGTTGGTTGACTGAGTGAATCCCATCCCACACTCGGAGCAGGTAAATGGTCTCTCCCCAGTGTGAACACGCTTGTGGGCGCTGAGGTTGGATGAAGACCTGAACCTCTTTCCACAGGAAGTGCAGCTGAATGGCCTCTCCCCAGTGTGATTTCTCTGGTGTGTCAGCAGGGCCGATAACTGAGTAAAGCCCTTCCCACAGACAGAGCAGCTGAATGGTCTCTCCCCAGTGTGATCTCGCTGATGTAATGAAAGGCCAGACGACTGAGTGAAGCCTTTCCCACATATGGAGCAGATGAATGGCTTCTCCCCAGTGTGAGTGCGTTGGTGTATCGCCAGGGTGGAGGACTGAGTGAATCTCTTCCCACACACGGAGCAGGTGAATGGTCTCTCCCCAGTGTGAATTCGCTGGTGTGCAGTGAGGGTGGATGACTGCTTGAACCTCTTTTCACAGTGAGCACAGCTGTACGGTCTTTCCTCAGTGTGAATCCGCTGGTGTGACACAAGGCTCGCTGACTTTGTAAATCCTTTCCCACACACAGAACAGATAAACGGCTTCTCCCCAGTGTGACTGCGTTGATGGATTTCCAGCAGGCATGGATAATAGAATCCTTTCCCACAATCCTCACATTTCCACGATCTTTCTGTGGTGTTGGTCCCAACGTGACTGCGTCGGTGGATTTCCAGCCGGGATGGATAATTGAATCTCTTCCCACAATCCTCACATTTCCATGGTTTCTCCATGGAGCCGGTGTCCTTGTGACTCTCCCAAGTTGGACAATCAGTTGAAGCCTTGCCCACAGAACACGTGTATGGTTTCTCCTCACTGTGAATGGTGTGATGTTTTTTCAGGCTGTGTAACTGGTTAAAGCTCTTTCCACAGTCAGTTCACTGGAACTCTCTCACTCGGGGGTGTGTGTGTGTGTCTCGGTGCTTTTCCAGTCATACTAATGTTTGAAATCTTCTCTACACACAGAACAGAGAAACATTTCTCCTTCCTCATTCAAAGGTTGATGATATTCAAGTCCTGATGAATCTCGGTCAGATTTTGACGTGACGTTTGATTTGATTTTCTGTTTGTAAATCCTCCCCATATCCCCTGGAAAGTGATTTGAAAAGAGTGCTCACTGTAAGTACAGGATAGAAATTCAGAACAGACAATTCTAGTTTCTCTGGAATATTCTTTCCCAAGTTTGTCAGTCCCAGTCTCTGTCTCTCATGGGAAAGACCTGAGCCCTGTCCAAGATAGCGGCGGCCGGTTACCTGGGTAACCCGGGCCCGTCACCGGGGAGGAAGCCGTCTCCCTGTCCGACCTGACTCCCACTCAGGCCTTGGCCAGCAGGGGTAAACACGGGGCCTGCAAACTCTTATTCGGGGCCTCAGGCCTACCCCAGAAGTTGATAAAGTTTCCAGTGCAGCCACGGCTTCCATTCCTACCCTGTGCTCACAATCTCCTCCCGGACAGTCTGCTCATCCTCACTCTCTTACCATGACTGACACTGAGCATGCTCACAGCACACATCCACGCTGCACCTGCGCACTGGCCTCCTACACTCGCTGATAGGGGACTTTCTGCAGCACGGGCGGTTCTGGGTAACAGATCCACCATAGAGAGCAATTACTGATCAGCAATATTGTTTTTCATAGTTAGCAAATCAGAAGATCGACGGATAAGAAACCTGCTGGGCATGAAACACAATGAGAGGTTCGGATACTTTATTTAATACCAGAACATTATTCTGATATCACTTAGATATGGGCAGCAAGCAGGCTAGTCTACAGTATGTACAGTATTTACAACACCTGGGACACGGTATATCATCTCATCAAACCAGTGATAGGTTTGTTTACTGTTCATAATTGTGACTGGGGCACACTCACGATTCAGGCAAAATGCAACTCCCCAGGTTCACTGACCCACTCCCTCCAGACCTGTTTTCACACCAAGGATCTTGATATCTGCCTCAGTCTTTACCCAGCCATGCAAGTTCAGCTCACACTGCCCAACAACCAGCCTCTCCTGCACTGGGGCACAGGGTTTCCATTATATCGAGAGGGAGCAATCTGCCTCTCTTGCATTGGTGCACTGCATTTCCCTTATATCAGTGTCATAGAAAGGTGACAGCACACAATGAAGGCACTCGACAAATTGTATCTGTGCCAATTTCCTGCAACAGTTGCTATCCCCTGTCATTGGCCCTGAACTCTGCAGATATTTTTCTCCTCAAAAGATACAGATGAGCAAGGAGCTGGAGTTGGCTATTCAACCCAGTCTGCTCCACCATTTAATAAGGTCATGGCTGATCTGATAGTAACAGACAGTTGTCCAATTCTCTTTTCAAGGCATCAATTGAATCTGCCTCCACCATATTTTTGAGCAGTGCATTCATGATCCCACATGCAGCACAGAATGTTCTTCTTCTCATCAGCATCGCTTTTTATAATCACCCTAAATGAATGCCCTCTGTTTATAATCTTGCCCTAAATAGAACTTGCTAGAAAATACGTCTATTGCAGATCATTAGTTTTAATGTGGTCAAGTGCCTTTCCATTTGAGAACTGTTCAATAAAGTTATGAAAATTATTTGTAGTTTGAAGGGGTGGAGTTCAGGTGTGGGCGGTGTGCAGGTGGACCCGCAAATCATGTCCGTATGTTTTGGGCTTAGGGGATTTTGGCAGGAATTTGCCGATGCCATGTCAAAGACATTGAAGGGACGGGTGGTTCCGAGTCCAGAGGTTTTGATTTTTGGTGCTTCAGAAGACCCCGGGAACCCAGGGGCGAGAGAAGCCCATGTTTTGGCCTCTGCCTCCCTGGTAGCCAGAGACGAATCTTATTGGCGTGGAGGGACTCGGAGTGTCCGAAATCAGGGGTATGGGTTTCTCAGGCTCGAGAAGATCAAGGTCGCCCTGAGGGGATCGATGTTAGGGTTTGCCTGGAGGTGGCAGCCGTTTATCGACTTCTTTGGGAATAATTAAGCTGTCAGCAAGGGGGGGGGGGGGGGGGGGAGAGAAGAGATAAAAGGAAAGGAGGCATGGGAGGCTGGTTGAGGTGGGAAATAGTAGGAAAGGGGATTTGGGGAATAATGTATGTAAGCCATGTTGGCTGGGTTTGGTGGTTGGTGGGGTGGGTGTTATTTACTTCGTTGTTTTTCCTCTTGAAAATTGTTTAAATTATATATGCCTTAATAAAATATTTTCAAAAAAATAATTATTTGTACCTTCCCCACCAGATTTCCCTGTTTACAACCTCCTCCCCCACACCACAGCTTGGGGTGCAAGATATTTAACCCTTTTGCTTTTTCAAAGCTTTTCTCTTGTTCAGTGCAAACATTCCCATTTCCTTTTTCTCCTTGTAACCTGTCTTAATTCATCTTCATCACCCCATCAAGCTAAGGGAAATTAGCATCATCTGTAATTACAGAAGGAAAGTACACGTTGCATTTATTCATGGTTGGTGCCCTGTATTGAATACAATCTCACATTGATCACTGGACGGTTAAAATACTGGATGGTTACAACTGCTCACAGTCCCGCATAGATAAGTTTACTTGAAGTTTGGCAAATCTGTGGACCTAACCACAGTAATTGGGGCTGGTTACAGGTGCTGGTTTAGCAGTGGGCTAAACAGCTAGCGTGTAATGAAGAACAATGCCAGCAGCACAGGTTCAATTTCCGTACCGGCCTCCCCGAATAGGCGCCGGAATGTGGCAACTGGGGGGTTTTCACTAACTTTATTAAATCCTACTTGTGACAATAAGCAATTATTTATTAATAGTCAAGTTGGTTAGTGTGAGGAAAAATTTCCATCTGGTCGGACTGGAAGTGTCCCTGTGTGCGTCTGTGAGTGTGTGTATGAGTGTGATGGGAAACCTGAAAACTACATAATTGCAGTTGAATCGAACTTGGGACCTCGCCGCCGTTGAGGCAGTAGTGCTATCCACTGCACCACTGTGCCGCCTTTACAACAGTATTTTTTATTAATGTAAATTTAGAGTACCCAATTCATTTTTTCCAATTAAGGGGCAATTTAGCATGGCCAATCCACCTACCCTGCACATCTTTTGGTTGTGGGTGCGAAACCCACGCAAACACGGAGAGAAGATGCAAACTTCACAAGTAGTGACTCAGAGCCGGGATCGAACCTGGGACCTCGGCACAGTGAGGCAGCAGTGATAACCACTGCACCACCGTGCCAGCTTTGAAAGGTAACAGTATTAACCTTCTCCCTAACCTGTCCTCGTTATTGAAATGAGGAATAATACTTGCTCTAATGGTAACATTTCCTGTCTGCCAGTTATTACTTAAAGTCAGTCATTGGATTGTTTGTGGATTGTTTCACCATGTTATCACATTTCAGTAACAAATGTTGAAATGTTTGCTCCACACCTACAGGGTTTCATCTGTTTAAAACCACAAACAGAAAGGTCCTGTTTTCTCCTGGTGTTTGAGACAAATTTGGCGCAGCACGGTAGCACCGTGGCTTCACCGGGTCCCAGGTTCGATTCCCTGCTGGGTCACTGTCTGTACGGAGTCTGCAAGTTTTCCCCGTGTCTGCGTGAGTTTCCTCCGGGTGCTCCAGTTTCCTCCCACAGTCCAAAGACGTGCAGGTTAGGTGGATTGGCCATGATAAATTGCCCTTAGTGTCCAAAAAGGTCAGATGGGGTTATTGGGATAGGGTAGAAGTGAAGACTTAATGGATCGGTGCAGACTCGATGGGCCGAATGGCCTCCTTCTGCACTGTATGTTCTATTAAATCAGCTTTCAAATTAATAGAGCGTCAGCCAATGAGGGACATCTCGGCTCAGCCCCGCCCCCCATTCACTGAGTAGTTGGGAGGGCCAGCCGGCTTCATTGGTCCTCCAGCCCCGCCCCCTCTTCCTATTGGTCCGAACCCGCCGTCAATCAGTCCCCGGGCATTGTGAGCTGAGCAAACCCTTCACCATCATCGTCAGCTCCCTGGTTTGTAGCTGCGGAACTTCTCCCGCCTGACAACAGGCCCAGGTTAACGGGCACCATCCTGCTTCACACACTGGAGCTGACAATGATTGTGAAGGATTTGCTCCAGCTCACAATGCCCAGGGACTGATTGACGGCGGGTTCTGACCAATAGGAAGAGGGGGAGGAGCTGCAGGATAGAACGCGAGCACCTTGTCCTCCAACCAATCAGAGTGAATGGGAGGAGGAGCAAAGCCTGGGCTCTCGCTCCCTTACGCATGCGTCCCACCTCACACTTCGTCCACCCGGGCCTGTCTCTGGGAAAAGCCCGACCAGCTTTCGTCGGTTCAACTGCCGTATCCGAGCTTCGTATTCGGGGCTTGGGCAGACACGGAGCTTTTATGAAGCCTCCTGACCCATCCGCCGCTTCCATCCTTCCCTCATGACTCACCTAGGTTAACTTGACCGGCTGAGGCGCTCCAGCGGACTGCCTGAATCCTCAGCTTCATCGGCACTGCGCATTCTCCAGATCACGTGAGATCGTGGCCACGCCCCTCATTCACTCCAATTGGTTGGAGGAGCAGTCGCTCCGCTCGGTCCTCCAGTCCCGCTCCTCTCTTCCTATTGGTCCAGGTTGCCGTCAATCACTCCCTGGGCACTGTGAGCTGGAGCATGCGCAGTGCCGATGCTGGACTCGGCCGGGAGGTTTCACTGAAACCCGGTGGCGGTTCCAAACCTTCCGGGCCCGGGTTTGCAGACCTGCACCTGGTGACAGGCCTGAGTTAACGGCCGCCGTCTTTGTAGAGGCTGGAAACCCGCAGGGGGCAAAACATCAGAGTTTGTTGTGAAACCAATGGGATATTGTGAAACAGGAGGTCAGGGTTACAGTCAACAACAACTTCTATTTATATAACGCTTTTAACATCATAAATCATCCCAGTCAACTTCACAGGAACATTATGAAATAAAGTGAGACATCCAGACACAAAAGGAGATATTAGGGCGGGTGACCGAAACCCTGATTAAAGGTCAGACTCGATGGGCCGAATGGCCTCCTTCTGCACTGTAAATTCTATAATGAAATAGATAGAACAGTACAGCACAGAACAGGCCCTTCGGCCCTCGATGTTGTGCCGAGCAATGATCACCCTACTCAAACCCACGTAGCCACCCTATACCCGTAACCCAACATCCCCCCCTTAACCTTACTTCCTAGGACACTACGGGCAATTTAGCATGACCAATCCACCTACCCGCACATCTTTGGACTGTGGGAGGAAACCGGAGCACCCGGAGGAAACCCACGCACACACGGGGAGGACGTGCAGACTCCGCACAGACAGTGACCCAGCCGGGAACCGAACCTGGGACCCTGGAGCTGTGAAGCGTTTATGCTAGCTACCATGCTGCCCAAATTAAAATGAAATGAAAATAAAGAGGTGAGTTTTAAATTGAATCTTAAAGGAGGTAAGTGAGGTGGAGACAGGGAGCTTTAGGGAGGGAATCCAGTGCTTGGCACTCAAGGAACTTAAAACCATGGCAGAGTAATTCTAATCGGGAGTGTACAAAGGACCAGGATGAGAGCTGTACAGACAATTGAGCGGGTTTTGGGGCTGGAGGAGATTCCAGTGATAGGGAGAGATGAGGCCATGGACCGATTTGAAAACAAGGGTGAGAATTGACTGGGAGCGAATTCAAGTCTCGGAGCTTAGCGATGATAGGGGAAAGGAACTTACTGTCAATTGAGACATGGGTAGCAGATTTTGGATTGCTTTAAGTTTGCATGGGTAAATGTGGCAGAGCAGCCAGGTGTGTAATGGAATACTCGGGCAGCATGGCCGTGCAGTGGTTAGCACTGGGACGACAGTGCTGAGGACCCAGGTTTGAATCCCGGCCCTGGGTCACTGTCCGTGTGGAGTTTGCACATTCTCCCCTTGTCTGCGTGGGTTTCACCCCCCACAACCCAAGCTGTGCAGGTTAGATGGATTGGCCATGCTAAATTGCTCCTTAATTGGGAAAAAAAAATTGGGTACTCTAAATTTTTAAAAAATAAGGTGTGTAACGGAATAGTTGAATCCAGGAGACATGACCAAGGCTTTCAGCACCAGATGCACAGACACAGAAGAGAGGATGGATAATGTAACGCAAGTGCAAACAGGCGGTCTTAGTGATAGCACAGACATGAGGTCAGAAGCTCATATTGGGATCAAATATGAAACCAAGGTTACAAAGAGACTGGCTAAGTCTCAGACTGTTGCCAGGAAGAGGGGTGGAGTCGGTATGTCAGGAATGATCAGAGTAGGGATCGAACGCACTGGATTCAGTCTTCTCCATATTTTATTGAAGTTATTTAGTCAGCAGGAAGAGAACCAGAATGGGCCCTGACACAGATATCCGGTAACTTAGTTCAAGAAGGAGAGGAGGAACGAAGGAAACCCTTGAAGATTTGGAGAAACGATCTTCACGATTGCTCATCAAATCCCCACACAGTCAGTTCTGGACACAAGGTTCACATCTGTTATTCTGCCTGCTCAGTCAGGGTGATTCAGATTAATGTCTCACAAATCATGAATGAAGTGATTTATAAAGCATATTCTTACCTCTAATATAAATTTGGTAAAAGGATACAGAAATAATAATCTAATACTTTATTTGGATTTCAGCCCCAGAGAGGAGGGAGAGTGTGTGGGACGGGGATTTACAGCTTTGGGGAAAGAAGAGAGACAAAAATGTTCCGCAGAAAGTGGAATTAACTGTTCTGAATTTCTATCCTGTACTGATAGTGTGACCTTTGTAAACTCCTTTTACAGGCCATCAGGAGAAGATTTTCAGACAGGAAACACAAACTAAATATCACATCAAGACCCGACAGTGTCACTCAATTGATCAGGACCTGAATATCCTCAGATTTTGAATGTGAAATGAGAAATGTTTGTTCTGTTTGTGGGAAAATATTTCAAACATCAATGTGACTGGAAAAGCAGGGCAGCACGGTGGTGCAGTGGTTAGTATTGCTGCCTCACGGCGCCGAGGTCCCAGGTTCGATCCCAGCTCTGGGTCACTGTCCGTGTGGAGTTTGCACATTCTCCTCGTGTTTGCGTGGGTTTTGCCCCCACAACCCAAAAGATGTGCAGGTTAGGTGGATTGTCCATGCTAAATTGCCCCTTAATTGGAAAAAATGAATTGGGTACTCTAAATTTATTTTAAAAAAACAGTTGCGGAACAGTGGAGAACCTTGCAAGCGATTTTTCACAGTGCTCAGCAAAGGTTTATACCAACAAAAAGGAAGGACGGTAGAAAGAGGGAAAATGGACGGTGGATATCTAAGGAAATAAGGGAGAGTATCAAATTGAAAGAAAAAAAGCATACAAAGTGGCAAAGATTAGTGGGAGACTGGGAGACTGGGAAATCTTTAGGGGGCAACAGAAAGCTACTAAAAAAGCTAGAAAGAAGAGTAAGATAGATTATGAGAGTAAACTTGTTCAGAATATAAAAACAGACAGTGAAAGTTTCTACAAATATATAAAACAAAAAAGAGTGGCTCAGGTAAATATTGGTCCTTTAGAGGATAAGAAGGGAGATTTAATAATGGGAGATGAGGAAATGGCTGAGGAACTGAACAGGTTTTTTGGGTCGGTCTTCACAGTGGAAGACACAAATAACATGCCAGCGACTGATAGAAATGAGGCTATGACAGGTGAGGACCTTGAGAGGATTGTTATCACTAAGGAGGGAGTGATGGGCAAGCTAATGGGGCTAAAGGTAGACAAGTCTCCTGGCCCTGATGGAATGCATCCCAGAGTGCTAAAAGAGATGGCTAGGGAAATTGCAAATGCACTAGTGATAATTTACCAAAATTCACTAGACTCCGGGGTGGTTCCACCGGATTGGAAATTAGAAAATGTGACACCACTGTTTAAAAAAGGAAGTAGGCAGAAAGCGGGTAATTATAGGCCAGTTAGCTTAACTTCGGTAGTAGGGAAGATGCTGGAATCTAACATCAGGGAAGAAATAGCGAGGCATCTGGATAGAAATTGTCCCATTGGGCAGATGCAGCATGGATTCATAAAGGGCAGGTCGTGCCTAACTAATTTAATGGAATTTTTTGAGGGCATTACCAGTGCGGCAGATAACGGGGAGCCAATGGATGTGGTATATCTGGATTTCCAGAAAGCTTTTGACAAGGTGCCACACAAAAGATTGCTACATAAGATAAAGATGCATGGCATTAAGGGTAAAGTAGTAGCATGGATAGAGGATTGGTTAATTAATAGAAAGCAAAGAGTGGGGATAAATGGGTGTTTCTCTGGTTGGCAATCAGTAGCTAGTGGTGTCACTCAGGGTTCAGTGTTGGGCCCACAATTGTTCATAAATTACATAGATGATTTGGAGTTGGGGACCAAGTGCAATGTGTCCAAGTTTGCAGATGACACTAAGATGAGTGGTAAAGCAAAAAGTGCAGAGGATACCGGAAGCCTGCAGAGGGATTTGGATAGGTCAAGTGAATGGGCTAGGGTCTGGCAGATGGAATTCAATGTTGACAAATGTGAGGTTATCCATTTTTGTAGGAATAATAGCAAACAGAATTATTATTTAAATGATAAAATATTAAAACATGCCGCTGTGGAGAGAGACCTGGGTGTGATAGTGCATGAGTCTCAAAATGTTGGTTTACAGGTGCAACAGGTGATTAAGAAGGCAAATGGAATTTTGTCCTTCATTGCCAGAGGGATGGAATTTAAGACTAGGGAGGTTATGTTGCAATTGTATAAGGTGTTAGTGAGGCCACACCTGGAGTATTGTGTTCAATTTTCGTCTCCTTACCTTAGAAAGGACGTACTGGTGCTGGAGGGTGTGCAGAGGAGATTCACGAGATTAATCCCAGAGCTGAAGGGGTTGGATTACGAGGAGAGGTTGAGTAGACTGGGACTATACTCGTTGGAATTTAGAAGGATGAGGGGAATCTTATAGAAATGTTTAAAATTATGAAGGGAATAGATAGCATAGATGCGGGCAGGTTGTTTCCACTGGCGGGTGAAAGCAGAACTAGGGGACATAGCCTCAAAATAAGGGGAAGTAGATTTAGGACTGAGTTTAGGAGGAATTTCTTCACCCAAAGGGTTGTGAATCTATGGAATTCCCTGCCCAGTGAAGCAGTTGAGGGTCCTTCATTAAAAGTTTTTAAAGTGAAGATAAATAGTTTTTTGAAGAATAAAGGGATTAAGGGTTATGGTGTTCAGGCTGGAAAGTGGAGCTGAGTCCACAAAAGATCAGCCATGATCTCATTGAATGGGAGAGCAGGCTCGAGGGGCCAGATGGCCGACTCCTGCTCCTAGTTCTTGTGTTCTTATTACACACTGTTCAATGGGAGATAAGTAATGTTAAACATATTGCCGAAAGTGGCTGACTGGTTGATTGGAAAGACTCAATCACAGTGGTGTAATTGGTTAGCTATTAAGAAAAAGGTTGTTAATTCGGTACATCCGGGCTAAGCTCTCACTAATTTTGTCCCAGTGAGTATTCATTGTCACAGTTCCAGGTTATCAATGGGTACTAAAACTACAAGAAATCCCAGGGCAGCACGGTGGCACAGTGGTTAGCATTGCTGCCTATGGCGTTGAGGACCCGGGTTCGAATCCTGGCCTTGGGTCACTGTCCGTGTGGAGTTGTCACATTCTCCCCGTGTCTGTGTGGGTTTCACCCCCACAATCCAAAGATGTGCAGGCTAGGTAGATTGGCCACGCTAAATTGCCCCTTAATTGGAAAAAATAATTGGGTACTCTAAATTTTTTTTTTCAACTACAAGAAATCCCCAAAACCTTGAAAACATCTGTAACATCAGAATTACATATCATGTATCTAAATCCAACCCATTAGAAAGCTATGAAGTTATTGGATTCCAATAAACTCATCAACGATTCGCTCATTCGCAGCTCCATAGTGAGTAGGACCCGGATAAGCAGAAATAAAAATTGGACACATTGCAGTGACATAGTTCACACATGGGTGAAATGTTGAACGGCTCCTAATCTGGTCTGACATTCTGTGATTCTGATGTTAGATCAGTTTCTCTGCCATGTGCCTGTGTTTTTCAGCTGAATTGGAATTCCACAAAGAAAGGTCTGAAGCACAATGAGACTGTCAGGTTTGACACTGTGGACCATTCAGCTCCGGACACCGCATTGTTTCTGTAATGAGCTGGGATCACGTTTCACTCCAGATATAAAAGGATCCCAGTTACAAACACTCAGTTCGCAATACTGGGCAGATATTTCCCCCCATTGACAACCCGGAACTGTGTGATGATGAATGCTGGTGGGGGTGGGCCGGGGGGGGGGGGGGGGGGGGGGGGGGGGCGAGGGGAGCAAAGATGTCTTCATCCCTGGATGGTCTGGAGCTAAGAAGAGAACCTATGGACGTGAAAATAAGCTTTGATTTCCTGTGCGCAAATGCCGCATGGGTTTTTACAGCATATTCGGCCTTTGAAGCAGAATTCTATTCGGCTTAGGATCAGAATTAAGATGTGGAGATGCCAGTGTTGGACTGGGGTGATCAGAGCAAGATTGCAATTAAAGTATCCTTTAGTTCACTTTGATCCCAGAAGGTGGCTCGTTGGTTTAGGGGAACAAATCTTTTTTTTTAAATATATTTATTCTCCTCCTTTTTTACATTTTCTCCCAAATTTACACCCACCAACCATAAACAATAATCAGTAACGAATGCAATGTCAATCCCCATATCAGTAACAACAATCCCATCCTCCCACCAAACATTGGCCGCATGTTAACATAAACAAATAACAAAAAGGAATCAGGAATCACACATAGTCACCATTAACACACACAGTCCCCCCTCCCCTAACTCACCCTAATGTTCGATGTTATCCAATTCTCGAAAGTGCATAATGAATAACGCCCATGAATTGGAGAACCTCTCCATCCTTCCCCTCAGTTCAAATTTGACCTTCTCAAGAGTCAAGAATTCCAATAAATCCCCCCGCCACGCCAGGGCACAGGGTGCAGAGGTTGCTCTCCATCCCAACAGAATCTGCCTTCGGGCGATCAACAAGGCAAAGGCTACAACATCTGCCTCCGCACCCGTTTCCAACCCCGGCTGGTCCGACACCCCAAATATGGCCTCCCGAGGGCCTGGGTCCAGTTTCACATGCACCACTTTAGAGATTAACTTAAAAACCTCCTTCCAGTAATCCTCCAGCTTTGGACAGGACCAAAACATATGAACGTGCTTTGCAGGGCCCCCCGCCCCCCCTCCCCCACCCCCCACACCCCCCCGCCCTCTCCCCACCCCCACTCCTCCCATCTCCGAAAATTTCCATCCCACCTCACTGGCTCAAATCTATGGTTCCCCCGAATCGGCATTTCCCCTGACCCTGCCCCAGATCCGAAGTGCTGGCGAAACCGGACACCCTGAGTATTTCCCCAGGGCCGTCAGGAGCGGTGCTGTTGCTAGCGCCTTCAATCCCGACCCCCTACACAAACTTCGGGGAATGATTCTTGCTTCGGGTTTTTCAGTCTGGGAGCTTGCGAGAGCCCCCGGGTTCAAACCGCGGACCAGCCCTTTAGTGTTGTTTTTCTCTTGACCAAGGCACAGAGGGCGGTTCACAGAAACATGGGAAATAGGTGCAGGAGAGGCCAATCTGCAAATCATGCCTGCTCCACCATCCATTGTAATCCTGTCTCATCATCCAATCAATAGCCTGACCTCGCCCTCCCTTCATATCCTTTTACCCCATCACCCTAAGTGCTGTATCCAACTGCTTCTTGAGAACGTAAAATGTTTTGGCCTGAATGGACTTTCTCTGGAGGCGAATTCCTCAGGCCAACCATTCTAGCACCGTGGCTTCTCAGCACCAGGGTCCCAGGTTCAATTCTCGACTTGGGCTACACATCCTCCCCATGGCAGCACGGTAGCATTGTGGATAGCGTAATCACTTCACAGCTCCAGGGTCCCAGGTTCGATTCCGGCTTGGGTCACTGTCTGTGCGGAGTCTGCACATCCTCCCCGTGTGTGCGTGGGTTTCCTCCGGGTACTCCGGTTTCCTCCCACAGTCTAAAGATGTGCAGGTTAGGTGGATTGGCCATGATAAATTGCCCTTAGTGTCCAAAATTGCCCTTAGTGTTGGGTGGGGTTACTGGGTTATGGGGATAGGATGGAGGTGTTGACCTTGGGTAGGGTGCTCTTTCCAAGAGCCGGTGCAGACTCGATGGGCTGAATGGCCTCCTTCTGCACTGTAAATTCTATGTATGTCTGCATGGGTTTCCTCCCATACGTCTTGAAAGACGTGCTGTTAGGTGAATTGGACATTCTGAATTTTCCCTCAAGTGTACCCGAACAGGCGCTAGAGTGTGGTGACTCGAGGCTTTTCACAGTAACTTCATTGTAGTGTTAATGCAATCCTTCTTGTGACAATAACGATTATTATTATGTGTCAAAGTGCCAAAGACTTTGGTGGGTTTATATTGGGGTGGAAATTTGTTCAGAGAGACACTGTCTGGGCAGGAGTTTGTGGGGATGGAATTGATGATCAAAGATCCAAAATGGAGAATTGAACTGACTGGAGAGGTGGATCTTAATGCTGACCTCCCGGTTCTCGGCCTCCTGAAATGTTCAAAAGAAGCTCAACAAACACTTGAGGAACAGCAGCGCATCTTTCCACTGGGCTCAATACAGCTTTCACACTCAGAATGTGTCCAACAGTTTCACACTGTAAATGCTGCCCCCGTTATGTTTGCCTTTCCATCGCAGATTTGGGTTTGAATCTTGTTTCCACTTGTTCTTTGTGTCCGGGCGGCATTGTTGATCGATCTGCCATCGATAGCTCCTCCAGACACATCTTTTGTTTCTTCCATTGCTCTTACACAGAGCTGGCATGGACACGATGGCCCGAATGGCCTCATTCTGTGGTGTAATCATTCTCTGATTCTATGTTAACCTCACTCTGAAGCCGTGAACTGCAAAGTATTTTCTCACTTAATCTCTCCTGACTTCCACCCTATCAGAGCCCTTTCCTATTGTCCTGTTTCCTTCCCTCCTGGATTTTACTTGTTTACAATTTTCTCCATTTCCTCTTTTCTTAAATTTAGAGTACCTACTTATTTTTTTCCAATTAAGGGTCAATTTAGCGTGTCCAATTCACCTATCCCGCACATCTTTGGGTTGTGAGGGTGAAACCCACACAGACACGGGGAGAACGTGCAAACTCCACACGGACAGTGACCCAGGGCCCGGATTCCAATTTTTTTTACCTTTCCCAGTTTTAATAAAAGGTCAAGGAGGTGAAAGGTGAACTTTGTTCCCCTGTCCACAAATGCTGCCAAACTTCCTGAGTTTTCCCGCCATTTTCCATTTACTCCTGATTGGTTTTGGATTGGCAGATTCCTGATTGGCTTGGGATGGCAATGAAAATATCTTTTGTTTCAATCGCTGCCTTCTTACAGGTTTGTTGGTCTCGGGGTATGATTCTCACTTCAGATTTGTGCTGCACGAAAATGTGAGATGGGACCGGGATGGGTTCAAATCCTGAGCGAGCCCTTTGATAGAACATACAGTACAGAAGGAGGCCTTTCATCGAGTCTGCACCGACCCACTTAAGCACTCACTTCCACCCTGTCCCCGTAACCCAATAACCCCTCCTAACCTTTTTTGGTCACTAAGGGCAGTTTATCATTGATAAGTGAAAGGTGATTCATTTAGTAGAAAAAATTTGAATGCGGATTACAGGGTCCACGGCAGGTTTCTGAGGAATGTGGAGGAACAGAGAGATCTTGGAGTTCATGTCCACAGATCTCTGAAGGTTGCCACTCAAGTGGATAGAGCCGTGAAGAAGGCCTATAGTATGTTAGCATTTATTAACAGGGGGCTTGAGTTTAAGAGCCGCGGGGTTATGCTGCAACTGTACATGACCCTGGTGAGACCACATTTGGAGTATTGTGTGCAGTTCTGGTCACCTCACTATAGGAAGGATGTGGAAGCATTGGAAAGGGTGCAAAGGAGATTTACCAGGATGCTGCCTGGTTTGTAGGATAGGTCTTATGACGAAAGGTTGAGGGAGCTAGGGCTTTTCTCTTTGGAGCGGAGGAGGATGAGAGGCGGCTTAATAGAGGTTTATAAGATGATGAGGGGGATAGATAGAGTGGACGTTCAGAGCGGTGCCAAGGAGCTGATGCAGGGGAGGAGGGGGGACCTCATATCGGGAGGGGTCGGAGTTAGAGCGGGAGCTGCTGGGGTCAGCAGAAGTCAGCTGGCTCATGGGAGTACAGTGGAGGGAGAGTCGCGGCTAGGAGGGGTCCTAGCCTGGCCGGGGGGGGGGGGGGGGGGGGGGATACGGGTTGGCCAGGGAGGAGTTGGTGCGGGTCGGGGGGTTGAGGTGAGGCTCTATCGCCGTGGGAAACGGGCCAAATGGGTGCTGGCCAGGGGAGAGCAGTTGATGGGCTATGGCTAGTCGACGGGGGAGGGGGGCATGGTGCCCCCTGATCCGGCTGATTACGTGGAACGTGAGGGGGTTGAATGGGCCGGTTAAGCGGGCCCGGTTGTTTTCGCATCTGAAGGGGCTGAAGGCGGACGTGGCCATGCTCCAGGAGACCCACCTGAAGGTGGCGGACCAGGTCCGTCTGAGGAAGGGGTGGGTGGGGCAGGTTTTCCACTCAGGGCTCGACTCGAAGAACCGGGGGGTGGCGATCCTGGTGGGGAAGAGGGTGGCGTTTGAGGCGTCTGAGGTTGTGGCTGATAGTGGCGGCAGATATGTGATGGTGAGCGGTAAGCTGCAGGGGGAGAGGGTGGTGTTGGTAAATGTGTACGCCCCAAATTGGAATGATGCTGGTTTCATGAGGCGTATGTTGGGCCGCATTCCTAACCTGGAGGTGGGGGGCCTGATCATCGGTGGGGACTTCAATACGGTGCTGGATCCCCTACTGGATCGTTCTAGTTCAAGGACAGGCAGGAGGCCGGCGACGGTCAAGGTGTTGAGGGGGTTTATGGACCAGATGGGAGGAATGGATCCCTGGAGGTTCGGGAGGCCGAGGGCTCGGGAGTACTCTTTTTTCTCCCATGTGCACAGGGTTTATTCCCGCATTGATTTCTTTGTGTTGAGATGGGGAGTGGTCCCGAGGGTGGAGGAGGCCGTATATTCGGCTATAGCGATTTCAGACCATGCTCCGCATTGGGTGGATCTGGAGATGGGGGAGGTGCGGGACCAGCGCCCGCTTTGGCGTCTGGACGTGGGGTTGTTGGCTGATGAGAAGGTGTGTAGGAGGGTTCGGGGATGTATCGAGAGGTACCTCGAGGTCAATGATACTGGGAGGTCCAGGTGGGGATGGTGTGGGAGGCTCTGCAGGCAGTGATTAGGGGGGAGCTGATCTCCATCCGAGCCCATAGGGAGAGGGGGGAGAGGGGGGAGAGGGAGAGACTGGTGGGGGAGCTGTTGAGTGTGGATAGGAGGTACGCGGAGGCCCCGGAGGAGGGATTGCTGGGGGAGCGGCGTAGCTTGCAGGCCAATTTGATTTATTGACCACCAGAAAGGCAGAGACACAGTGGAGGAAGGCGCAGGGAGCGGTCTATGAGTATGGAGAGAAGGCGAGCAGGATGCTGGCGCACCAGCTTCGTAAGCGGGACGCGGCTAGGGAGATTGGTGGAGTGAAGGATAGAGTTGGGAATGTGGTGTGGCAGGGGGCAGAGGTCAATGAGGTCTTATAGGGAACTGTACTAGTCGGAGCCGCCGGCGGTGGCAGGGGGAATGGAGAGTTTTATGGACAGGCTCCGATTTCCAAGGGTGCAGGAGGAGCAAGTGGAGGGACTGGGGGCGCCGATCGAGTTAGAGGAGCTGGTCAGTGGGATTGGCCACATGCAGTCGGGGAAGGCGCCGGGACCGGATGGGTTCCCGGTTGAATTTTATAAGAAATATGCGGACCTGCTGGGCCCCCTGTTGGTTAGGACCTTCAACGAGGCATGGGAGGGGGGTGTTCTGCCCCCGACGATGTCTCGGGCGCTAATCTCCCTGTCCCTGAAGCATGATAAGGACCCCTTGCATGCGGATCATACAGGCCGATTTCACTGCTGAATGTCAACGCCAAGTTGCTGGCGAAGATCTTGGCCACTAGAATAGAGGACTGGGTGCCAGGGGTTGTAGAACATAGAACATAGAACAGTACAGCACAGAACAGGCCCTTCGACCCTCAATGTTGTGCCGAGCAATGATCACCCTACTCAAACCCACCCTATACCCGTAACCCAAACAACCCCCCCCTTAACCTCACCTTTTAGGACACTACGGGCAATTTAGCATGGCCAATCCACCTAACCCGCACATCTTTGGACTGTGGGAGGAAACCGGAGCACCCGGAGGAAACCCACGCACACACGGGGAGGACGTGCAGACTCCGCACAGACAGTGACCCAGCCGGGAATCGAACCTGGGACCCTGGAGCTGTGAAACATTTATGCTAACCACCATGCTACCGTGCTGCCCCATGCTGTACATGAAGATCAGACGGGTTTTGTGAAGGGGAGGCAGCTGAACACTAACGTGCGAAGGCTGCTAAATGTGATAATGATGCCGGCAGCAGAAGGACAGGCGGAGATTGTGGTGGCATTGTGGGAGGTGTTGGAGAGGTTCGGGTTTGGGGTGGGGTTTATTAAATGGGTGAGGTTGCTGTACGTGCCCCGATGGCGAGTGTAGCGACAAATGGGAGGAGGTCCGAGTACTTCAGGCTCCACCGTGGGACAAGGCAGGGGTGCCCCCTGTCCCCCTTGCTTTTTGCGCTGGCAATTGAGCCTCTTGCCATGGCTCTCAGGGAGTCGAGGAGGTGGAAAGGTTTGGTGCGAGGTGGGGAGGAGCACCGAGTGTCGCTGTATGCGGACGATTTGCTGTTGTATGTAGCAGACCCGATGGGGGGAATGCCGGAGGTGATGGAGATTCTTGCTGAGTTCGGGAGTTTCTCGGGATATAAATTGAACCTGGGCAAGAGTGAGCTGTTTGTCGTACACCCGGGAGATCAGGAGGAGGGGATTGGTAGGCTCCCGCTAAAGAGGGCAGTGAGGAGTTTTAGATACCTGGGGGTTCAGGTGGCTAGGAGCTGGGGGACTCTGCACAAGCTCAATTTTACTAGGTTGGTGGAGCAGATGGAGGAGGAATTTAAAAGGTGGGACATGCTGCCGCTGTCGTTGGCGGGTAGAGTACAGTCCGTTAAAATGACGGTGCTCCCGAGGTTTTTGTTTTTGTTTCAGTGCCTCCCCATTTTCGCTCCGAGGGCCTTTTTTAGGAGGGTGAACAGCAGCATTCTGGGATTTGTTTGGGCGCACGGGACTCCGAGGGTAAGGAGGGTCTTTTTGGAGCGGGGCAGGGATAGAGGGGGGCTGGCGCTGCCCAACCTCTCTGGGTACTATTGGGCGGCTAACATCTCGATGGTACGTAAGTGGGTAATGGCTGGGGAGGGGGCAGCATGGAAACGGATGGAGATGGCGTCCTGTGGAGGCATGAGCCTGAAGGCACTGGTAACGGCGCCGCTGCCGCTCCCTCCAACGAGGTACACTACGAGCCCAGTGGTGGCGGCTACCCTCACAATTTGGGGGCAGTGGAGGCGGCACAGGGGGTAAATGGGGGGCTTGGTGGAGGCCCCGCTGCGGGGGAACCACCGGTTTGTCCCAGGGAACATGGATGGCGGGTTCCTGGGGTGGCACAGGGCGGGCATTAGGAAGTTGGGAGACCTGTTTATCGACGGGAGGTTCGCGAGTCTTGGTGAACTGGAGGAGAAGTTTGAGCTCCCCCCTGGGGAATATGTTCAGGTACCTTCAGGTCAAGGCGTTTGCTAGGCGACAGGTGGAGGGGTTCCCTTTGCTGCCCCCGCGGGGGGTAAGGGATAGGGTGCTTTCGGGGGTGTGGGTCGGGGATGGGAAGGTGTCTGACATCTACCAGGTGATGCAGGAGGTGGGGGAGGCGTCGGTAGAGGAGCTGAAGGCTAAGTGAGAGGTGGAGCTGGGGGAGCAGATTGAGGAGGGGACATGGGCGGACGCCCTGGAGAGGGTGAACTCCTCCTCTTCATGTGCGAGGCTTAGTCTCATCCAGTTCAAGGTGCTGCACCGGGCCCACATGTCCGGATCTAGGATGAGTAGGTTCTTTGGGGGTGAAGACACGTGCGTCAGATGTTCGGGGAGTCCAGCGAACCATGCCCATATGTTTTGGGCATGCCCGGCACTGGAGGAGTTCTG
The DNA here is from genome assembly GCF_902713615.1 of Scyliorhinus canicula. Taxonomy (NCBI): domain Eukaryota; kingdom Metazoa; phylum Chordata; class Chondrichthyes; order Carcharhiniformes; family Scyliorhinidae; genus Scyliorhinus; species Scyliorhinus canicula. The sequence goes on along the minus strand of NC_052162.1, from coordinate 131,516,957 downwards.
GAAGGGGGTGGCGAGGACGGTGTCGAGGGTGGTGGGATCCAGGGTCAAGCCAGGCTGGGGACTCGCGATATTTGGGGTTGGGGTGGAGCCGGGAGTGCAGGAGGTGAAAGAGGCCGATGTCTTGGCCTTTGCGTCCCTAGTAGCCCGGCAGAGGATCTTGCTGCAGTGGAAAGATGCGAGACCTCCGAGCGTGGAAACCTGGATTAATGACATGGCGGGGTTCATTCAGCTGGAGAGGGTCAAATTCGCCCTGAGGGGGTCGGTACAAGGATTCTTTAGGAGGTGGCAGCCTTTCCTTGACTTTCTGGCTCAACGATAAGGTACTAGGTCAGCAGCAGCAGCAACCCGGGGGGGAGGGGGGGGGGGGAAGGGAAGGGGAGGGGGGGGAAGGGAAGGGGAGGGGGGGGAAGGGAAGGGGAGGGGGGGGAAGGGAAGGGGAGGGGGGGGAAGGGAAGGGGAGGGGGGGAAGGGAAGGGGAGGGGGGGGAAGGGAAGGGGAGGGGGGGGGAAGGGGAGGGGGGGGGGTGGTTTAGGGGGATAGTGTTTTTTTTTTTTTAAATAAATTTAGATTACCCAATTATTTTTTCCAATTAGGGGGCAATTTAGCGTGGCCAATCCACCTACTCTGCACATTTTTGGGTTGTGGGGGCGAAACCCACGCAGACACGGGGAGAATGTGCAAACTCCACACGGACAGTGACCCAGAGCCGGGATCGAACCTGGGACCTCAGCGCCGTGAGGCGGTTGTGCTAACCACTAGGCCACCGTGCAGCCCCTAGGGGGATAGTGTTTAAGTTAACTTGCTTATTGTTAATTTATTTTGTTGTTTATTGGGGTTGGGGGGGGTTTGTTATATGCGTTGTTACGGGTGCCGGGGGGTGTTTATTACTGTTATTGTCATTGTTATTATTGTTTCGTTGATACATATTTTTCAAAAAATTCCAATAAAAATTATTTAATTTTAAAAAAAGACCTTGCATTCTGTGTTATAACGACCCGGTACAGTTTAAAAAAACATTCTTCCACTTTTTGACTTTTTAGAGATTAGTTTTTAAAAAAATTTAACATGCTTATTGAACACTCCTGCTAGACTTTTTACATGGTTTTTACATGGTTTTACATGGTTACATCACGAACCAGATGCCCAGCCAACTGAGCTCAACCAGTCCCCAAAAGTTTGAACAACGTGTTAGCCAGGAGTTGAACCTGGTATGGCCTAACACATCGTCAGACGTATTATCCATCGTGGCACTGGCCCATCTCCCTGCTTTTCCTATTTCTCTGTCATGCAGCCCACTAACGAGATTCAGGTAATATTCAGAAACAGGTGGCACGGTGGTGCAATGGTTAGCACTGCTGCCTCACGGCGTCGAGGACCTGGGTTCGAATCCCAGCCCTGTCCGTGTGGAGTTTGCATATTCTCCCCATGTCTGCTGTGGAGTTTGCACATTCTTCCCATGATTCTGTGGGTCTCCCCCCACAACCCAAAGATGTGCAGGCTAGGTGGATTTGCCACGCTAAATTACTCCTTAATTGGAAATGTATAATTGGGTACTCGTAAAAAAAAGGCAATATTTATAAACAAATTTCTGTTGTGCAAAAATTTTCCTTACACTAAACAAGAAGCATTTGATGTTTCTGCCTGGTTGGGTTCTATGACAATCTCACTGTTTTTGTGGTCATTTTTCCCCCAGAGCCGGCCCTACAAATGACCAGATTCATTCAGCTCAATTTCACAACCTGCCTTTGTGTTTTTGTGGGGTCTCTCTCACTCCCTATTTTCTGTTTTAAACCAATTTCACAGGGGATTCGAAGGATTTGCATTTGGGAAACTATCCCATCAAGATCTCACAGAGCCACACAATTGATATAGGCCGAATATCATCTTATTTTAAAAATGAAAGGAAAAAGTATTGTTCACTGTGCGGGGAAACCGTGCACGTGTTGTGTTTGTGGACGAGGATTCAGCCGATCATCTGGCCTGTCAAAACACAAGTGCAGTCACACTGGGGAGAAACCGTGGAAATGTGGGGATTGTGGGAATGGATTCAGTTACCCTTCCCACCTGGAAATTCATCGGCGCAGTCACACCGGGGAGAAACCGTTCACCTGCTCCGTGTGTAAAAAGGGATTTGCTGATCCATCCACCCTTTGGAGATACCAGCAGATTCACACTGGAGAGAAACCATTCACCTGCTCTGAATGTGGCCAAAGATTCACTCAGTCATCGAACCTATTAAAACATCAGCACGTTCGCAAATAACAAGGATTGAATTTTGTTAGCAATGACATTTATGTCCAAACCATGTTCATTGGAGTGTGTTTCTTCTGATGTTAATAAACTCCAGCCAAGTTAAATATTCTGGATAGAAATCTAACAAATCTGTTTTGTGTTAAATACAGTCTGTTGAGGTCTTTTTTAGATCTTTAACACGCGGGTTTCTTTGAAGGTCTCCTCAAGCTCTCTGCCCTCTCCACCTCTCAACACTGATCAAAGATACTTGTTAAAATCTCCCTTTACAATCAAGATTTTGTCCATTTATCCTTTTTGTTTTCTTTTTAATAAATTTAGAGTACCCAATTCATTTTTTCCAATTAAGGGGCAATTTAGCGTGGCCAATCCACCTACACTGCGCATCTTTGGGTTGTTGGGGTGAAACCCACGCAGACACGGGGAGAATGTGTAAACTCCACACGGACAGTGACCCAGAACCGGGATCGAACCTGGGACCTCGGCGTCGTGAGGCAGCAGTGCTACCACTGCGCCACCGTGCTGCCACTGCGCTGCACTCCATTTCTCCTGATATATGAGCCGATGTGACACAATGTCATATTCTTCTTTCTGAAACTCCTGAAGCACCTTAGTATATTTTATTACATAAGACCGTAAGGTACAGGAGGAGAATTAGGCCATTTGGCCCAACGAGTCTGCTCTGCCATTCAGTCATCCCCATTCTCCAGCCTTCTTTCTATAACCCCTGATCCCCTTATTAATCAATAACCTATCTATCGCTGTCTTAAAGACATTCACTGACTTGGCCTCCACAGCCTTCTGCAGGAATGAGTTCTAGAGATTCACCACCCTCTGGCTGAAGAAATTCCTCCTCATCTGAGTTTTAAAGGATTGTCCCTTCAGTCTGAGGCTGTGCCCTCGGATTCTAATTTCTCCCTACTAGTGGTAACATCCTCTCCAAGTCCACTCTTTCTAGGCCTCTCAGTATTATGTAAGATTCAATAACTCTGAGAATCAAACGGTTTTGTAAAGGGCCGGCAGCTCTCAAGCAATAACAGGAGGCTGTTAAATGTGGTTATGACTCCGGCGGGAGGGCAGGCAGCAGCGGGTATTGCTTTGATGGATGCGGAGAAGGCCAATAACCGGGTGGAGTGGAGGTACTTGTTTGAAATTGTTTGAAAGGTTTGGGATTGGGGCTAAGTTTGTGGCATGGGTGCGCCTGCTGTATGTGTCCCTGGTGGCAAGTCTGCACATGAACGAGATGAGCTCGGCAAGTTTTGGACTGCATACGGGACTGAGGCAGGCACTGGCAATTGAACCCCTGGCGAATGACTTCTCCTCACTGTGAATGTATTAGCGTCTCAACAGATACTTTTTGAGATATGTTTTGCTTTTAAATTTCTTCTCACAGTCAGAACATTTGAACGGTCTCTGATTGGTGTGTGAACATACCGGTGCGCCAGCAGACTGGATGACTGAATCCCTTCCGACAGGTGGAGCAGTTGGACGGCTTCTCCCGTGTGACTGCATCGGGGCATTTCCAGTTCGGAAGGGAAATTGAATCCCTTCCAACAATCCCCACATTTCCATGGTTTCTCCATGGTGCTGGTGCCCTAGTATCTCTCAGGTTGGATGATCAGTTGAAGCCTCGTCCACACATCGAACACGTGTTAAAGCTCTTTCCACAATCAGTTCACTGGAACACTCTCACTCGGGTGTGTGTCTTGGGCTTTTTCAGTCACACTGATGTTTCTTTTAAATTTTAGAGTACCTAATTCATTTCTTCCAATTAAGGGGCAATTTAGCGTGGCCAATTCACCTACCCTGCACATCTTTGGGTTGTGGGGGCGAAACCCACGCAAACACGGGGAGAATGTGCAAACTCCACACAGACAGTGACCCAGAGCCGGGATCGAACCTGGGACCTCAGCGCCGTGAGACTGCAGGTCTAACCCACGGCACCACCATGTTGCCCTGTCACACTGATGTTTGAAATCTTTTCCCACAGACAGAACAAACATTTTGATATTCAGTTTCTGATGAACTGAGTGACTCTGTCAGATCTTGACGTTGGTTTGCATTTTCTGTCAGTCAATCCTCCACTTCAGAATGGGGGGGGGTTTGGGGCCTCCACCCGCCTGAGTCCAGCTTCATACCCCCCATTGCGCATGCTCCAGCTCACAATGGCTGGGGAGTGATTGACGGCACGTCACGACCAATAGGAAGAGGGTGATCCGGATTTAACTCGGCAATCGGACGCCATCTTGGGAAAGGGAGACGAATCCTTTGTACAGGGAGCGGAGCGCTGGAACGGCCATCTTGGTATGGGAAGTGGGAGTGGGCGGGAGTTCCCTCCCGGTGACAGCATCCGGGTCACCCGGCGGCCGCCGCCATTTTGTGGTGGTGATTTTCTATATGGGTCTTTAGTGAAGGACAATGAGCTGGAGCTGAGTTTGCAAAGTGTCCAGAGGGAGGCCTGAAATCAGACTGACAGCCAGATATCTGTAAGAAACACAAAGTTCACATTTGTTTTTCAAATTAAGTCACAATGCTGCAAACTATCAGTTCTGAAGAAGAATCAGATTGCATTGGAAATGTTAACTCTCTTTCTCTCTCTTCACAGAAGCTGCCAAACCTGCTGAGGAAAACAGAAACTTTCTGTTTTCACTTCACATTTCCAGCTTCTGCAGGGTTTTACTCAAATTATTATTATAGTTTGGAAATTCTGTTACATGATCAGTTAAGAGTGAAACAATTGTCACCATTTAAATGTCCAAATCAGTGATATTTATTTGTTTTACAACACCAGGTTAAAGTCCAACATGTTTGTTTCAAACACGAGCTTTTGGAGCACTGCTCCTTCCTCAGGTGCAGTGCTGCGAAAGCTAGTGTTTGAAACAAACATGTTGGACTTTAACCTGGTGTTGTAAGACTTCTTACTGCACACACCCCAGTCCACCGCCATCATCTCCACATCATTTATTTGTTTAACTGAGACTGGGCTGTTCAGGGCAATGTCAGAAATCACTTTATTAAAAATATAGTGAAATCTGGAATTCTGATCAGATTCGGTCAATAGAAACTGTAAAAACTGAGATTGATTGAAGTTTGTGAGACGAGACTATTAATGGTTATAGAATCCAGGGAGATGGATGAATTTAACAAAAAGATCAGACATCTGCAAACTGGAGCTTAATGTCTCAGGTTGAACTGATTCTGGTTTTATTTTGAAGGTGGTGTCAGTTTCCTGTCTTGTCGATTACAAACCTGAGTGAGAGAGTTCCAGTGAATTGACTGTGGAAGGAGCTTTAACCAGTTGCAAAGCCTGAGAAAACATCACAACATTCACAGCGAGGAGAGACCCTACCCGTGTTCGGAACCTGGAGAAACACGAGGAGACGCTAAACATGGAGAAACCGTGGAAATGTGGGGACTGTGGGAAGCGATTCAGAGCCCCATCTCAGCTGGAGATTCATCGACGCATTCACACTGTGGTAAGGCCATTCCCCTGCTCTCAGTGTGGGAAAGGATTTACTCAGTTATCCAACCTGCAGTCACACCAGCGAGTTCACACTGGGGAGAGGCCGTTCACCTGCTCTCAGTGTGGGAAAGGATTTAGTCAAGTATCCAACCTGCAGTCACACCAGCGAGTTCACACAGGGGAGAGGCCATTCACCTGCTCTCAGTGTGGGAAGGGATTCACTCAAGCATCCAACCTGCAGAAACATCAGCGAGTTCACACTGGGGAGAGGCCATTCACCTGCTCTCAATGTGGGAAAGGATTTACTCAAGCATCCAACTTGCAGTCACACCAGCGAGTTCACACTGGGGAGAGGCCATTCACCTGCTCTCAGTGTGGGAAAGGATTTACTGAAGTATCCAACCTGCGGAAACACCAGCGAGTTCACACTGAGGAGACATTGTTCACCTGCTCTCAGTGTGGGAAGGGATTCAGTCAGTTATCCCACCTGCGGAAACATCAGCGGATTCACACAGGGGAGAAGCCATTCACCTGCCCTCGGTGTGGGAAAGGATTTACTCAAGTAACCAACCTGCAGAATCACCAGCGAATTCACACAGGGGAGAGACCATTCGTCTGCTCCCAGTGTGGGAAAGGATTTACTCAAGCATCCAACCTGCGGAGACACCAGCGAGTTCACACCGGGGAGAGGCCATTCACCTGCCCTCGGTGTGGGAAAGGATTTACTCAAGTATCCAACCTGCAGATACACCAGCGAATTCACACTGGGGAGACGCCGTCCACCTCTCAATGTGAGACAGGATTGCCTGTTTCACCACACCTGCTGTGACACCAACAATTTCACAATCGATTACAGGGGTTGGATTCTGCTGTTATTATTTCTGCTCTACATCCAGGACTGCATTTTGTTCATTCTGACAGGTGGTCAGTGGGGATGGTCGGAGGGTTTCTTTCTGCTGGACTGGCCGGTCTCACCACTTTGCCTCCAGTGGGCTGATGCGCTTTGTGATTTGTTGCGAATACCTGGCTTCAAATTGCACAAGGGTCACAGAGTGAAAGGATGTTTGGAAGTTTGATGTATTTCATTTTCATTTCTGTTTGGTCCTCCTCGTCCTCGCCGTCATGAAAGCCCGGCCTTATCAACAGTACCCCTCGCCTGAGGTGTGACCCTCCGATTAAACCAACCCCAGTCAGCTTGCTCGCTCTCTCTCGTTTCCTCTCTGAAAGGGGAAAGCAGCCTGTGGTCCTCTGGGTGTTTTGTGACTTTTATTTCACATTTATACAACAAATCTAGATTCTATTAAGGAACTAAATTCCAACAGGAAAAGTGATACAACCGTGGCAAACAAGAAAAGTTAAATATTCCATTAGATGGAATACGAGATGGAATAAAATGTGGAAAAGTGTGAGGTTACGCATTTTGGAAGGAGGAATGGAGGCATAGACTATTTTCTAAATGGGGAAATGTTTAGGAAATCAGAAGCACACAGGGAGGGACTTGGGAGTCCTTGTTCAAAATTCTCTTACGGTTAACGTGCAGGTTGAGTCGACAGTCAGGAAGGCAAATGGAGGCCGCCCGGTGGCGCAGTGGTTAGCACTGCAGTCTTAGGGCACCGAGGTCCCAGCTTCGATCCCGGCTCTGGATCTCTGTCCGTGTGGAGTTTGCATGTTCTCCCCCTGTTTGCCCCCACAACACAAAGATGTGCAAGATAGGTGGATTGGCCACGCTAAATTGCCCCTTAATTGGAAAAAATGAATTGGGTACTCCTAAATTTAAAAAAAAAGGGGATCAGGGGTTATGGGGAGAAGGCAGGAGACTGGGAATGAGGAAAAAAAATCAGCTATAATTGAATGACGGAGCAGACCCGATGGGCTGAATGGCCTAATTCTGTTCCTCTGTCTTATGGTACACTCCGGTGCCTGTTCGCGTACACTGAGGGAGAATTCAGACTTTCCAATTCACCTAACAAGCACACAGACAGTGACCTGGGGCCGGGATTGAACCTGGGCCCTCGGTGGCTGTTAGAAAACAGTGCTAACCACTGGAGGACAGGGGTGAGCATTGTTCGGGGCGGGGGGGGGGGGGGGGGGGGCAGCGAATCACTCACGTGTTCTGGTCCTGCCACAAGCTAGTTGGGTTCTGGAATCAGTACTCCTCCATGTTTTTTTTAAAAATAAATAAATTTAGATTACCCAATTATTTTTTCCAATTAAGGGGCAATTTAGCGTGGCCAATCCACCTACTCTGCACATTTTTGGGTTGTGAGGGCGAAACCCACACAGACACGGGGAGAATGTGCAAACTCCACACGGACAGTGACCCAGAGCTGGGATCGAGCCTGGGACCTCAGCGCTGTGAAGCGGTTGTGCTAACCACTAGGCCACCGTGCTGCCCAGTACTCCTCCATGTTGAACACCATTTGGAGGAAGCACTGAGGGTGGCAAAGGCACAGAATATGCTCTGGGTGGGGTCTTCACTGTCCATCACCAAGAGTGGCTTGGTAGTACCATCACAGACAGAGCCGGCCAGGTCCTAAAGGACATAGCTGATAGACTGGGACTGCAGCAGGTGGAAGGTACCCTGAATGTGAAGACGGGACTTTGTCTCCACAAGGACTGTGTGGTGGTCGCTTCTGCTGATACTGTAATGGACAGATGCATCTGCAGCAGGCAGATTGGGCAAATCTATCTCAACCTTTCACTCGCCTTCACAACCTTCTCCCTGAACTCCTGGAGAAACCAGCTTTAATATGACTACTCTGTGGTGCCATCTAGTGTTGAGATACATGAACATCTTGTTAACCCTGACATATGTATCATAACTCATGAGGGGAAAACATACTTGACCTCACCCTCACCAATCTGCCTCACCAATTGGGATGGTCTTTGAACATATCTAGCAACTCAAGACTGGGCATCCAGGAGGCTCTGTGGGCCATCAGCAGCAGCAGAACTGCATTCAACCACAATCTGCAACCTCATGGCCCGGCATAGCCCCCACTCTACTGTGATGCTCCTTGTGTAGTCCTCCAAGATAGCTGAAAGTCATAGTGTTGACAAAGAACATCAAGCTATGTATTTGAAACAAAGCTAGTTTATTTTACACTACTTCAAATGGTTCGCACACTTCACTAAGTAATAGCTAATAAAACAACTGTGTTAAATCTATGTTACAGAATTCTATATCTATCTAATATAACTAACCCTCTATCTCAACCTTTCACTAACCTTCTTCACAACCTTCTGCCTGAACCCCAAGAGAAACTGGCTTTTATATGACTACTCTGTGGTGCCATCTAGTGTTGAGATACATGAACATCTTGTTAACCCTTTACACTCCTTACATTATACATATTATAACGCTAACCCAGGATTTTAACCCTTACTACACCAAATACCTATAATAGAATATATCTGAAATACATTCATCACAGGGCTCATTGTCTCAAATGTCTAATTGATGTGCAGAAACACTGTAGAGTTCTCACTGGGACAGGCACCTAAATGTAAATAATCTTTATTGTCACAAGTAGGCTTACGTTAACACTGCAGTGAAGTTACTGTGAAAAACCCCTATCAATATGTTTTGAAAAATAAACTACTTGTTTATGTTTTCGTAGTGGCTCAAAAAGCTAGGAACTCAGTTAATGAAAAGGGTACAAACTGACACAGCCTTAAATTAATACAGAAATTACAAAGTCATTTCAGATATAAAATTTATCACTAGTGTGCATAAAATCAGTGCTTAAAGGTGATCAGTGTGTAAATGTTCAGAGAGCAGAATACACGATAAAATACACATAATGAATACATGTTGGTAAGTAATATCAGTTAAAATAACTAAAGAACTATGAAAACTGATTGGAGAACTTAAATTCTTTTAGTTCACAAACCAAAGGTGGTTAGATACTGTGACGGAAAGTGACTGCTTCTTTCCAGAAACTATTGAGAAACTAAGTTGAAGCTTCCAGAAATTAAGTTGAAGGTTAAACTAATTTCAGACACACGTTTGAAGGTTTGAAACTTCACAGTTGTTTTCTTCACACAACAGGGTCTCGAACCGAAGTTAATTATCAATGGCTGGGGAGTTAACGGTTCCAGACCTTAGCTCATCCAACCTTTATGGGATTGACAGCAGTTGCTCTGTAATTAAACCATCAAAGTGTAACTTTGTCCTGCTCTCGGGCCATGGGATGTATTTCACTTGTCCACTTTGGCAGGAAGAATAGATAAACAATATTCTTGTGATCTTGGGAGACAAATTCCCATCTTCACTCACCACTCTCCATTTTCCTGTGCTAAATGGGTTGATTCAAAACACATCTCGCTAAAAACAGGGTATCCATGAGGTGCTGTGGGCCATCAGCAGCCTAATATTCAATTAAAATGTGAACCTCATAGGACGGCACATCCCTCAATCGACCATTGGGAACATACAAGCAAGTGTGGAAGTCAAGGGAAGTAGAAAAACTTAAGCAACGAGTCTGGAGGGCTAAGAGGGGTCATGAAAAGTCAATGGCCAGCAGGTTTAAGGAAAATCCCATGGCTTTTTATACATATATAAAGAGCAAGGGGAAAGCCAGGGAGAGGGTTGATCCACTAAAAGACAGGAGGGAATCTGCGTGGAGCCAGATGAAATGGACACGGTATTAAACGAGTACTTTGCTTCAGTATTCACCAAAGAGAAGGACTTGGTGGATGATGAGTCTGGGGAGGGGTGTGTAAATAGTTTGGGTCATGTTGAGATCAAAAAGGATTACTGGGGGTCTTAAAAACGTATACGTCCACCTATTTTCAAGTAAGTCTTGCAACACCAGGTTAAAGTCCAACAGGTTTGTTTCAAACACAAGCTTTCGGAGCACTGCTCCTTCCTCAGGTGAGGAAGTTCACCTGAGGAAGGAGCAGTGCTCCGAAAGCTCGTGTTTGAAACAAACCTGTTGGACTTTAATCTGGTGTTGTAAGACTTCTGACTGTGCTCACCCCAATCCAACGCCGGCATCTCCACACCATGGCTACCATCGACACCGCAAACTGCCGGCTCAAAGTGGAGAGGATCTCCAGGAAGATCGCGCATATAGACACTGACATTAAGTTTCTACAAAGGGTCGATCCCGGCTCTGGGTCACTGTGTGGAGTTTGCACATTCTCCCCATGTTTGCGTGGGTTTCGCCCCCACAACCCAAAGATGTGCAGACTAGGTGGATTGGCAACGCTAAATTGGCCCTTAATTGGAAAAAATTAATTGGGTACTCTAAATTTATTTTAAAAAAGTTTCTACAAAGGATTCACCTGAGGAAGGAGCAGTGCTCCGAAGCCTGTGTTTGAAACAAACCTGTTGGACTTTAACCTGGTGTTGTAAGACTTCTTACTGTGCTCACCCCTGTCCAACGCCGGCATCTCCACGTCATGGCTATTTTCAAGTGGCAGCAAATCGTGTCTCATAGAATTTACAGTGCAGAAGGAGGCCATTCGGCCCATTGAGTCTGCACGGCCCTTGGAAATAGCATCCCACTTAAGCCCACACCTGTAAACCAGTAACTCCACCTAACCTTTTTGGACTTTTAAGGGCAATTTAGCATGGCCAACCCACCTAACCTGCACGTCTTTGGACTGTGGGAGGAAACCGGAGCACCCGGAGGAAACCCACGCAGACACGGGGAGAACGCGCACTCCGTACACAGTCACCCAGCGGGGAATCAACCTGGGACTCTGGAGCTGTGAAGCAACTGTGCTACCCTTTCAATTAAGATGTTGAACTGAAGCCCTGTCTGTCCCTCCCAGTTCCTGTAAAAGTTGCCACAGCCACTATTGTGAAGAGCAGGGGAGTTATCCCTGGTGTCCTGGCAAATATTTATCCCTCAATTAACGTTACCAAAATCGATCATCTGCTCATTGTCCCATTGCTGTTTGTGGGATCTTGCTTTGTGGAAATTGGCTGCTGCATTTCCTACAACAGTGACGACACTTCAGAAGCACTTTGGGACCTGCTGTGGTTGTGAAAGGTGCTATAGAAGTGCAAGTTTTAAATTGAAAATTGATGCTATTTGCTCCTTAATTGTTTTCAGCCAAGACTTTAACCAATTAAAGCAAAGGCAGAATTCTCTGGACAGTAAATTTGAAATGTTTATCAAAAAAAGGTTTACTGAACAACTTTAAGACATTGACATTTACAACTTCATGCAGGAGATCAGTCAGTGGAAGCGTAACCCTCCCTGGCTCCTTCTTTGACACTAATTTCCTTGGAACTCAGCCTTGGGAGTCTTCAGTACTTGGCCAACAAGGAAGACCTTTGGAACCTCGACCTTTATCCCCAAAGTGACCATTACCTCATGTCAGAGTTGGGCCTGTTGCAACAGGACCATTTGACAATTGGGCACTAGTTTAATTGACTTGAATCTCCAATTACCGACACCACCTTTTCTCATTACCTTAGAGAGGATAAAATTGAACTGTTTCATACTATCTCTTTACCTGATTCTGTACAATTCTTTATTCATACAGTTTGAAATGTTGAGGCTAATTAGAGTTGGAAGGTCTGTTTTGCCAGTACATGTATCCTCATTGCACATTCTTTATACACACACCAATTAAGCTTTTACATTTTTACGACACATAAAATTCAGATTTTTACTATAACTACTGATTCATTATTGTTTAATTAATTAATTGTAACTCAATTAAGAGTCACTGATTATTTAATCATCTATTACAGTTAATTAATACTGTAATTTTTAATTAATACATTTGATTGATACAAGATGCACTGGTTCTCTACTGAGTAGTTCTACACTCCGTATACTTCACCCAGTGTCTGTATTTACATTGTGTATTTATTGTATGTCCGAGGTTTTTTCATGTATGGAATGATCTGTCCGGACTGTACACAGAACAATACTTTTCGCTGTACCTCAATACACGTGACAATAAATCAAATTCAATCAAAGAGACAGTTTCTTAGTAATTGAACAATGAGCCTTGTTAAAATTATGGGAGGTGGGCGTCACTGGCTGGGCCAGCATTTACTGCTCATTCCTAATTACCCCTGAACTGCGTGTCTTGTGAGGCTATTTCAGAGGCCAATTTCAAGTCAACCACAACATTGCTGTGGATCTGGAGTCACGTGTAGGCCAGGCCACATAAGGAGAGCAGATTTCCAAAAGGACATTAATTAACCAGATGGGCTTTTACAACCATCCACAATGTCATCATTAGTCATTTAATTTGAAACTTTTATTCAAATTCAATATCTGTCAGAGCCAGATTCGATCCCAGATTCCCAGAGCATTAACCTGGGTCTCTGGATTACTCACCCAGTAACAATACCATTACTCCACTGCCTAGCCCACATAGTCTTGGCAGAATATGATGTCTTGTAACTTTATTTTTTCAAACATATTCTGATAGCTTTGCAGTTTCTGGAAACATTTTAGTTGATAGTGTTATTTTTTTAAATAAAAATGTAGTTTGTACAATATAATTATCTAATACGCCAATTCACGAATGATAATCAGTGTTCACTACTGAATAATCATTAGTTCAATTATTGTTTTTTGCTATTAAATCAATACATAGTTAATATGGAAAATGTACAGAAGGTGAAATGGCTGCAGGGAGCCACATGTTAGAGGTACAAAAGGGCTTCCTTGACCTTGTTACTAATGACAGTGAATCCACTATGAAAATAACAATTTGAAAACTAAATGTGATTATACTTAAGTTCTTACAGCTTCCTAAATTACAACAGTGAATATGTTTCAAAAGTACTCCATTGGCTTTAAAACACTTCAGGAGGTCCAGTGGTCATGAGAGGTTATATAGAAATGTACATTTGTTCTAATTGTCCACAAACTCAGATATATTACACTCGGTGTCCTCACCAGAATCATTGACACAGATTGAGTCTTAATTTTGTGTAATAACCATGTCATTGACACCATTTTGAATACTCTGTGAAACTCCAGACACACCATATCCACAATTATTTGTTGTAAAACACAGCGAGTTGTTGTGATTTGGAAGGCACTGTCTATAAATGGTGCTGGAATCTCATTGGACTGTAACTTCCAAAAGGGAATTTGATGCATTCTGAAAAAGAAAACAAAATAGTCGAACTATGGGATGAAATGGATCGCTGTACAAAGAGCTGGAATGGGAAAAATGGGCCAAATAAACTTCTCTGTGCTCCAGCAGCCTTGTGCACATGTAAAGGGAGTGGTAACAACCTGGAACCTGCTGTTTATGAGGGTGGGAGAAGCAGAGATGATGGAAGGATTTCAATCGGAAATTGGATGGGCACTGACAGAAATAAAACCTACAAGGATTTGGGGATAGAACGGGGCAATGGGCAGACTGGCTTGCTCCACAGAGAGCCAACATGGTCTCAAAGGGCTGAATGGCCCCATTCCCCACCCTCCTGATGCTGTGATCTCAGGAGAGAAATTCAGCTGCTCCAGTTACTCCAACTAACTGGAGTCCCTCATCTCGGGTGCCATTCTTGTAAATGTCCTCCTCACCTCTCTAAGAACGTCACATCTTTCCTAAAGTGTGGAGCCCAGATAGGGTTCCATTCCAGAGGGATAGAATTGAAAAGCACGGAGGAAATGTTCAACTTGTTTAGAACGAGGGTTCGACTACACTGGGAGCTCTGACAACATTGGTGATCTCCATTTAGAAAAAGGAAATAGAGGCACAGGATAAGGTGCAACAAAGATTCATAATATACAGAACTGAGAGCATTTAACACTCGGGAAAGGCTGGGGCTGTTTTTTTCTGGAAAAGAGAAGACTCATGGATGACCTGATGGAAGTCTTTAAGATTATGAAGGGATTCAACAATCCAAAGGAATTTCAGTAGAAACCTCTTTACCCAGCGAGTGGTGAAAATGTGGAACTCACTCCCACAGCGAGTGGTTGAGGTGAACAGCAGGAATACATTGAACGTAAAACTAGATACAGAAATGAGGGAGAGAAGAATAGAAGGAAAGGCTGATGGGGAAGATGTAGAGAGGTGGGTGAGGTTCATGTGGAGAATAAATACTGACACAGACCATGGCTAACCTCAGCCAGTATGGGAATTTAACCTGTAATGTTGGTGTCACTCAGCACGAACCAGCCATCCAGCCAACTGATCTAACTGATCTGTAATAATTCATTCAATATTAGTGATTGCCTGTTATTTAATGTAGTTTCCCAGTGCACCTCAGACAACTTGCCCATCATATCTGGATAGTTTTCTTCTGTGAGAAGAACCAAGATAAATTAAACAAAAGAACCACCGTAGCCCATCTTCATGGCAATGTGGTATGATGTTTGGGGTTTCCAAACAGAAATGGTAATGAAACATCTTCCAACCTCCAAATCCCCTTTCACTCTTTGTGAAATGTGCAACCAGATATTCACAAGAAAGCTCAGAGTGAATCAGGCCACTGGGGGAGAAGTCGTGAGACTGGCCAGTCCAGCAGAAAGAAACCCTCTGACCATCCCCATTGACCAACAGAATGAACAAAATGCAGTCCTGGATGTAATTGAGAACAGAAACAATAACAGCAGAATCCAATCCCTGTAATCGGTTGTGAACTTGTTGGTGTCTCAGAAAGTGCGATGAATTACAAAATCCCTTTGCACATTGAGGGGTGAACGGCCTCTCCCCAGTGTGAACTCCCTGGTGTGACTGCAGACGGCATAACCGAGTGAATCGCGCAAATAGATGTAAACCAGTGTGAGATAATCGGGATTATGGAGACATGGCTGCAGGATGACCAGGGATGGGAACTGAATATATTCACTGTTTAGGAAGGACAGACAAAAAGGAAAAGGCAGTGGAGTGTCAGAGGTAATTAATGCAATTGTGAGGAAGGCTATTATCTCCGACAATGTGGAATCTATACGGAGAGAGCATATTGTATATAGACCCCCAAACTGCAGTGCTGATGTTGGTAATGGCATAAAACGGGAAATTTTGCTGATTGTAAAAGTTTCTATAGGTATGTGATAAGAAAATGATTGGTGAAGACAAATGTCCTTACAGTCAGAAACAGGGGAATGTAGAATAGGGGACAAAGAAATGGGTGAGCAAATAAATACATACTTTGGTTCTGTCTTCACAAATTAGGGCATCTTCCAGGATTCTAGACTCTGGAACAGTTCCTGCAGATTGGAGGTTGGCTAATGTAACTCCACTATTTAAAAAGGGAGACAGAGCGAAAACAGGAAATAACAGGAAAATGCGGGTTTCCTCCGGGTGCTCCGGTTTCCTCCCACAGTCCAAAAATGTGCAGGTTGGGTGGATTGGCCGTGCTAAATTACCCTTCGTGTCCAAAATTGCCCTTAGTGTTGGGTGGGGTTACTGGGTTATGGGGATAGGGTGGGGGGGGGGGGGGGGGTGGGCTTGGGTAGAGTGCTCTTTCCAAGAGTCAGTGCAGACTCGATGGGGCCAAATGGCCTCCTTCTGCACTGTAAATTCTATGATTCTATGAATAGGCCAGTAAGCCTGACATCGGCAGTGGGGAAAATTCTAGAATACATTATCAAAGATTTTACAGCAAAGCACTGAGAAACCAGAGGCAGAATCGGACAGAGTCATCATGGATTTATGAAGGGGAAATCATGCTGGACAAATCTAGTGGAATTCTTCGAGGGTGTAACTGGTAGAGTTGACGAGGGGGAGCCAGTGGATGTTGTATATTTGGTCTTTCAGATGGCTTTTGACAAAGTTCCACATAAGAGATTAGTGTGTAAAATTCAAGCACATGGGATTAGGGGTCATGTATTGAGATGGATAAATAAAACTGGTTGGCAGACAGGAAACAAACAGCAGGAATTAATGGGTCTTTTTCAAATTGACAGGCAATGGCTCGTGGGGTACCGCAGGGATCGGTGCTTAGACCCCAGATATTCACAAGATATATTAATGATTTTTCTTTTCAAATTTAAAGTATCCAATTCTTTTTTTCCAATTAAGCTGCAATTTAGCGTGGCCAATTCGCCTACCCTGCACATCTTTGGGTTATGGGGGTGAGACCCACACAGGAGAGAGAAGAACGTGTCTCCACAAGGAAGTGATCCGGGGCCAGTATTGAACACTGGTCCTCAGCTCCGTAAAGCAGCTGTGCTAACCACTCCGTTGCCCTATATATTGATGATATATAAGATGAAGGAACAAAATGCAATATCTCCAAATTTGCAGATGACACCAAATTGCGTGGGAGGGTGAGCTGTGAGGAGGATGCAGAGATCCTTCAGTGTGATTTGGACAAGTTGAGTGAGTGGGCAAATGAATGACAGATACAGTATCATTTGGAGAAATGTGACGTTATCCACTTTGGAAGCAAAAACGAGAAGGCAGACAATTTACCTGAATGGTCGTAAATTAAGAGAGGGGAATGTGCAATGAGACCTGGGTATCCTCGTACACCAGTCACTGAAGGTAAGCATACAGCTACAGCAGGCGGTAAAGAAGGTAAATGGTATGCTAGTCTTCATTGCGAGCGGATTTGAGTACAGGAGCAGGGATATCTTGCTGCAACGTACAGGGCCTTGGCGAGGCCATCCTGGAATATTGTGAGCAGTTTTGGTCTCCTTATAAGAACATAAGAACATAAGAACTAGGAGCAGGAGTAGGCCATCTGGCCCCTCGAGCCTGCTCCGCCATTCAATTAGATCATGGCTGATCTTTTGTGGACTCAGCTCCACTTTCCGGCCCGAACACCATAACCCTTAATCCCTTTATTCTTCAAAAAACTATCTATCTTTACCTTAAAAACATGCAATGAAGGAGCCTCAACTGCTTCACTGGGCAAGGAATTCCATAGATTCACAACCCTTTGGGTGAAGAAGTTCCTCCTAAACTCAGTCCTAAATCTACTTCCCCTTATTTTGAGGCTATGCCCCCTAGTTCTGCTGTCACCCGCCAGTGGAAACAACCTGCCCGCATCTATCCTATCTATTCCCTTCATAATTTTAAATGTTTCTATAAGAAGGAAGATCCAAGGAAGAATATTCTTGCTCTAGAGGGAGTGCAGCGAAGGTTTATCAGACTGATTCCTGGGATGGTGGGACTGACATTTGAGAGATTGAATCAGTTCCGATTGTATTCACTGGAGTTCAGAAGAATGAGGGAGTATCTCAAGGAGACCTATAATATTCCAACAGAACAGTGCAGATGCAGGAAAGATTTTCCTGATGGTGGGATTGTACAGAACCAGAGGTCGCAGTCTGAGGATACGGGGGGGGGGGGGGGGGGGAACCATTTAGACGAGATGAGGAGACATTTCTTCAACCAGAGAGTGGTGAGCCTGTGGAATTTGTTACCACAGGAAAAAGTTGATGCCAATACATTGTATGTTTTCAAGAAGCAGTTAGATACAGCACTTAGGGCAAAGGGGATCAAAGGATACGGAGGGGAAAGTGGGATTAAGCTACTGAGTTGGATGATAAGCCATGATCATAATGAATGGCAGAGCAGGCGCAAAGGGCCAAATGACCTTATCCTGCTCCTATTTTCTGTGTTTCTATGTAATCCCTTCCCACACTAAGAGCAGGTGAATGGCCTCTCTCCAGTGCGAACTTGCTGGTGTGACTGCAGGTTGTATAACTGAGTGAATCATTCCCACACTGACAGCAGGTGAATGGCCTCTCCACAGTGTGAAGTCGCTGATGTTTCCGCAGGGCAGATAAATCAATAAATCCCTTCCCACACTGAGAGCAGGTGAACGGCCTCTCCCCAGTGTGACTGCGTCGATGAATCTCCAGCTCAGATGGGAATCTGTATCCCTTCCCACAGTCCCCACATTTCCACGGTTTCTCCATGTTTTGGGTCTCCTCGTGTCTCTCCAGATTGGACAATTAGTGGAAGCCTCGTCTACACACAGAACATGTCGACTGTCTGTCCTCACTGTGAATGGTGTGATTTTTTTCAGGCTGTGTATCTGGTTGAAGCTCTTTCCAGTCAGTTCACTGAAACAATCTCACTCGGGTGTGTGTTGTGGGTCTCGGTGCTTTTCCAGTCAGATTCACGTTTAAAATCTTTTGAAGCTGACAGATCGGCCAAACATTTCTCCTTCTCGCCGATGATATTCAGGTCAGAAGGAATCGAGTGAGTTTGTCGCATTGATTCGTGATGTTTGAGATTTCTGTCTATAATTCCTCCTCTTCCAATATCCTTTAAAAACAATTTACAAAAGTCATCATTGTTAGTACAGGATATAAATTCAGAACAGACAATTCTAGTTCCTATGGAACATTATTTCCTCTCTTGTTCTCCAAAAGCTGTAAATCTCCGTCCCACACGCTCTCCCTCCATTCTCACTCTGCTGTATCTGATATTCACCCTCCCAATTCTCCTGAAGGTGCTGATTCATGTTGATTGACAGATCCAAGCTCAGCTCACTGCTTCCTGACCAGGACAGAGATTAGATAAGGAGCAAGAGGAGGCCATTCGGCCCACCGAGTCTGTTCAACCATTCAATGAGATCCTTGGCCGATCTACCTCAGCACCATTTCCCACACGATCCCCATATCCCTCGATATCTTCAATATCTAGAAACCTATAGTCTTGAACATACCTGATGACTGAGGCTCCACATTCCTCTGGAGTAGAGAATTCCAAAGCTTCACTACATCCTCAAGTGAAGAGATCCCTCCTCATCTCAGCTTTCTCTCTATTTTCCTACCTGTTCCCCAAAACCCTTAACTCCATTGTCAATAAAATATCTGTCAAACTTGTGCTTCAATATATTCAATGACCCCCCCGGATACAACTGGTCCCTGTGGAAGAGAAATCCAAAGATTAACAACCCTCTGAGCGAAGAGATGACTGGAAATCTATAACGTAGCTACAGTCTTATATTACAAGACAAGAAATAATAATACATCTACTTTATTGCAGAACGGTAAATGATATATCTAATCTGTACCATATAACAATATGAGACAAATCTCTGTCCATTATTAATTTAATGTCCCCTGAAATGTCAGCCATCTCCTGGGGAACCCACCCGTTTAATTGTGAACATTAGGGAAGAGACAATCCTTTTTTGAAATAAATTTAGAGCAACCAATTTTTTTTTTTCAATTAAGGTGCAATTTAACATGGCCAATCCACCTAGTCTGCACATCTTTGGGTTGTGGAGGTGAGGCCCACGCAGACACGGAAAATGTGCAAGCTCCACACGGACAGTGAACCAGGGCCGGGATTCAAACCCGGGTCCTCGGCACCGTGAGGCAGCAGTGCTAATCGCTGTGCCACCAGAAACCATTCTTTTAGTCAGACAAATAAATGTGTCAGCCTGTTAAGGAGGTGGGTGGGAGGAGTTAGAAACACTTTGTGCAGCCGCAAACCTTAATGTAATTTTTTTTTCCCAATTAAGGGGCAATGTAGCGTGATTCCAGGTTGGGCTCAAATCATCAATGAGGACTGATCTCTGGCAAGGGAGGAAACCCTGGCAGGTGGGTGGGGACGATTCACAAACACCCGCCGGAGGCCCCAAACCCCCAATAAGACCCATTAATTTTATTGTCAGTCTGCAGACAGGAGCTGGAGAACTTTTTTTTTATACATGTTTTTTATTGAGTTTTTGAACAAAGTATATTTATCGTTATGTACACAGGATAAGAAACATATATATATATATATACACATATATAGAAGAGAAGAACGCACCCAACATACCAAAGAAAAGAAAATAGTGAATAATAAAAAAATACAATAAAAAATAAAATAGAATAACTGGTAGGGTATTGTGCACCAGCTCAACAGCAGCAACTCGGTACACCTGGCAAAATTATTTACAACACATAAGTAGGCGACTGTTTGCAGGGGGGGGGAGGGATAGGGGGGTTGGAGACTGGGGAGGTAAATATATATTCGGGTGCTGGAGAAACAATTACAGTGGGCAATACTCGAATGGATTTGGTGTCGGTGTTGTCGCTTGCTTCTCCCGGACGGATCTCGCTGCCGTCTCACGCTCACCTCGGCTTCTGCCGTTCCTCCCATCGTTCGTCTTTATTCTCCTCGTTCCCTGCTCCTGGAGATGCCACGTTCGTTATTGCATCCCGTGCCTTCCTTCCGGCTCTCATTTCCCTGCCTCCCCCCACCTTCCTGGTTCTCCTCTCTTGTTCCCTATCTCCCCCTCCCCCCACCTTCCTGTCTTTCCTCTTAGGTTTAGCTGACCCCCCCCCCCCCCCCCCCCCACTCTCCCGGTCTATCTCTCCAGTCTATCTTGTCAGACGAAGATAGAATGTGGGAGCCATTCACGCAATTGTTCCTGGACCTGTTTGTGGCTAACGAACAAGCAGAAGAATAGCCAGGTAGCCAAGAATCAGGGGAAAGTAGCCAAGGCATGAGAGGGAAAATGAAAAATGAAAATGAAAATCGCTTATTGTCACGAGTAGGCTTCAATGAAGTGACTGTGAAAAGCCCCTCGTCGCCACATTCCGGCGCCTTCCCGTACCAGCCTCCCCGAACAGGCGCCGGAATGTGGTGCCTAGGGGCTTTTCAGTCACTTCATTGAAGCCTACTCGTTGGTGGACCTCAAAAAGAGTGGCGAAAAGGCACGGAAGATGTTTCCGTGAGGCGGCTAGGATTGTGGGGTACCAGCCCCTGAGGGAGGTTTCAGGTCTGGGGCCAATGTGGAATTCTGTCCGGGCAGGGTTTCGCCCAGACAGGATACCACCACTCAACTGCGCGTCTTCCAAATCGCGAGTGCCAACGGGTTCCAGCACGACGGTTTTGAGGTCTCGGATGACATCGGCCGCAAGCTGGATGTCCACCGCCGCACGTTACGCTAACTCGTGGGGTGTCATCCAGCCCATTCCTCCGCCACCCAGCACGTCCCTGATCCTGGTCGCCCCGGCAGCCACAGCTCGCTCCTCCGCCAGCCACTCAATATGAGTATTGGTGGTGGTGCGGATTCCTGAGCAGTGACTCCCTGACGACAGCCACCACTCCCGACCGGGAGCGGGGGGGGGGGGGGGGGGGGAGCTGCGCCGCGAGGCGACCATGTTCCAGACTTTGAGCAGGTCCTGGCAAAAGATGGGCAGCGCCTGCAGAGGGTAACGAAGACCCTGCAGATCTATGAATAGCAGCTGCACGGTATAATTCAGGCCGTGCACCCTGGCAGAAGAACTGCGTCGCCAGGGCACACCATCGTGGACGAGCTCAACGTAAAGGTATTGCTGCAGGGTCTGAAGGCGGAAGGTCGCCCCCTGGGTGCGAAGGCACAACAGCGTCTGGCCACCCTCCCTAAGCGGGAGACTCAGAACCTCAGCAGTGACCCAGTGCAGACTCTTGTCCCACAAGAACTCTACGAGCATTCTCCAGAGCTTTGTGGCAAAGTCAGGGGGAGGGGTCAAAGTGACCAGCCGGTACCACAACATGGAGGCTATCGGCTGGCTTATGACGA
The DNA here is from genome assembly GCF_902713615.1 of Scyliorhinus canicula. Classification (NCBI taxonomy): domain Eukaryota; kingdom Metazoa; phylum Chordata; class Chondrichthyes; order Carcharhiniformes; family Scyliorhinidae; genus Scyliorhinus; species Scyliorhinus canicula. The sequence continues at coordinate 131,494,845 of NC_052162.1, read as the reverse complement.
GAACTAGACCCTGTAAGACAGCACTCGGAGAGTCCTGCCCAGTGTTTCCTGCGAGCGGTGACCTTGGTCTCCAGCTCCTGCCAGTTAGCCGGCCAGGATTCCTCAGCCGGGCAAAGATGGACTCCCAAATAGAGGAGGCTGATCCTGCTCCAGGTGAAAGGCCTGAGCTCCCCTGGGAGGGGTTCCATCTGTCACGAGCCGACCAGAAGTCTGGAACACTTGACCCAGTTGATCCTGGCAGAGAACATGGCGGAGTACACAGCCTGGCACTCTCGCATCCTCCGCAGGTCAGCAGGGTGAGTGAACATGAGGAGCACGTCATCAGCGACAGTCGAGAGATCACCCAATGCCCGGCCCGGCAACCTCCTCCACAAGAGGCGCAGGAAAGGATCCACGCAGAGAGAATAAAGTTGGGCAGACAAGGGGGAGTCCTGACGCTCTCCTCTCCCAAAGTGAAGGGGCGCCGTCAGGGGCCCGTTAACCTTAACGAGACACTCTGCTGCAGTGTACAGAAGTCGGACAAAATGTGTCCAGAACCTGAATATTTTCAGAGTCCCGAATAAATATTCGTGATGCACCCTGTCAAATGCCTTCTCCTGACCAAGGGACAAGAAGGTGCTCAACATACCAGCCCTCTGGGAATGATTGACCAGGTCCCGGATGAGATGGATGTTGTCATGGATTGTGCGGCCCGGGACCATGTCGGACTGGTCAGGGTGGATTATGTACTCCAGCAAGGTGCCAAGGTACAAACACATCGCCTTGTCGACGATCTTGTAATCCATGGTGAGGAGGGAGATCAGTTTTTTTTTAATAAATTTAGATTACCCAATTATTTTTTCTATTAAGGGGCAATTTAGCGTGGCCAATCCACCTACTCTGCACATCTTTGGGTTGTGGGGGTGAAACCCACACAGACACGGGGAGAATGTGCAAACTCCACACGGACAGTGACCCAGAGCCGGGATCGAGCCTGGGACCTCAGCGCCGTGAGGCGGTTGTGCTAACCACTAGGCCACCGTGCTGCCCGGGAGATCAGTTTTTAAGGTGGTAGAGATTCCCCCTCTTTGGCAGCAGGGTAATGGTGGCTCTGTGCCATGAGAGGGGAATATCCCCGGTCACAATACCTTCCCCCAGGACCCCTGCATTTTCACTCCCTGGGACGTCCGAGAATACCTCAAGAACTTCACGGTCAGCCCATCCAGCCCTGGAGTTTTGCCCCAGGACAGGCTGTCCAGGGCGCCGGTCAGCTCCCCCACGCTTTTAGGGGTATCAAGCCTCCTGGCGTCCTCCAGGCTGACCTGCAGCAGGTCCTCCCACAAAGCTCTGCAAGCATTCTCGCTGGACGGATCCGGAGAGAAGAGCCCAAACCTCCTCCAGATCCGAGACGAGGGACCCATTGTCGGCCAGCAGCCTAAGGAACTGCTGATGAAACCCCCGCCTTTTTTCCAGCGAGGGGAAGGGGGAGCCGTAGTCCATGTCCGTGAGGATCTGGATCCACGATCTCATGCACAGGCCCGGGACCCGACAAGTTGCAGGTCCTACCGCCCTTCTTCTCTCTGTACAGCAGCCGCAGGGCCGGGTCTTCATCAGGCTGACCGACGTCTTCATCGGGCTGACCGAAACATGACTCCAGGTTGAGCACCTCCTTCTCCAACTCTTCGACCCTGGATTTCTGCCTCTTTGTCAACCCCCTCGCAAACTCTTGACAGAACGTACGCACGTGAGTCTTGCCCACGTTCCACCATAGTCTCAAGGAGGGGAAGCCTCCCCGCTTCCTTCTCCTGCCGATCCACAAATGGTGAAACGATCCCAGGAACCGCTCGTCCTCCAGCAGCAGGTCCGCCAGACGTCCACCAAGTTAAAGAACCCGCCCAGGTTCCTTAACGTCACCACTACTCGAGAGCTGTACTGGGTACCGATGCGGTCCTTTGTCCCAAAGGTGCAATAAAATCACACGCCCCACCCCACCAAGATGATCTCGCCCACAGCAATGGTGCCAAGATGAGTGGACACTTGCTTGAAGAAAATCACCTGGAGCTGGCCAGCCTTGGGGAGTGTAGAACATTCACAAAGTGAAGTACCTCGATCCCCTCATGGACCGTCAGGCGCATCAACCGGCCTGGCATTGTCTCCTTGACCCCCAAGATTTCCGGCTAAGAATGTGGGGCGAACAAGATAGCCACCCCACCTAAACGTGACGTTAGGTGACTCATGTAGACCCCCCCCCACTCACCACTCCATGAGCCACGTGGCTTTGTCTCCCAGAGCGATGTGGATTTCCTGCAGGAAGCACGCCGCACACTTCCTGTCCCAGAGGACCGAGAATTTCTGGAACCTGCGGAGCGTGTCCCTGCTGCCGTTAATGGTGAGGCTGGCTGTGGTCACCTGCATGTCAGTAAAGTGCTACCTTCACCTTTTCATGCTCAAAAGGAGCAGAGGAGCGCGGGCCCCTCTGCTCCCTCAGGGGTCCGGCGAGGAAGGATATCAGCCAGCGCTGCTCTGTTCCGTCCACATCTCCAGCCTCTTTAACGTAGACGCGGGAAGACCGGATGAGCAGCGCCATGACCAATCACCGGTTGAGGGCTAGCTGCACTCGGTTTCAGCGACCTTGGTCTGAGTGCAGAAAATCCCGGAGTTTCCCTCAGGAGTTGGGGGCGACTGGGTGTCAGGCATGAGGGAGTCCACCGCCTCGATGCAGATGGACCCAAAATCAACACCCCAACGAGCAGCTAACCTCCTCCGGCCAGTCGCCGTCTGGGACAGAGTCCTCTGCCACACCAAGTGTGGTGGACGGCACGGTCCCACCAATCAGCCTTGGGTCTGCCTCAATCCCACCCGCCCCCCGGATCATCGACAGACGGGTTCCTCGCAGGCTCCTCTAATTGTATCAGGCCAGAGGGAGGTGACGGCTCTGACCACCCTCCCCTTGCGACGCTGGGCCTCCAGATAGATCCGGGAACAGTTCTGGAATAAGCTCCGGGATGGAGATGGGGACGCCTACCCTCCTCGCCACCACCGTCGAATGACCCTGAGGTCAGGGAGCTGCCGCAACCCCCTGGCTTTACAAAAATGAATGCCTCTGCTGTGTAAAATTGCACTGGGCGGAACAAGCTCTCAGGGGTCTCACTCGCACCCGGCCCCAAAGCGTCCTGTTCGTGGGGCTGTGGCAGCGCAGCTGTCGAGACATGATTAACCTTGTCAGTTTTCTTCCAGGGGTGTGGTGTAATGTTGAGGGGCAGGAGTCGGGGCACCACCCTTTCGGCGCCGGTGGGGGAGGGGGCACATCATGACTGCACTGACTCTGGAGAAGAGCTACCACTTTTCCTGGTTAAATTCCATTTGCCACTGTACTGCCCATATGGCCAGTCTATCTGTATCATCCCGTAATTTAAGGCTTTGCTCCTCGCTAGTTACCACACCGACAATTTCCCATCTGCAAACTTGAGGCACTCTCAATTACGACGCGAGAGCGAGGTCAGTAATCAAAGGCTTTAATATACAGAGAACAGGACTGCATCCAAGAGAAGTGTGCTCACAAAATGGAGTCTCATCTTATATCCTGTTTCTAGGGGGCGTAGCCAGAGGCGGAGTCCCCCAGGGTTCCAAGCCTCTTAAAGGGGCAAGGTATTAAAGGTAAATACCGATCATCACAAAACTTAGCGATCATACCTTCATATATTTCAAGTCGTCGATTTTATATATAATTACTGTTGGTGGCCGAAGATGCACCAGGATCTCCATCAGCACCTGAACCTGTGATTCTTTCCTGTGAGACAATCGAGAGCTTTAATCACCCTGGGGAAACAATGCTGAGAAAGCTGATGTTCTGGTCAAGGCTAATAACTGGGTGCTGCCTTGCCTGTCTCTGAATTTACTCTACTCCTGTTCACTCCCCACTTATGTAATAAGCATTGACCATAATGACTGGCAAGAGTTTGCTGCCAATCAGTCACTATCGCGACAACTTGCCCATCAAACCATCAAGACATCTTTGTGAGGAAAGAGGGGGTGGGTGGTGCTTCAGAAACACACTGGTCTGAGCAACATTTTAAAACAGAATTCACTTCCCCAGAGAGCAGGGATGGCTGGGTCCCCGGCTGAGATAGTTTCACTGATTCTTGATCCACTGGGCAGTCATCGGTTCTGGGGACGGGGAGAGAAGTGGAATGAAGGCCAGAATCAGATCAGCCAGGGGGGGATGAATGCCCTACGCTGTTGCTATTTGGTATGACCTTACGAACAAAGAACAAAGGAAAGTACAGCACAGGAACAGGCCCTTCGGCCCTCCAAGCTTGTGCTGACCATGCTGCCCGTCTAAACTAAAATCTTCTACACTTCCTGGGTCTGTATCCCTCTATTCCCATCCTATTCATGTATTTGTCAAGATGCCCCTTAAACATCACTATCGTCCCTGCTTCCACCAGCTTTTCCGGCAGCGATTTCCAGGCACCCACTACCCTCTGTGTAAAAAAACTTGCCTCGTACATCGCCTCTAAACCTTGCCCCTCGCACCTTAAACCTAATGCCCCCTAGTAATTGACCCCCCTACCCTGGGAAAAAGCCTTTGACTATCCACTCTGTCTATGCCCCTCATAATTTTGTAGACCTCTATCAGGTCGCCCCTCAACCTCCGTCGTTCCAGTGAGAACAAACCGAGTTTATTCAACCTCTCCTCATAGCTAATGCCCTCCATACCAGGCAACATCCTGGTAAATCCCTTCTGCACCCTCTCGAAAGCCTCCACATCCTTCTGGTCGTGTGGCGACCAGAATTGAACACTAGACTCCAAGTGTGGCCTAACTAAGGTTCTATACAGCTGCAACATGACTTGCCAATTTTTATAGTCAATGCCCCGGAAAATAAAGGCAAGCATGCCGTATGGCGTCTTGACTACCTTCTCCACCTGTGTTGGCCCTTTCAGTGACCTGTGGACCTGTACATGAAGCTGGCACTGTTCAGCGAGTGGGGAAACCTTGGTGAGGGAAAAAGAGTGGGTGGAGCTTCAACGTCCCAGTGACCAGGGGAGAGGGCGAGCATGTGAGTCAGGGTGTTAAACCTTTGGGGAAACAAGACAGGGGAAAAAAATGCTCAATGGAAATGAGAATCATCTGCTGTAAATTTCTGCTCTGGACTGATAGTGGGAACTTCTGTAAACTCCTTTTACAGGGTATCACAAAGGGAGGATTTTAAGATCTGACAGAATGACTCGATTCATGAGGACCTGGATATCATCGAACTTTCATGTGGAAGGAAAAATGTTTGTCTATGCTGCCTGTGGGAAAAGATTTGAAACATCAGTGTGACTGGAAAAACACCGAGACTCACACACACAAGTGAGAGAGTTCCAGTGAACTGACTGTGGAAAGAGCTCTAACCAGTTACACAGCCTGAAAAAACATCACAACGACGAGAAACCCAATGATTCAACCTGGGGAGACACAAGGATACCGGGACCATGGAGAAGCCATGGAAATGTGGGGATTGTGGGAAGGGATTCAATTCCCCATCCCAGCTGGAAAACCATCGATGCAGTCACACCGATGAAAGGCCGTTCATTTGCTCCATGTGGGAAGGGATTTTCTCAGCCAGTCTCCTCCAGTGACACCAGCTAGCTCACACTGAGATGGACCGTTCAGCTGGGTTTCCAGCAAAAAGAGGTTCAATTGTTCATCCAACCTCACTGTACATCAGTGAGCTCACGCTGGGGAGAGACCGTTAACCTGATCTGTGTGTGGGAAAGGATTCACTCAGTCAACTACTCCGCTGACACATCAGTGAGCTCACACTGGGGAGACACCATTCACCTGCTCTGTGTTTGGGAAAGGATTCACTCAGTCACGACATCAGTTGACACACCAGCAAGTCCGGAAGGGATTGCAGGATTGGGATTCTCCTGCTTTTGCTGCTATTCATCACATCCAGGATTGACAGCCTGACAATATTTACTTTCCTCCTAATGTGAACTCGCTGGAGTTTAATCTTCCAGATATATCGCTGATATTTGTGATGGCAGGGTCTGTTTTAAAAGCATCATCTTTGATCTTACCCCTCAATTCAGGAAGTCCCAAAGGAACTAGTTAACAGTAAAATTATGAACAATTACTTCAATCCTAAATTGTTCTTTTGTATAAACTCTACATTTCAGTGTCAGAAAGATTACTATGATTCACATCTCCAATTAGTAAATGCTGATTAATCTTTGCTGCCAATTCTTACAGACTTACACATTCTTCACAGTGACACCTCCACTACGAAAGTAAATTATCAAAGAAAATCTAACCATTAAATATTTTACAAGCAGGGTAGGGCGGCACGGTGGCACAGTGGATAGCACTGTTTCCTCATGGCGGCAAAGTCCCAGGTTCGATACCGGCTCTGGGGCACTATCCGTGTGGAGTTTGCACATTTTCCACTTGCTTGCACGGGTTTCGCCCCCAAAACCCGAAGATGTGCAGGGTAAGTAGACTGGACGCGTTAAATTGCCCCTTAATTGGAAAAAGTGAATTGGGTACTCTAAATTTATTTAAAAATATATATATATTTTACAATCAGGGCACAGTGGATAGCACAGCTGCCTCACAGTGTCAGGGACCCAGGTTCAATTCCGGCTTTGGGTGACTGTGTGTGGAGTTTGCACTTTCTCCCCGTGTCTGCATGGGTTTCTATTGCTCTTTTATTTATTTACTTTTAAATAAATTTAGAGTGCCCATTTATTATTTTTTTCCAATTAAGGGGCAATTTAACGTGGCCAATCCACCTACCCTGCATGTCTTTGGGCTGTGGGGGTGAAATCCACGTAGACACGGGGAGAATATGCAAACTCCACACGGTCTATTGCTCTTTTATAACCACAGTGTGTGCTTAACCCGTATTGTAGACAAATAATCACACAAGTATTTCAGCTTAATCACAGTTTATATTAAACACAAGGTTATTTACTTCAGTAATTATGTGTTCATGCACACTAAGACTATAACTATCAATTTGAACGACCTTAACTTAACTTCCAAATGACTGGCAGGTGCAGGTTCAATAAGGCCTTTATCTGTTTCCACACTTCTGGTGGCTGGAACTCGGGTAGGCTGTCTGTGCTTGATGGTCTTCCTTCGGTAGATGTCGCGGGTCCTTGAACTTGGCTGATGTCGGTAGCTGTGCTGTAATTGGATGTCAGGCGCAGAGCTGGTCCAAAAGAGAGTGTGTGTTTGTTGCACAGTTCTTCTTATCCTCCGATTTTTTGCGCCCTTTTGAGCGGTCCCAGGTGAGGCTCCAATGGATCGATAGGGTCTTGATCGTCCTAATCGATCCTGGCCAATTAGGGGCGGGCACCTTGATGGCTGGGCAGGTCCAGGTCGGCCATGGCCGTTAGTGTCCAGGGCACGTAGGCCTTCCCAAATAAGGCAAGCAGGCGCCCCCGAGCCTGCCACTTATTGTTAGTTTCTATCTGGTGCCCATTGTCCTGAGAAGATATTTGACCCTTCAGCAGGTGTGAGTTCCCACATAGGTCTGGGCTGCTGTTTGCAAATATACAAACTGCAGCTTGTCTGTGTCCCAAGCCTGACCACATTTCCCATCATTCCTTGCAGGAGGCCATTTTAGATGGCCACATTTCCTCCGGGTGCTCCGGTTTCTTCCCACAGCCCAAAGATGTGCAGGTTAGGTAGATTTTCCATGCTAAAGTTGGCTCTTGTCCAAAGATGTGCCGGTCGGGTGGGATTATGGGGATGGGGTGGGAGAGTGGGCCTAGATTGGGTGCTGTTTTGGAGGGTCAGTGCAGACTAGATGGACCAAAGGGCCTCCTTCTGCACTCTAGGGATTCTGTGATTCTAAGGACATCAGTGGAAAAACAGGCTGTGATTTGAGTAGGAGCATTAAGGTTCAGAAAAGGATAATACCCCTGGGAATGATAGATGATGGAAATATTAAATAATTATTTTGACTCATTGTTTCCCAGGGAGATAGAACAGGTCAACAGAACATTGAATGATGAGGTGAGAAATGAGATACCTACAGATAAAGAATGCATTGATTACACTAATCAAACTCAAAGAGGAGAAATCCCCCCGATCCATATGACAAAGGAGCAGAATTAGGCCATTCGACCCATCGAGTCTGCTCCGCCATTCAATCATGGCAGATATGCTTCTCGTCCCCATTCTCCTCCCATCTCCCCATAATCCCTGATCCCCTTATTAATCAACCTTCTGCGGCAAAGAGTTCCACAGATTCACCACCCTCTGGCTGAAGAAATTCCTCCTCATCTCACTTTTAAAGGATTGGATTTGATTTATTATTGTCACATGTATTAGTGTACAGTGAAAAGTATTGTTTCTTGCATTCTGTACAAACAATGCATACCGTACATAGGGAAGGAAGGAGAGGCTGCAGAATATAATGTTACAGTTATAGCAAGGTGTAGAGAAAAGATCAACTTAATACGAGGTAGGTCCATTAAAAAGTCTGATGGCAGCAGGGAAGAAACTGTTCTTGAGTTGGCTGGTACGTGACCTCAAACTTTTGTATATTTTTCCTGATGAAAGGAGGTGGAAGAGAGTATGTCTGGGGTACGTAGGGTCCTTAATTATGCTGGCTGCCTTTCCGAGGTAGTGGGAATTATAGATAAAGTCGATGGATGGGAGGCTGGTTTGCGTGATGGATTCAGCTACATTCACGACCTTTTGTAGTTTCCTGCGGTCTTGAGCAGAGCAGGCTCCATACCACACCAAGCTGTGATACAACCAGAAAGAATGTTTTCTAATGTGCATCTGTAAAAGTTGGTGAGAGTCGTAGCTGACATGCCAAATTTCCTTAGTCTTCTGAGAAAGTAGTGTCATTGGTGGGCTTTCTTAACTATAGTGTCGGCATGGGGGGACCAGGACAGGCTGTTGGTGATCTGGACACCTAGAAGCTTGAAGCTCCTGACTCCTACTTCATTCCCATTGATGTAGACAGGGGCATGTTCTCCACTATGCTTCCTGAAGTCGATGACAACCTCCTTCATTTTGTTGACATTGAGGGAGAGATTATTGTTGTCGCACCAGTTCACCAGATTCTCTGTCTCATTCCTGTAATCTGTCTCATCACTGTTTGAGATCCGACCCACTACGGTGGTGTCATCAGCAAATTTGAAAATTGAGTTGGAGGGGAATTTGGCCACACAGTCATAGGTGTTTAAGGAGTATAGTAGGGGGCTGAGGACACAGCCTTGTGGGGCACCGGTGTTGAGGATGATTGTGGAGGAGGTGTTGTTGCCTATCTTTACTGATTGTGGTCTGTGGGTTAGAAAGTTCAGGATCCAGTCACTGAGGGAGGAGCCGAGGCCCAGGCCACGGAGTTTGGAGATGAGTTTCGTGGGAACGATGGTGTTGAAGGCTGAGCTGTAGTCGATAAATCGGAGTCTGACATAGGTGTCTTTGTTATCTAGGTGTTCCAGGATAGAGTGCAGGGCCATGGAGATGGCGTCTGCTGTGGACCTGTTGCAGCAGTAGGCGAACTGTAGTGGATCAAGGCAATCCGGGAGGCTGGAGTTGATTCAGAACAGTAGCACAGTGGTTAACACTGTTGCTTCACAGCGCCAGGGTCCCAGGTTCGATTCCTGGCTTGGGTCACTGTCTGTGCAGAGTCTGCACGTTCTCCCCGTGTCTGTGTGGGTTTCCTCTGGGTGCTCCGGTTTCCTCCCACAAGTTCCAAAAGACGTGCTGTTAGGTAATTTGGACATTCTGAATTCTCCCTCTGTGACCCATACAGGCGCCGAAATGTGGCGACAATGGGCTTTTCACAGAAACATGTGACAATGAAGATTACTATTATTATTCCATGACTAATCTTTCAAAGCATTTCATAATGATGGATGTCAGAACCACTGGACGATAGTCATTTAAAGCACGCTGCTTGGCTTTTCTTTGGTACAGGGCTGATGATCATCTTCTTGAAGCAGATAGGGACCACAGATTGTTCAAAAGAGAGGTTGAAGATGTCTGCGAATACTCCGCTGATCCGCGCAGGATCTGAGTGCTCGTCCGTGTACCCCATCCGGGCCAGTGGTTTTCTGTGAGTTGACCTTCAAGAAGGCTGCTCTGACGTCTGCAAAGGTGACCTCAGATACAAGCTCATCTGAGGCGTCTGGGCTGGATGGCTCGCTCTAGCTGACCTCTTGCTCAAAGCGGGCATAGAATGCATTGAGCTCATCAGGGAGGGGTGCCTTGGAGCCGGTGATTTCACATGCCTTCATTTTGTAGCCCGTTATGTCTTGCAGACCTTCCTATAGTTGGCGCAGGTCTGTGTGGCTAGCCTGCGACTCGAGCTTGATCTGGTTCGATCTTTTGGCATCTTTGATGGATCTCCTCAGATCATATCTGGCTTTCTTGTACAGGTCAGGGTCACCTGACTTGAATGCGTCAGTCCTAGACTTCAGCAAGCAGTGGATATCCCTCTGTCAGCATTCCGCATAGACTGTTCCATAAGAACATAAAAACTATGAGCAATAGTAGGCCATCTGGCCCCTCTGGCCTGCTCCGCCATTCAATGAGATCATGGCTGATATTTTGTGGACTCAGCTCTTTCCGGCCCGAACACCATAACCCTTAATCCCTTTATTCTTCAAAAAACTATCCATCTTTACCTTAAAAACATTTAATGAAGGAACCTCAACTGCTTCACTGGGCAAGGAATTCCATAGATTCACAACCCTTTGGGTGAAGAAGTTCCTCCTAAACTCAGTCCTAAATCTACTTCCCCTTATTTTGAAGCTATGCCCCCCTAGTTCTGCTTTCACCTGCCAGTAGAAACAACCTGCCTGCATCTATCCTCTCTATTCCCTTCATAATTTTATATGTTTCTATAAGATCCCCCCTCATCCTTCTAAATTCCAACAAGTACAGTCCCAGTCTACTCAACCTCTCCTCATAATCCAACCCCTTCAGCTCTGGGATTAACCTAGTGAATCTCCTCTGCACACCCTCCAGCGCCAGTACGTCCTTTCTCAAGTAAGGAGACCAAAACTGCACACAATACTCCAGGTGTGGCCTCACTAACACCTTATACCAGGGGTGGGCAAACTACGGCCCGCGGGCCGCATGCGGCCCGCCAAAGGTATTTCTGCGGCCCACCAAGTCATTAAAAAAAAAAAAAAAATTTTTTTTTAAATTTTTTTTTTTTTTTTAATTTTTTTTTTAAAAGGTTAATGGGTGGGGGGGGGCTGTTGGGTTACTTACTGGTATAGGGTGGATACGTTGACTTGAGTAGGGTGATCATTGCTTGGCACAACGTCGAGGGCCGAAGGGCCTGTTCTGTGCTGTACTGTTCTATGTTCTATATGAGGCGCCCAGAATCATAACCGGGTGAAGTAATTATTTTACTTAATATACTATGCGGCCCTTTGTGAATTGTGAATTTCTGAATGCGGCCCTTGCACGGAAAAGTTTGCCCACCCCTGCCTTATACAATTGCAGCATAACCTCCCTCGTCTTAAACTCCATCCCTCTAGTAATGAAGGACAAAATTCCATTTGCCTTCTTAATCACCTGTTGCACCGTAAACCACCTTTCTGTGACTCATGCACTAGCACACCCATGTCTGTCTGCACAGCAGCATGCTTTAATATTTTATCATTTAAATAATAATCCCGTTTGCTGTTATTCCTACCAAAATGGATAACCTCACATTTGTCAACATTGTATCCTATCTGCCAGACCCTAGCCCATTCACTTAACCTATCCAAATCCCTCTGCAGACTTCCAGTATCCTCTGCACTTTTCGCTTTACCACTCATCTTAGTGTCATCTGCAAACTTGGACACATTGCCCTTGGTCCCCAACTCCAAGATAATCTAGTCTACTCCTCCACCATACCCAGTACCTCTTCCATCACCCATGGCACCTTCCCATGCAATCGCAGAAGGTGTAACACCTGCCCCTTTACCTCTTCCATGCTTAACATCCCAGGCCCAAAACACTCATTCCAGGTTAAGCAGCGTTTCACTTTCACCACTTTCAATTTGGTCCACTGCATTCGCTGCTCCCAATGTGGTCTCCTCTATATCGGAGAGACCAGACGCAGACTGGGTGATTGCTTTGCTGAGCACCTTCGGTCTGTGCGCATTCAGAACCCTGACCTGCCCGTTGTTTGCCATTTTAACAAAATACCATGCTCCCATGCCCACGGGTTTGCCCTTGGCCTGCTGCAATGTTCCAGTGAAGCTCAACGCAAACTGGAGGAACAACATCTCATCTTCCGGTTAAGCACGCTACAGCCTTTCGGTCTCAACATCGAATTTAACAACTTCAGATGATTAGCTCTACCCCACCTCGACCCATTTGTTTTCATCCCATTTCATTTTAACTGTCTTTTACCATTTCTTTCTTTCGTAATATATATTTAACCCCCCCCCCCCATCTTATCCACCTTTCCTTACCCTGTCTCCCCTTTGCTTCCCCCCATCCTCTCCTCCCCAACATCTACATATGTCACAGTTTACCCTCTGATGTTAGTTTCTCTGCTGTTTGGGCTTTCACATCCTTTGTTCTCTCTGGGGACTGCCGTTAGCACTCTTTCCCCTTGGTTTCTGTGGCCATTATCACCCAGTTTCCCTGGGTTTCTGTGGCTATGACTCATCTTTCATTCTCACTCCACAGTATAAATATTTCCCACTTTCTCTGTCAGTTAGCTTTGACCCGAAACGTTAGCTCTTTTCTCTCCCTATGGATGCTACCTGACTTGGTGAGATTTTCCAGCATTTTCTCTTTGCTTTCAGATTCCAGCATCCAAAGTAATTTGCTTTTATCCAGTGAAAAGCCCTGTTCATCCAGGGTTCCCGGTTCGGAAACACACAGAATTGCTTCTTTGGCACACACTTACTAATGAAGTCAGTTACTGTAGTGGCGTACTCATTCAGGCTGGTCGCACAGTTTTTAAATATTGACCAGTCCACTGATTCTTAGCAGTCCAGAAGGAAGTCATCGTATTCCTCAGACCAACATTGCACAACTTTCTTTGATGGATTCTCCCACTTCAGTTTTTGCTTACAAGCAGGGACCACTGCCTTGTGGTCAGATTTACAAAAGTGTGGGCGGGCAATAGAGCGGGAGGCATGTTTGATATTTGTGTAGCAGTGATCCAGGATATTAGAGCCTTTGGTGGAATGGGTGACGTGTTGGTGGTAACTTGGCAGTGCGCTCTTGAGCCTGGCCTGATTGAAGTCCACAGCCATGATGTACAAGGCCTCAGGATGTTTTGTTTCAAGGCTATTTGTGGTGGTGTATATTTCGTCCAGATTGTCCCTTCGGTCGGAGGCTGTGCCCTTGGGTTCTAGTTTTTCCTACAAGTCGAAACATCCTCTCCATGTCCACTCTATCCAGGCCTCGCAGTATCCTGTAAGTTGCAATAAGATCCCCCCTCATCCTTCTAAACTCCAACAAGTACAGACCAGGAGTCCTCAACCGCTCCTCATATGACAAACTGGCTGGTTTAGCTCACCAGGCTAAATCACTAGCTTTTAAAGCAGACCAAGCAGGCCAGCAGCACGGTTCGATTCCCGTACCAGCCTCCCCGGACAGGCGCCGGAATGTGGCGACTAGGGGCTTTTCACAGTAACTTCATTGAAGCCTACTCGTGACAATAAGCGATTTTCATTTTTTTCATTTCATTCCAGGGATCTTGTGAATCTCCTCTGGACCCTTTCCAAGGAGAGCACAACTTTCCTTAGATATAGGGCCAGAAACCCATATTTCTCACAATACTCCAAATGGAGTCTGACCAGAGCCTTATGTAGCCTCAGAAGTACATCCCTACTCTTGTATTCTAGCCCTCTCGACATAATGTTAACATTGCATTTGCCTTCCTAACTGCCAATTGAACCTGCATGTTGATGTACCATCGATTGCACGCAAGGCGAGTGATTTACCAAAGTCTGGCTTTAATTGACTAGAACACAGCTCTGCGATCGTCTACAGTGGAAAGGGACGATCGTCAGGCGTCTGAGCATTTATACCTCGTTAATAGAGGCGTGGTTAACTCAGCCTCTCGGCCAATCGGTCGAGAGGCACATGACCGACCAGGGCCAATGGTAAGCCGACGTTCTGGCCCAATGGCAGACGAGTATGCAGATCATATCACCACACATGTTAAACATATTTTAAAAGATTCTAGGGGAGAGACATTGCTGCTCATATTTAATCATTCATTAAACATGTTGAATTCTAGAAGACTGTAGGCTCAGTAATGTAATTCCTGTTTTTAAAATGGTGGACAGAATATTTAAAAAAAACTTTATTGTCACAAGTAGACTTACATTAACACTGCAATGAAGTTACTGTGTCCCTAATTGCCACTTCCAGCGCCTGTTTGGGTATACAGGGAGAATTCAGAATGTCCAAATTACCTAACAGCACGTCTTTCAGGACTTGTGGGAGACCAGAGAGCCTGGAGGAAACCCACGCAGACACGGGGAGAACGTGCAGACTCAGCACAGACAGTGACCCAAGCCGAGAATCTAACCTGGACCCTGGTGCTGTGAAGCAACAGTGTTAACCACTGTGCGACTGTGCCGTTTTGTTCTATACCTTGGGTAACAAAAGTAAGTACCCCATATGCCTTCTTAACCACCTTATCCAAGTGTTCTCCAGTCTTCAAGGATCTCTGGATATGCCCAATAAGGTCCCTCTGATCCTCTCTCTGTCCTTTCCAGGGTACGACCATTAATAATTTGTTCCCTTGCCTTGTTTGGAGATTCTTTATCCAGTGTGAAACCACAGGCTGACCATCTGCTGTGTAAAACCTGACATTCCACAGGCCCCACTTTCCTGGAACAACATGAAGAATCTGCTGCTTTCCAGATCCCTTCATTTCCTCTCATCTGTTTAAAGCCACAAACAGAAAGGTCCAGTTTTCTCCTGGAGTTTGAAACAAATCAAAGCGCAGCACGGTGGCACAGTGGTTAGCACTGCCGCCTCACAGCGCCAGGCACCCGGGTTCAATTCTCTCCATAACCCCTGATCACCTTATTATCAATAACCTATCTATCTCTGTCTTAAAGACACTCCGTGATTTGGCCTCCACAGCCTTCTGCGGCAAAGACGTCCACAGATTCACCACCCTCTGGCTGAAGAAATTCCACCTTATCTCTGTTTTAAAGGATCGTCCCTTTAGTCTGAGATTGTGTTCTCTGGTTCTAGTTTTTCCTACAAGTGGAAACATCCTCTGCATGTCCACTCTATCCAGGCCTCGCAGTACCCTTTAAGTTGCAATAGGATCCCCCCTCATCCTTCTCAACTCCAACGAGTACAGACCCAGAGTCTTCAACCGTTCCTCATATGACAAGCTCTTCATTCTAGGGATCATTCTTGTGAACCTCCTCTGGACCCTTTCCAAGGCCAGCACATTCTTCCTTAGAGACAGGGCCCAAAACTGCTTACAATACTCCAAATGGGGTGTGACCAAAACCTTATATAGCCTCATAAGTACATAGCTGCTCTTGTGTTCCAGCCCTCTCGACATGAATGTTAACATTGCATTTGCCTTCCTAACTGCTGACTGAACCTGCACGCTAACCTTAAGAGAATCTTGAACAAGGACTCCCAAGTCTATTTGTGCTTCTGATTTCCTCAGTATTTCCCCATTAGAAAATAGTCTATGCCCCCATTCCTCCTTCCAAAGTGCATGACCTCACACTTTTTCTCATTGTATTCCATCTGCCACTTCATTTTTAAAATAAATTTAGAGTACCCAATTATTTTTTTCCAATTAAGGGGCAATTTAGCGTGGCCAATCCACCTATCCTGCACATCTTTTGGGTTGTGGGGGTGAAACCCATGCAGACACGGGGAGAATGTGCAAACTCCACACAGACAGTGACCCAGGGCTGGGATTTGAACCCGGGTCCTCAGCGCCATAGGCAGTAATGCTAACCACTGTGTCACCGTGCTGCCCTTTGCCACTTCTTTGCCCACTTTGATAGCCTGTCCAAGTCCTTCTGTAGCTCCCCTGCTTCCTCAATACTACCTGTACGGGTGGCAGGGTAGCACAGTGGTTAGCACAGTTGCTTCACAGCGCCAGGGTCCCAGGTTCGATTCCCGGCTTGGGTCACTGTCTGTGTGGAGTCTGCACGTTCTCCCCGTGTCTGCATGGGTTTCCTCTGAGTGCTCAGGTTTCCTCCCACAGTCCAAAGATGTGCACATTAGGCGGATTGGCCATGATAAATTGCCCTTAGTGTCGAAAAAGGTTAAGTGGGGTTACCGGATTACTGGGATAGGGTAGAGGCGTGGGCTTGGGTGGGGTACTCTTTCTAAGGGTCGGTGCAGACCCGATGGGCCGATCAGCCTTCTTCTGCACTGTAAATTCTACATCTATGTCCATGCAGCCTTCACACCCAGGCTTTGCCCTCTTCCAGACCCTTCAATCAGACAGAAGGTACAGAACATAGAACATACGGTGCAGAAGGAGGCTATGCAGCCCATTGAGTCTGCATCGACCCACTTCAGCCCCCACTTCCACCCTATCCCCATAACCCAATAACCCCTCCTAACCTTTTTTTCTGGTCATCAAGGGCAAATTTTCATGGCCAATCCACCTAACCTGTCTTTGGACTGTGGGAGGAAACCGGAGCTACCGGAGGAAACACACGCAGACACGGGGAGAACATGCAGACTCCTCACAGACAGTGACCCAGTGGGGAATCGAACCTGAAATCCTGGCGCTGTGAATCTACAGTGCTATCCACTTGTGCTACCGTGCTGCGAAGTCTAAAGACCCGCACATCCAGACATAGCTTCTTACCCACAGTTAGTACTCCTCAACGACTATCCCTTGGACCGATCTGTTCCCTGTAAGAACACTATTCATGACATTCTATGCTGTTCTTGTTTGGCCTTGTTCCGCACTGTAACCAATCACTATTTGTTGATACACCACTGTCAATGTTCTCTGTTGATTATTCTTTTGTCCACTATGTACGTACTGTGTACATTCCCTTGGCTGCAGAAAAATACTTTTCACTGTAGTTCGGTACATGTAACAATAAATATCAATCAATCAATCAAACAATGCAGCACCTTGTCAAAAGCCTACTGGAAATCTAAATAAATCATGTCCACTGGTTCTCCTTTGTCTAACTTCCTTGTTACTTCTCAAATAACCCTAACAGATTTGTGACACATGACCTCCCCTTGACGAAGCCTTGCTGTCTCAGTCCTATTTTATCATGATGTGGAGATGCCGGCGTTGGACTGGGGTGAGTACAGTCAGAAGTCTTACAACACCAGGTTAAAGACCAACAGGTTTGTTTCAAACACGAGCTTTCGCGCACTGCTCCGAGGGCACTGAATTCACCTGAGGAAGGAGCAGTGCTCCGAAAGCTCGTGTTTGAAACAAACCTGTTGGACTTTAACCTGGTGTTGTAAGACTTCTTACTGATTTTATCATGTACTTCCAAGTACTCTGCAATATTTGCCCCTAAGTGTGCAAAAGGTTAGGTGGGGTTACAGGGAAAGGGCAGGGGATTGGGTTTAGGTAGGGGGATCTTTCGCAGAGTCGGCACAGTCTCGATGGGCTGAATGGCACTGTGGGGATTGTTTGAAATGATTCTCTGAAATCAGCTTTCAAAATGATGCAGAGTTTCAGCCAATGAGGGAGATCCGGGCTCAGCCCCGCCCCTCATTCACTCTGATTGGTTGGAGGCCAGTCCGCTCGGTCCTTGAGTCCCCCGCCCTCTTTCTATTGGTTTGCAGCTGCTGTCAATCACTCGGAGATGTGGAGCATGCGCAGTTCCAATGTTAACTCAATCTTGAGACGGTTATGTGGAAAATCTCAGCCTTCATTATCCCGCCGGGTGAGTCATGAGGAAGGGCTGGAGTAACCGTTGGGTGGGTTGGGAGGCTTCATATACAGCCTGTGTAGGCCCTAGTCTCGAATCCGTAGCTCGGTTACGACATTTGAACCGGCGAAGGCTGCAAGAGGCTTTTCCCCGAGACAGGCCCGGATTAACGATCTTTGTGTGCGGCCGGGCGCAGACTCAGACAAAGCCTCAGGCTCTGCGCCGCTTTCCAATCTCTCTGATTGGTTGGAGGACCATCCGTTCTTGTTCGGTCCTCCCGCCCCGCCCCCTCTTCCTATTGGTCCGAACCCGCCGTCAATCAGTCCCTGGGCATTGTGAGCTGGAGTAAACCCTTCACCATCATTGTCAGCTCCCTGGTTTGCAGCTGCGGAGCTTCTCCCTCCCTCCCGGGAACAGGCCCAGGTTAACGGGCACCATCCTGCTTCACACACTGGAGGGTGGTTCACATCACAGGATGGGGGGAGCGGAACAATAAATAAGAGCTTACAATTTGCACTCATGATGTGGAGATGCCAGCGTTGGACTGGGGTGTAAGACAGTAATAAGTCTTACACCAGGTTAAAGTCCAACAGGTTTGTTTCAAATCATGGAGCACTGCTCCTTAGGTGAGTGAAGAGGTAGGTTCCAGAAACATATATAGACAAAGTCAATAATGCAAGATGATATTTTGAATGTGAGTCTTTGCAGATGATTAAGTCTTTAAGGTCCAGACAGAGCGACTGGAGAGAGGGATAATCACAGGTGAAAGAGGTGTGAATTGTCTGAAGCCAGGACAGTTGGTAGGATTTTGCGAGTTCAGGCCAGATGATGGGGGGGGGGGGGTGGGGTGAATGTAGTGCGACATGAATCCAAGGTCCCGGTTGAGGCCGTATTCAGGTGTGCGGAACTTAGCTGTCAGTTTCTGCTCAGCGGTTCTGTGTTGTTGCGTGTCCTGAAAAACGCCTTTGAGAACGCTTACCCGGAGATCAGAGGCTGAATGCCCTTGACTGCTGAAGTGTTCTCCGACTGGAAGGGAACATTCCTGCCTGGTGATTGTCGCGCGACCAGTTGCGCACACATGAGTACGGCCTCAACCGGGACCTTGGATTCATGTCGCGTTACATTCAATCCCCACTATCTGGCCTGGGCTTGCAAAATCCTACCAGCTGTCCTGGCTTGAGACAATTCACACCTCTTTAACCTGTGATTATCCCTTTCTCCAGTTGCTCTGTCTGGACCTGTAAGGACTTAATTACCTGCAAAGACTCGCATTCAAAGTATCGTCTTGCATCATTGACTTTGTTTATATATGTGTGTGGAAACCCACCTCTTCATTCACCTGAGGAAGGAGCTGCGCTCTGAAAGCTAGTGATTCAAAACAAACCTGTTGGACTTTAACCTGGTGATGTAAAACGTTTTACTTTGCACACAAATCAATGAGGACTCTGATCTCTGGGAAAGAAGGAAACCCTGGCAGGTGGGCGGGGAGGATTCACAAACACCCGCTGGAGGCCACAAACCCTCAATAAGACCCATTGATTTTATTGTCAGTCTGCAGACAGGAGCTGGGGAACTGAACCCAGGCAAAGGAGAGGGAGGGGAAAAAACTGGGAGTGGAGGAAGGAAATGGTGAGATGGGTCTGGATTTCAGCCCAGGGAGGAGGGAGAGTGTGTGAGATGGGGATTTACAGCTTTGGGGGAACAAGAGAGGAAAAAATGTTCCAGAGAAACTAGAATTGCCTGTTCAGAGTTTCTATCCTGGACTGACAGTGATGGCTTTTGTAAACTCCTTTTACAGGATATTAGAAAGGGAGCATTTGCAGAGGGGAATTTCAAACCAAACTTCGTACTTCATTTGACCATCATTTAGTTCATCATGACTTGAATATCATCACCTTTAAAGATCAAAGGAAAATGTTTGTCTGTTCGGTCTGTGGGAAAAGCACCAAGATACAAACACACACCTGAGTGAGAGTGTTCCAGTGAACTGACTGTGGAAAGTGCTTTAATCAATTACAGAGCCTGAAAAACATCACACCATTCACAGCAGGGAGAAACCTGACACACGTTCTGTGTGTGGACAAGGCTTCAACTGATCATACAACCTGGAGAGACACAAGGACACCAGCACAATGGAGAAGCCGTGGAAATGTGATGACTGCGGTAAAGGATTCAGTTATAGATCCCGGCTGGAATACCATCGACGCAGTCACACTGGGGCCAATGCAATTGAGAAACCATGTAAATGTGAGGATTGTGGTAGAGGATTCAATTATCCATCCCTATTGGATAACCACCGGCGCAGTCACACTGGGGAAAGGCCATTCACCTGTTCTGTGTGTGGGAAGGGATTTGCTCAGCCAACCGGCCTCATGTTGCACCAGCGCATTCACACTGAGGAGAGGCCATTCAACTGCACTTCCTGTGGAAAATGTTTTCGGTCTTCATCCGATCTCAATCAACATCAGCGAGTTCACACTG
Source organism: Scyliorhinus canicula (assembly GCF_902713615.1). Taxonomy (NCBI): domain Eukaryota; kingdom Metazoa; phylum Chordata; class Chondrichthyes; order Carcharhiniformes; family Scyliorhinidae; genus Scyliorhinus; species Scyliorhinus canicula. The sequence goes on along the minus strand of NC_052162.1, from coordinate 131,474,558 downwards.
GGGAGCGGCCATTCATCTGCTCCATGTGCGGGAAGGGATTCACAAAGTCTTCCAACCTGGTGACTCACCAGCGAATTCACTCCGAGGAGAAGCCGTTCAGCTGCACTTCCTGTGGAAAGAGGTTCCGGTATTCACAGAGCCTCGAAGAACATCAGCGGGTTCACACTGGGGAGAAGCCGTTCACTTGTTCAGTCTGTGGACAGGGATTCACTCAGTCATCCAGTCTGGTAAGTCATCAGCGAGTTCACACTGGGGAGAGGCCATTCAGCTGCACTTCCTGTGGGAAGAGTTTCAAGCAGTCATATGCCCTTGTTGAACACCAGCGAATTCACACTGGAGAGAGACCATTCACCTGCTCCACCTGTGGGAAGGGATTCACTGTGTCATCCAGCCTCAAATCCCACCAGAAAATTCACACTGAGGAGAAGCGATTCAACTGCACTGACTGTGGGAAGAGTTTCAGGTCTTCATCTGCTCTCTTTGTACACCAGCGAGTTCACACTGGAGAGCGACCGTTTACCTGCTGTGTGTGTGGGAAGGGATTCACTCGGTCCTGCAGCCTGGTGACACACGAGCAACTTCATATGTGACCTGAGAAGCTGAATTTTGCTGTTGCTAATCATATCCAGGATTGATAGTCTGAAAACATTTGGTTTGTTTATGCTGACATTTAACAACCCTATACCTGGCTGGAATTTAATATTCTGCAGAAATCATTTTTTTGGGACTGCAATGTCACTTTCTAAAAGCAAAATCTGTAATCTTTCTCCTTAATTCAAGAACTCTCAACAGGAGCTCAGATAAAATATGATTATGAACTTCAATCCTAAATTGATCTCTGGTGGAAACTCTACAATTCAGTGTCTGAAAGGTTCCACTGATTAACATCTCCAATTAGAAAGTGTTGACTAATCCTTCCTGACAGTTTCTACTGACTTCCACATTCTTCATAATGACACCTCCATTCTGAAATTAAATTATCAAGGAACTTCCGTGAGACAGACCATAAGAAGTAGCAGCAGAAGCAGGCCACCCGGCCCAGAGTCTGCTCCACCATTCACTGAGATCATGGCTGTTCTATAATCCTCAACTCCACTTTTCTGCCTTATCCCCACAACCCTTGATTGTCTTTCTGATCTGTTTCACCTCAGCCAGGGCAGCACGGTAGCATTGTGGATAGCACAATCACTTCACAGCTCCAGGGTCCCAGGTTCGATTTCCGGCTTGGGTCACTGTCTGTGCGGAGTCTGCATGTTCTCCCCGTGTGTGCATGGGTTTCCTCCGGGTGCTCCGGTTTCCTCCCACAGTCCAAAGATGTGCAGGTTAGGTGGTTTGGCCATGATAAATTGCCCTCAGTGTCTAAAATTGCCCTTAGTGTTGGGTGGGGTTACTGAGTTATGGGGATAGGGTGGAGATGTTGACCTTGGGTAGGGTGCTCTTTCCAAGAGCCAGTGCAGACTCGATGGGCCGAATGGCCTCCTTCTGCACTGTAAATTCTATGAAATAAGACGTCTCCGTCTGACCCTTTGCCACAGCTTCCTGTCATGGTTGCGTTGGACTAAGACACCCGGAAAGATAGAATTCTAGCTGAAATTCCCAAGCCCGGCAAGTCCCATCTACCCCGAAAGCTTCATGATTTCTTCCTTCTCTGTTGGAAGGTGGGGCCTGTTTCACAGAACGTGCGTAACACAAAAGATCAAATGCTTTGTCCACAAAAGCTCCTCAGTCTCATCCATTCCTTTAATGACATCATGCTCTATACTGTGCAGTTTGACAGCTCCACATCTGACAGGTTCAGGGTGAAGAGTGGAGTGAAACAGGGTGAAGAGTGGAGGGCTGTGCCCAAGCCCCCATATTGTTTGGTATTTTCTTCTCCATGTTCCTGAGCAGAACCTTCCTGCAGATAGAACAAAGGACAATACAGCACAGGAACAGGCTCTTCGGCCCTCCAAGCCTGAACTGGTCATGATACCAATCTTTGCCAAAACCCTCAGCACTTCCTTGTGCAATATCCCTCTATACATTCTGCCAAGCGTTTGTCAAGATGCTTTTTGAATGCCGTTGAAAACTGCTTCCACAACCTCCTCTGGCACATCTCCTCTAAACTTTGCCCCACGGAACTTAAACCTATGCCCCCTGGTGACTGACCCCTCCACCCTGGGAAAGAGTGCCTGCCCATCCACTTGATCCATGTCCCTCATAATCTTGTAGACCTCTATCTGGTCACCCCTCAACCTTCATCTTTCTAATGAAAACAGTCTGAATCTATTCAGCCTTCCACATAGCTAACACAGGTTTGGAAGGAGTTTCCCTAAATACTCGGTCAGACAGCAAACTCTACAATCTGGTCAGGCTGAAAGTGAGGAGAAAACAGGGCCCATCTTGATCAGAGAACCTCTCTACGCTGATGAAATTGTGCTTGTCATTCACACAGAAACTCAACTACAAAGACTGATGGGTTGTCTCTCCCACAGACAGAGAGGGATTGCCTCCCCATGCTATAACTTGTTCTCCCTTACTTTGGACATCAAGACAACCATAGATTTGGGACAGGGTGTCTGAGCAAATTCTGTTACCTTGTGTTCACAGTGATAGACAATCAGTCTCTTGATGCAGAACTTGATGGATGTGTAGGGAAAGCAGCTCCACTTTTGGCTGCCTCCCAAATCTTACATGAAATAACATCAAGCTGTCTCAGCACCAAGATTCTAGTTTCTGAAGCATGTGTCCTCAGCACCTTGTTGTCTGTCAGCGAAACATGGACGTTTTACAGCTATCAAGACAAGAAGCTCAACAATTTCCATCCTCTCTAGTTGCAACACATTCTGGGCACCTCATAGGGAGGGCAGAACCATGAATGTGACAGTCCTCTAAAAGATATATCTCCCAAGGATATGGGCTCTGATCAAGCAGAGACAGGTTCACTGGCTCAGGTACGTTCACAAGATGGAGGACGGTCATTCCAACTGCTCGACAACAGGATCCAACACCAAAAGCAACAACCCACAACCGCACCTGAGAACCACTTCATATGTGACACTTGTACAGAAACTGCCTCTCACAGACTTCTCTCTTCAGCCATCAGTAAAAGTGAACCAGAATGATAGAGAGATGGCAGAAATATTAATTAATTATTGTGTCTCAGATTTTTCAGGGTGACAAAACAGGGAGATGTTACATTGAATAATGAGATGATGAATGAGATAAGTACGTTTAAAGCCCAGAAAGGGGGTCGGATTAAATAAAACAAATCAAATTAAGAGGATAAAGCCGCTTGGTCTGAATGGATTACAACCAAATATATTAAATCATCCAAGGATGAGATCGCAGTTATGTCACTGCTCATATTTAATAATGCATTAAAATAGTGCAGTGCTAGAAGACTGACAAATCACTAACGTAATTCCTGTATTTAAAAAGGTGGACAGGCCATGCCCAACCCCAGTCAGTACCCGAGAGGTTACCGCCTCTCCCATTAGCTGAATCTGCTCCTTCCTCCACCTCTCTCTGCTGCACAATGTTGTACAGGATGCAGCACATCACTATTATTCTGGAGTCCCTGGCTGCCCAATACTGAAGGTCACCTCCGGACCTACCTCGACATCTGAAGCACATCTTCACCATTGCATTGTTCGCTCAATGACACATCTGGTGGTCAGGTGACTCTGGTTATAGCATTCCTGAGCCTCATTGGTGCAGTTCCTCACATGGGCCGGGTTTGAAGAGGGAGTCCCTGGTCTCCAATGATCCAGTCGTTAAATCTGGTTCCTGGAACAAAAATGTCTGGAATATTGGAATGTCACAGTCTGTGTCCATCAGGACCGTTCCCAAGTTTGGGGGATAATGTTCACTTTTATATACAGGTCTGGGGTGGGGAATAATGTTCACTGTTTTATATTCAGGTCTGGGGGGGATAATGTTCACTGTTTTATATTCAGGTCTGGGGGGGATAATGTTCACTGTTTTATATTCAGGTCTGGGGGGGATAATGTTCACTGTTTTATATTCGGGTCTGGGGGGGATAATGTTCACTGTTTTATATTCAGGTCTGGGGTGGGGGGTCATGTTCACTGTTTTATATTCAGGTCTGGGGGGGATAATGTTCACTGTTTTATATTCAGGTCTGGGGGGATAATGTTCACTGTTTTATATTCAGGTCTGGGGGGGGGGATAATGTTCACTGTTTTATATTCAGGTCTGGGGGGGGGGATAATGTTCACTGTTTTATATTCTGGTCTGGAGGGAATAATGTTCACTGTTTTATATTCTGGTCTGGAGGGAACAATGTTCACTGGTTTATATTCGGGTCTGGGAACAGATATTTTCATGTTTTCGATTTGAGTCTGGGAAGTATAATGTTCGCTGTTCCAAGATATTAACAGTGAAAGACAATTCATAAAGGTAAAAAAAGATAAACTATTTCCATTGGTTGGTGATTCTAAAACGAGGGAGTATAGTCTAAAGATTTGGGCTGAGATGTTAGGAAGAACCTATTCAGTCAAAGGTGGTAAAGGTTTGGAACTCTCTCCCACAACAGTTGGGGAAAATGTACAGATAAGCTATTACCTAATGCAGAAAATTAGATAGATTTTTGTTAAGCAAAGATATTGAGGGATATAGGCCAAAGGCAGGTTTATGGTGTTGGGTCACAGATCAGGCATGATATCATTGAATGGCCGGCAAGCATGAGGGGCTGAATGACCTCCACCTGTTCCTTTGTTCGATTCTGCCTCACGCTCAATGCATTCATAGAATCCCTACAGTGCAGGAGGAGGCCATTTGTTCCATCTAATCTGCACCAACCCTCTGAAAGCGCACTCCACCTAGGCCCAATTCCCCATCCTATCCCAGTATTCCTACCTAGGGGGAGTTTAGCATGGCCACATAACCTGCAGTGCTTTGGTCTGTGACAGGAAACTGGAGCACCCGGAGGAAACACAGGAAGAATGTTCAAATTCCACACAGTTACCTGAGGTCGGAATCAAACCCTGACACTGTAAGCATCCAGTACTAACCACCCTGCCATCAAAGCCTACTGAACCTCATATTCCCAGGTGGTCTCCCATTCAAGTACTAATCAGGCCTGAGTCTGCTTAGCTCCTGAGATCAGGCGCGATTGGGTATTTTCAAACTAGTATGGCCGTAGGCAAGACTAATATGGCGGTAGGCTCCCCCCATCACTACTCTCATCCTCCAGCAGCTCTGCTCAGTTTGCCCCTTCATTCGTTGCTGCCTGCTTCCCCAAACAGCTTTCTCTTCTGTTTTCCTCTGCTCGCCAGGCCCCTCCCCTTCGTTTTCTAGCTTATCAGAGATGCCATTAAAAGCTTGAATCTCCAATCAGTAATTGAGCTCTCTGTGATTGGATGGAGAATCAGGGTGAGGTTAAAGTGCCTCATGGACAGCGAGTGGTTATATAATAAACCCAAACTACACCATGTAATTGTGTGAACTATGAAACCATCACAATCAGAGCTGTGTGAGAAAAGTTTGGAGAATATTTTATCTGAATCTTTGATCAATTTTGTTTGCTTAAATATTGTAAGTGACAAAATAGATTGCTGGTTATGTTCCAAAGGCGCTCAGGACCATGAGCCGCTCATCCAGACATAGGAACAGCTTCTTCCCCACAGCTACTAGACTCCTCAATGATTCTCCCTCGGACTGATCTGTTCCCTGTAAGAACATTATTCACAATACCCTATGCTGCTCTTGCTCATGTATTTGCTGTTTGGCCCTTGTTCCACACTGTAACCAATCACTTTGTCAATGTACTCTGTTGATTATTCTTTTTGTTTACTATGTACATATTGTGTGCGTTCCCTTGGCCAGGAAAGAATACTTTTTACTGTACTTCAGTACATGTGACAATAAATCAGTCAATCAACCCGGCCCTGGTGACTGCTTAGTTTTTCCAGCACCTGTTTTGATTTCAGTGAACCCTTTATCTCTGTTTGTAAACTGGCCAGTTAATCTTTCACAGGGGTGAGTTTGTCTGAGATTTATTCAACTAGAAAACCTTTTCCATTCAGCTCCTGCATTACTATAGCAGTTATATATTGTCGTGATCTGCCAGCAGGGCTGTGGAATTAATTGGATTGATCTTCCAAAGCACAAACATACTGGACCGAGTGGGTTCCACCTGTGCTGCATCATTTTGTAAAACTGAATATCCAGTCTCAAGAGATATAGAGAGAGAGAAAGCAAAAGGAATCAGTCTCTTGGGAGTGAGCCCAACCAGAGTGAGCACCTTCAGGGGGGAAAGGGAGGGAAACCAGTTGAGCAGAGGTTTAAATTACTTTTAGAAATGGAACATAACAGCGCATAGATTAAGAATAATGTATGTTTTGTTTTTATTAATTTACCTAAATTGTGCAAAATAATTTTCTGCTGAGTTGCTTTCCAATGGCGTCACGGTTCCCCAGGGCTCCCTGCGGCTGTGAATATGCCCTATTCCCGCCACAGGGATCCCGGTGCGCAGGCGCATTACTGAACTCTGGAGCATGCGCAGTATCATTTTGCAGAGAGCTGTGCGAGTGTGAGAGACACTTTTGTTCATGGGTGAGGGGGTGGGGCGGAGTAATGGAGCCGGGAGTGAGTGAGTGATGGTGCGGAGGCTTCATAAACACCCGGCGGAAGCCGCAAAGCCAGAATCAGACTCTGGAAGTGCCGTGTTTGCAGCTCCGGGTTTATTTTCCCGAGAACAGGCCCAGCTTTACGGCCGCCATCTTATTTGGACGGGAAGAGTTGTGGTGCGCGCGGCTGTCAGGGTGGGAAACATTTTGGGCGTGGCTTCATGGCCCTGGTGACCAGGAGAGAAAATAAGTGGACTCTTTGATTTTCTCACTCTGCACGCAGGAGCAAATGACCGTTGCCCTGATTAATGACCACTATCCCGAGAGGTAATATGTTGCAGGGTGCATGCACGACCAGATATTGCAAAACAAGCATTGTAATAAGGGTGGCACAGTGGTTAGCACTGCTGCCTCACAACACCAGGGATGAGGGCTCAATACCAGCCTTGGCCAACTGTGGAGTTTGCACGTTCTCCCCCTGTCTGCCTGTAATTCCTCCGGGTGCTCCCGTTTCTTTCCACAGTCCAATGTTCTACAGGTTAAGTTGATACGCCACGCTAAAAATTATCCCTTCGTGTCCAACAATGTGCAGGTTGGATGGGGTTGAGGCGAGGGAGTGGGCCTGGGTGCTTTATGGGCTCCACGGTAGCATAGTGATTAGCACCATTGCTTAACAGCGTCAGGTTTGATTCCCGGCTTGGATCACTGTGCGGAGTCTGTGGGTTTCCCCCGGGTGCTCTGGTTTCTTCCCACAAGTCCCGAAAGACATGCTGTTAGATGATTTGAACACTCTGAATTCTCCTTCAGTGTACCCGAACAGGCGCCATAGTGTAACGAGGAGGTTTTTTTTACAGTAACTGCATTGCAATGTAAGCCTACTTGTGATACTAATAAAGATTCTTATTATTGATTATAATTCTTTTTGAGGGTTGGTGCAGACTCAATGGTCCAAATGGCTTCCTCCTGCACTGTAGGGATTCTATCTGACACCAGAATTTGGAACGAGAGCAAGTTATTCGGACCATCGAGCCTGTTCCTCCATTCAATAGGATCATCTTTCATCTGATTGTGACCTTAACCCCACTTTCTTGCCCCCACCCCCTCTATACCTCTTGACACCCTTGTGATTGAAAACCTCAGTCTTGAATATATTCAATGACCCTCCTCCATTCCTCGCTGGTGTGGACAGTTCCAAACACCAATGACCCTCTGAGATAAAATATTCTTCTTTATCTTAGTCTTAAATTTGAAGCCCTTCATTTTTACTTCTAGATTCCTGCACCAGAGGAAACATTCTCTCAGCATCTATCTTGTCAAGCACTTTCTCTGTTTCAATAAGATCACCTCTCATTCTTCTAAACTGCAATGACTACAGGCCCAGCCTCTCAACCTTTCTTCAAAACATAAAGCTTCTTACCCCAAGAATCGGACAAGTTGATGTTCTCTGAACTGTTTCCACTGCAAGTTTGTCCCAACATAATTAATCCTGGGCGAAGAAGCAGGAGAGAATGTTTTGCATTTCTATCCTGGACATATGGTGATGGACCTTGGAAACTCCTTTTACATGGGTAGAAGGTCAGGATTTACGCACAGCAAATTGAAATCAAGAGAAATATTTGTCTCTTCTGAATTTCTAACCTCGAACTACAGCTATAACTTTCTCCATTTACAGGGAGGTAGAAGATTTTAAGACTGAAAATTTTCCTGGACTCAAATTTTTGTGATATCTTTCCAGTGCAGACTTCAGCAGGAGATTTTAAATTTGAGAACAGTGAAATTGGTTCAAGCTGAGTATTAGTGAACATTAATTTAAATTTAGAGTATGCTCTGATTCCATTGCACTAGGGCTGGTGTGACCATGGATAGGGAGGCAATGGCGTAATGGCATTGTCAGTGGACTAGTAATTCAGAGACCCAGGGCAATACTCAGGGGACCCGAGTATCCCACTACAGCAGATGTTGCAATTTGAATTCAATAAAAATATGTAATTAGAAGTGCTAACAATAATTTATAATCTTTTTATTGTCACAATGTGGAGATGCCGGCGTTGGACTGGGGTGAGCACAGTGAGAAGTCTTACAACACCAGGTTAAAGTCCAACAGGTTTGTTTCAAACACTAGCTTTCGGAGCACTGCTTCCTCAGGTGAGGAAGGAGCAGAGCTCCGAAAGCTAGTGTTTGAAACATACCTATTGGACTTTAACATGGTGTTGTAAGACTTCTCACTTTATTGTCACAAGTCGGCTTACATTAACACTGCAATGAAGTTACTGTGAAAATCCCCTAGTTGCCACATTCCGGCGCCTGTCCGGGTACATGGAGGGACAATTCAGAATGTCCAAATTACCTGACAGCACATCTTCGGGACTTGTGAGAGGAAACTGGAGCACCTGGAGGAAACCCACACAGACGGGGAGCACGTCAAGACCCTGCACAAACAGTGACCCATGCTGGGAATCGAACCTGGGACCTTGGCACTGTGAAGCAACAGTGCTAACCACTGCACTACCGTGCGATGCGGTTCCTCAACAATCCATCTGATTCACTAATGTCCTTCAGGGAAGGAATGCCTCAGCAATGTGGTTGAAAGGGCAGCACGGTGGACTAGTGGTTAGCACAACCGCCTCACGGCGCTGAGGTCCCAGGTTCGATCCCGGCTCTGGGTCACTGTCCGTGTGGAGTTTGCACGTTCTCCCCGTGTCTGCGTGGGTTTCGCCCCCACAACCCAAAAATGTGCAGAGTAGGTGGATTGGCCACGCTAAAATTGCCCCTTAATTGGAAAAAATAATTGGCTAATCTAAATTTATAAAAAAAAAAGCAATGTGGTTGAGTGTTAACTGCAAGTCTAGCAAGCCATTCAGTTCAAGGCCAATTAAGGATGGACAATAAATGCTGACTCGGGCAACAATTCCCACATTGAATGAATAAAATAAAGTAGCCATTCATTGCACTCACCTCTGCTCTCCCGAATCACCTCTCTCTCATTGTCTAACTTCCTCTAATCATGAATGTATTTTAATTGTTATTTTCACAAAATGTGTTTTGATGAGGTTTCCACCACTTTCCCAACTCCATTGACTCCTGATTTACCAGTTTAGGTTTACAGTATTCGGGAATAGTTTCTCTTGTGTTAGAGATCATTTCTCTTCCACTTCTGAGCTTATATTGACCAACAAATTCTGATCCATTTTTATTCCCCGTAATTCATTCTGCACATCCTGAAACGTTAATCTCGTTCTCTCTCCACAGATACCTGACCTACTGAGTATTTCCAGCATTTGCCCTATTTATTTCTGATTCCCGGCAGCCACAGTATTTTTTTGTTTTATGGCAGGCATTTTTCACAAAACCAAATCTTGAAACAGAGATGACTGAATTAAGAATGAAAACAGAAAATGCTGGATAGGCCCAGGGTCTGGCAGCATCTTTGTTCACCCGGTAACACATTCTGCTATCTTAACTTCATGTCACCAGCAGCACCTTCCATATTCCTTCTCTCTGACATTAAAACTTCCTCTGTCTTTTCCCTTGCACATCCTTGTTGTGATCTCTCCAAGCTCCTGCCTATCGCTGACCTTCTACTTTGCTCCCCCCTCCTCCATCCCCTCTTATACAGTATATAAGCCACCATCACATTTCTCCTTCTCTTTAACTCTGAAGAAGATTCATACAGATTTGAAACATTAACTCTGTTTCTCTCTCCACAGATGCTGCCAGACCTACAGTATTTCTGTTTTCATTTCAAATTCCCAGCATCTGCAGTATTTTATTTGCATGAACCAATTAAGAACTGATTTATGATGGGGTAAGTGTTAGTTGCAGAGTTTGGTCCCTGGTCACCTTTGTAGCTTGTTTCTCATTTAGCCATTGAATAATTACATTACAGAAGGATGCCATTTAGCCTATCATACCCATGCTGGTACTCTGCAATAACAAATTAGCTAGTCCCACTCCCCAGCCCTTGCATCATATTCCAGCATTTATTTTCCATTCAGGGATTGCACAATTCCCTTTGTTCTTTTGCTTCATTTTGAGATGGAGGAGAAGCTGCTAAGTTTAACCCCAAGGATTTTGGCATGAGTAGGGACCAGCTATTTCCAATCTGAAATTATAAGGGGAGGTATATTCTTGGGGAGATTGGGTTGCTAAATGGACACTGTTCATATGCAGGAAAAAAAAAGTGTTTTTTTTTTATTTAGACATGTTTTTACTCATATATTTTACATCTACATATTTTTTAATTCATTCTTGGGATTTGGGTGACACTGTCAAGAACAGCAGTAAATATTCCCATCCGCAGTTACCTGTGGAAAAGATGTTTGACAGTGAGCCGCTAGTGGATAGGAAGTGACAGGATTTTCAGACAGAGATGATGAAGGATATTTGTCCAGATAAATGCCAATTTTTATTTTTTTTGCGCTTTTTCAAAATTAATTTCGAGTGCCCCATTCTTTTTTTTCCCAATTAAGGGAAAATTTAACATGGCCAATCCACCTACCCTGCACATCTTTTTGGGTTGTGGGGGTGAGACCCACGCAGACACGGGGAGAATGTGCAAAGTCCACACAGACAGTGACCCAAGGTCAGGATCAAATCTGGGTCCTCGGCGCCGTGAGGCAGCAGTACTAAGCACTGCACCACCATATCACCCCTTTTATTGCTTTTTTAACATTGCAAACCAACATTTAACACTGGGGCTAGCACTTTGGGCAAACAGGATCAAAGGTTATGGGGGAAAAGCGGGATTAGGCCATTGAGTTGGATGATCAACATGGTCATAATGAATGGCGGAGCAGGCTTGGAAGTGCCAAATGGCCTCCTCATTTTCTAGGGTTCTACGTGCCATGTAAGGAGATATTTGGCTAGATTATCAAAGAAGTGGTCAAAGAGATTAAATTTAGGGCAGCATGGTGGTTCAGTGGGTTAGCACTGCGTCCTCACGGCGCCGAGGTCCCAGGTTCAATCCTGGCTCTGGGTCACTGTCCGTGTGGAGTTTGCACATTCTCCCCGTGTTTGCGTGGGTTTTGCCTCCACAACCCAAAAACGTGCAAGCTAGGTGGATTGGCCACGCTAAATTGCCCCTTAATTGGGAAAAAAACGAATTGGATACACTGAATTTAATTTTATTAAAAAAGATTTAAGCAGTATCTTGTAGGATAAAAGTGAGGCTCAGAGTTGAAGAGTTTGAGGGGGAAATTCCAGAGCTTGGGTTCTGAGGATTGGAAAGAACAGCCGCAGTGGTGGAATGATTAAAATCTGGAATACTTAAATGACTGGGATTAGAGGAATGCAGAGATCTGGGAGGGTTGTAGGATCACAGGCATTGATAGAAATACGGAGTCACAGCCAGGGACGGATTTTAAAAAAGAGATGAGAATTTTAAAGTTTTGATGTTTAAACAATAACCTTTGTGGGGGTTAAGGGTTTATGAAGTTCTGGTTGAGTTGTAGATACACAAGATTCCTGTCCTTTACCCCGTTCACTCTCCTACTTCCTCGCTCGCTGTCCTCTCATAGAGGCCAGAGACTTGTGTAGGCCCAGACTGGGTGGCAGGTCCAAATCTCTGAAGGATATTTATGAACCAGTTGTGATTTTACAACAATACAGCAGCTTTCACAGTTGCTTTTTCGAGTGACAACCCCACAAATGACCAGAATCATTCAGCTCAATTTCACAACCTGCCTTTGTGTTTCTGTGGGTTCTCTCTCACTCCCTTGTTTCTGTTTTAAATCAACTTCAGGAAACTGAAACCAAACCATCGGGATCTGATAGGGTCGCCCAATTTACCTCTCTCTGAATATCAACATTGGATTGTGAACATGGAAGGAAACAGCACTGTTCGCAGTGGAGAGAAACCGTACACTTGTTCTGTGTGAGACAAGATTTCAACTATTCGTCCAACCTGGAGAGACACAAGGACACGTGCAGCCCGGAAAAACCCCGGAAATGTGAGTACTGTGAGAAGGGATTCAGTTATCCTGTTAGACTGGACACTCATCATTACATTCATACTGGAGAGAAGATGTTTACCTGCTCAGAGTGTGGGAAGGAATTTACTCGGTCATCCCACCTGCTTAGGCATCAATGTGTTCACACTGGGGAGAGGCCGTTCACCTGCTCCATATGCTGGAAGGGATTCACTCAGTTATGCCACCTCACGCACACCAGCGAGTTCACACCAAGGAGAGACCTTCTCAATGTCCAGACTGCAGGAAGTGCTATAAAAGTTCTGGGGAGTTGATATACCATCAATGTCTTCACATTGATGAGAGACCGTTCAGGTGCTCTCACTGCGGGACTGGGTTCAAACGATCATCTGACCTCACTGAACACCAGCAAATTCACACCGGGGAGAGGTAATTTGCCTGCATGGTGTGTGGGAAAGGATTCACTCAGTCATCCAGCCTGCTGAGACACCAGCAAGTTCACACTGAGGAGAGACCATGCACCTGTCCCGAGTGTGGGATGGGATTCAGTAATTCATCCAACCTACTGATGGCACAGCCCGTTCACTTTGGGGAGAGGCCATTCAGTGTGTGGAAAGGGATTTACCCAGTCATTCAGCTTGTGAGACACCAGCAGATTCACACTGAGGAGAGGCCATTCACCTGCACAGTGTGTGGGGAGGGATTCATTAGTTCAACCAACCTGCAGAGACACAGAACGTTCACACCAGGGAAAGACCTTTTAAATGCCCAGACTGCAGGAAGAAGTTCCCGGGAACATGTGACCCATCAACAGATTCACACGGACTAGATACTGTTAAGATGTTCTCCCTGCAGGACTGAGTTCAGAGAATGAAATAACTTGCTGTGCACCAACAAATTCAGTGAGGAGAAGGCTCACGCACAGAGTGTGTGAAGGAATTCATTAATTAGACCAACCTGTTTAGAAACCGGCCAGTTCATGAGTAAACGTGATTGGAATTTGTTGTAAATCGCATCCCGGAGAGAACCATGTGCTTTTCAGTGCTTTACTGATTGAAAAAAAAAAAAATTTAGAGTACCCAATTAATTTTTTCCAATTAAGCAGCAATTCAGCGTGGCCAATTCACCTACCCTGCACATCTTTGGGTTGTGGGGGCGAAACCCACGCAAACACGGGGAGAATGTGCAAACTCCACACGGACAGTGACCCAGAGCCGGGATCGAACCTGGGTCCTCGGTGCCGTGAGGCAAGCTTTACTGATGTTAATAAACTCTAGCTCAGTTATGGAGATTAATAGTCTGGATAGAAGTCATATAAATCAGCTTTGTGTTAAACACAGTGTGTTGAGCCCTTTTAGTATCAAACACAAGTCAGTTCCTGTTCAAGTTGTGTCCCTCCCCTTTTTCCTCCATCCTCACCAACAACAAGTGTAAGGACTCATGAAGCTTCTTTGTCGTTAAGATTGAGACAAGCTGATCAGCTGACTCTGCTGCTTCTTTCTTTTCCACGAAGCCACCAGGCCAGACCTCCTCCAAAGTTCCTCCCTGCCAAGCCAAGACCTCCCCTTCTCTTGTTTCTCTCCCATCTCCCTTCATGCCCCCTTCAGTGCTCATCTTGTCCACCTCCTGTTCCATCAACTCTATTGCTATATAATCGCTTAACACTCAAGTTTCTCAAGTAAACTGATGTTGTTAAAAGTTTTGTCTCTTTGGGTGTCCTCCTGCTCTCCATTACATCTCCCGACATTACCACCTCCTCAAGACACAAATCTTTCTCTCCATCGTCTTTGCAACCTGCCTTTTGTCTCAAGTCTGAGATTATCTTGTTAACTCCCAATTCTGTGTCTATTATTGCAAAAACTCCCATGTTTCCATCCATTCGAGCAGATATCAGCGACTGCTACTGTTCAGAAACAGCTCTTATCAAATTACCAAATAAATTCATGGCGCCGAGGACCCAGGCTCGATCCCAGCCCTGGGTCACTATCTGTGTGGAGTTTGCACATTCTCCCCGTGTCTGCGTGTGTCTCACCCCCACAACCCAAAAGATGTGCAGGATGTGGATTGGCTATGCTAACGTGCCCCTTAATTGGAAGAAAGAATTGTATACTCTAAATTTCCTTTTTTAAAAGAAGAAAAAAAAAATTATCGAATAACATCCCGTGTGTGACAAAAGGTAAACTGACCCTCCTTGTTTTTTTCTGGACCTACCTCAGCTTTCATCATAGTTAACTACCTCCCCACTCACACCCAGGTGATGGGGCTCCTCTCACCTTCGGTGCTAATCTATTTAATCGCAGCCAGAGGATCACCTTCACTGGGTTCTCTTTCCTCTCTGCACAGTTATCTTTGGTATCCCTGAGGATTTCTGTCACCTCTTTTGGCTCCTCCACTGTTGCTAAGAGCCAGGGAAATGCTGTGCGGACACAGGATTGAAATGATTTATCTCGCCCCTCTCAGCTCTCCACTGTCGCTAAGGGAAATACTGTGATGACGAGTTAAAATGTCACCGCTGCACTAATTGAATTTAAATTCAATTAATAACGTTTGGAATATAACGCAAGTCTTAGTAATAGTGACCATGGAACTGCCATTGATTATTGTAAAAACCCATCTCATTCCGTAATGGCCTTTCGGGAATGAATTCTGCCGGCCTTAGCTGGTTTGACCTCCATGTGATTCTGATCCACAGCAATGTGGCTGACACTTAACTGCCACTTTGAGATGGCTGAGCAAGATATTTAGTTCAAGGGCAATTAGCAATGCTGCCCAATGTGCCACAAACATTTGGCAATTTCCATTCTTGGTCTGTTACAGATATACTGATAAAGTTACATTGTCAAGTATCAAATGGTGCAGATATGGAGTCAGAACTCGATCTTCCTTAATTTTCAATCCTTTTGAGATCCCAGAATTTCATCTCCACTTTTCCAGATTAAGACAAATAATTGAGAATTGGGTCCCACGGCGGCTGGAGTACCCACAATCCCAAGCACTTCAGAAACCGCTCTACCTCCAGGTGGGCCGCACATGCTCGGAGGGTCCTGTTCTCGATGAGGTTGTGGAGAGAAGCCGAAAGTGACGGATAGTGAGAGTGGAGAATGTTCATTGTTTCACATTCGGCTCTGGGGCCCCACTCGGGATTTGGAAACCACGCCCCCCCGACACTGACCTCTCACCTGATACCTCACAGTGCCCGGGGAATGATTAACGGCAGCTCCTGACCAACAGGAAGAGAAGGGGATTGGTTGGAGGACCGAACGGGAGCAGCTGGTCCTCCAACCAATCAGTGAATGACGGGCGGAGCTCTCGCGGTGCCGGTTCACAGAAGAAGCAACTGCGCAGGCGCACGTGCCAACTCAAACAAAGAAAGGTTCCTCTCCTCAATTTCTAACCTGGGTGCATAGTGATGATTTTTGTAAACAGAGATTACAGCTATCAGGTAGAAATTAAACAGGTTGGAGCTTATTTTCTTGAGAAAGCAAATCACTCAGTAGTGACCTGATACAAGTCTTTAAAATGATCTGTGGGTTGGACAGGGGCGAGTTAGAGCGGACGCTGCCACTTGTAAAGTAGTCGAATACTAGGAGCCAGGAATAAACATGGAAGGCACGGTAGCACAGTGATTAGCACTGAGAAACGGTGTGGGATTTGCTAGTTTCACGCTTGACACTGAGGAGGCTGATGAGCACTGCTGCTTCACAGCACCAGGGTCCCAGGTTCAATTCCTGCTTGGGTCACTGTCTGTGCGGAGTCTGCACGTTCTTCCCGTGTCTGTGTGGGTTTCTTCCAAGTGCTCTGGTTTCCTCCCACCCTCCAAAGACGTGCAGGTTAGATGGATTGGCCACGCTAAATTGCCCTTTGTGTCCAAAAAGGGTTAGATGGGGTTACTGGGTTACGGGGATACGGTGGACGTGTGGTCTTGGATCGGGTGCTCTTTCCAAGAACCGGTGCAGACTCAATGGGCCGAATAGCCTCCTTCTGCACTGTAAATTCTATGAAGTCCCGAAAGATATGCTTGTTAGTTGAATTGGACATTCTGAATTCTCCCTCAGTGTACCCAAACGGGCGCCAGAGTGTAGCGACTAGGGGCTTCACAGTAACATCATTGCATAAGCCTACTTGTGACGATAATAATAAAGATTATTATTATAAACTAGATCATATATACAAGAGAGTTATTAATACATCCAAGAGTGAGATATGGACACATTTCTTTATTCATTGGATTAGATGTGCAACTTGTTACCAGGGAAAGGAGTTGAGGAAAGTGCTGGGATGTTTCCAAAAGGAAATGGGACAAGCACATGAGAAAAGCGAAATAAAGATCAGCTGACAGGCTGAGATGAGATGGATGGGATGGAAGGAGATGTTTGTCGAGTATAATCAGCAGCAGAACAGTTGGACCAACTGGCCTGTTGGTGCATTGTACAATCTAACTAATTCAATGTAACCTTCTTTTACAGAATATTAGGATTGCAGATGAGAAATTTAAACCAAACATCATGTCAAGTCCTAACAGAGTGTGTCGATTCATCAGGAGTTGAAAATCATCGGCCTTTCAATGTGGAAGGAGAAATGCTTCTCCTGCCTGAGAGAAAAGATTGCAAACATCAGTGTAACTGGAAAAACACTGAGGCACATACACACTGACTGTGCAAAACTTTAACCAGTCACAGAGTCTGAAAAAATATTGCACATTTACATCAGGAGGTGACCGTACTCAGGCTGTGTGTGTGGATGAAGCTTCAACTCCTCGTCCAACCTAGACAGATATCAGGGCACCGGCACCATGGAGAAACCGTGGAAATGTGGGGACTGTGGGAAGGGATTCAATTATCCATCTGAAGTGGAAACTCATCGCCGCAGTCACACTGGGGAGAGGCCATTCACCTGCTCTGTTTGTGGGAAGGGATTCACTCAGTCATCCAGCCTCTACACACACCAGCATGTTCACACTGCTGAGAGGCCATTCACCTGTCTGGAATGTGGGAAGGGATTTAATGCTTTATCAAACCTCCGGACCCACCATCAGGTCCACTCTGATCAGAGACCGTTTAAATGTGCTGAATGTGAGAAGAACTTTAAAAGCAGAAAGGATTTACTGTTGCACCAACGCACTCACACTGGGGAGAGGCCATTCACCTGCTCCGTGTGTGGGAAGGGATTCACTCAGTCATCCCACCTCCTGACACACCAACGTGTTCACACTGACCAGAGACCTTTTAAATGTGCTGACTGTGAGAAGAGCTTTAAAAGTAAAAAGGATTTACTGATACATGAACGCACTCACACTGGGGAGAGGCCGTTCACCTGCTCCGTGTGTGGGAAGGGATTCACTTGTTCATCCTACCTTCTGACTCACCAATTTGTTCACACTGATCAGAGACCTTTTAATTGTTCTGAGTGTGAGAAAACATTTAAAAGCAAAAAGGATCTTCTGAAACACCAACACACTCACTCCGGGGAGAGGCTATTCACCTGCCCTCTCTGTGGGAAGGGATTCACTCGGTTAGCCCACCTTCTGAGACACTATCGAGTTCACACTGGGGAGAGGCCATTCACCTGCCCTGTGTGTGGACAGGAATTCATTGATTTATCCAACCTTTTGATACACGAACGAGTTCACACTGGGCAGAGACCTTACACTTGCCCCGTGTGTGACAAGAAATTCACTCAGTCATCCCACCTGACTACACACCAACTTGTTCACACTGATCAGAGACCGTTTAAATGTTCGCACTGCGAGAAGGGATTTAAAAGTAAACAGAATCTGCTGAAACACCAGCGAGTTCACACTGGGGAGAGGCCATTCAACTGCCCCGCGTGTGGGAAGACGTTTGCTCAGTCAAACAACCTGCTCAGACACCAGCAAGTTCACAGGCGGCATCAAGGTTTGGATTCTGCTGTTATTGCTGCTGTCAATCACATCCAGGACTGAATGATATTTGGACGCCTGTTTTGTGTGGGGTTCCACAGTTTCGTGGTACATATCAATGATTTAGGGTTAAATATAGGGGCCATCATTAAGAAATTGGTAGATGGTACAATGTGCTTGACAATGCGGAATAAAGCTGTGGACAGCATGAAGATATCGTTGGACTGAGTCAGATGGACAGAAAAATGACAAATGGAATTCAATCTAGAGCAGTATGACATCAAGAATTTGGAGGGTAAACAAGAGAAGGGAATGAAGAATAAATGGGATGATGCTGAAAATTATACAGGAACAGTGACCTTGGATTCAAAAACCACAGAGTCCTGAAGGCGGCTGGACAGATAGATCAAGTGGTCAAGAAGGCATTTGGGACAATTTTCTTTCTTGTCTGAGGCTCTTGAGGCCCAGAATGAAAGAATAGGGAGATTATGTTTGGATTTTATAAAACATAGAGCACATCTAGAGTGCTGAGTACAGTTCTGGTCACTACATAATAATCAACTATAAAGTAAGAGTATATTAATCAACTAATATAAACTAACGATTAATAGATAATTTATCATATAGTTACATTCAGTGTTTATTTAATCAAATCTAGGGGATAAAGATAACACTAACGAAGGATTGCAACAGTGAAGAAATCTTAAATTTTCAGCAAATTAAATTCTGAGGTGTTTACATAATAATAATAATAAAGAAAAGCATTTTAGTTAATTCTATAAAAGAAGGTGACTTCAGCACAGTGGAAGTTGATTGGTGAGTAGTTGATAAACTTATTTATTTTAATATTAAATGTATCCTGTTTTAGTTAATAGTCACATAAGTAAAGGTAGGCATCTTTGTCCTGTGGAGTGCACATCCAGTTCCCTACGGGAAAAGCAGGATGTTTCTCATATGCTGGACAATCGCAAGTGCAGGACGTGACATCAGCTGGAGCAGCAGGAAGCAAAGAGGAACGGTTGAGAGATATTTTTATGCCTGGAAACTGTTTCCAGTGGGATTTGATATTTCTCAGGTCAAGATTGGGGGGGGGGGGAGGTGGCAGAGTGGTTGGCACTGCTGCCTCACCGCACCAGGGACCCGGTTCAATTCCAGCCTCAGATGACTGTCTGTGTGGAGTCTGCACATTCTCCCTGTGTCTGCGTGGGTTTCCTCCGGGTGCTCCGGTTTCCTCTCTCAGTCCAAAGATGTGCAGGTTAGATGGATTTGCTATGCTAAATTGTCCCTGAGTGTCCAGGGAAGTGTAGATAAAGCTAAAGGGTTACAGGAATAGGGTGGGGAAGTAGTCTTGGGTGGAGTACTCTTTCAGAGGGTCGGTGCAGATTCAGTGCGCCAAAGGGCCTCCTTCTGCACTGTAGGGATTCTATGCTTCTCAGATTCCATGCTTTGTTTGGTAGAAATCAATGATTTAGACTTTGTCTTAGGAGGCATGTTCAAGACAATGACAGTCGTGTGTTTGATAGTGAGGAAGATATCAGTCAAGTAACAATTGGAGATTAATCTGCAAAATTGTGAAGTAATAAATACATTTGGGGCAGACAAACAAGGCAAAGAGAAATAGTATTACTGTTACGAGAGTGAGAAGTGTAGAGGCACAGAGGGAGATCGGAGTGCAGGTGCACAGATCCATGAAAGTAACAGGAGAGGTAGATGAGGTGGTTGAAAAGACACGGACACGGTTGAGGGCAGCACGGTAGCACAAGTGGATAGCACTGTGACTTCACACTTCACAGTGCCAGGGTCCCGGGTTCGATTCCCCGCTGGGTCACTGTCTGTGCAGAGTCTGCACATTCCCCCCGTGTCTGTGTGGGTTTCCTCCGGGTGCTCCGGTTTCCTCCCACAGACCAAAGACGTGCAGGTTAGGTGGATTGGCCATGATAAATTGCCCTTAGTGACCAAACATTTAGGAGGGGTAATTGGGTTACTGGGATAGGGTGGAAGTGAGGGCTTAAGTGGGTCAGTGCAAACTCGTTGGGCCGAAAGGCCTCCTTCTGCACTGTATGTTCTATGACTATAGTTCTATGACTATGACACACAGGATACTTTCCATTCCAAGACTGGAACTAATGAAGATGGTTTAATTGCAATGATTTACTCGGGCAGACAATAATCATAGTATATTAAAGGATCTTAAAATAGTATTTTGAATGAGTGTTTTCCAAAGTTAAATGAAAATTCCACACTCCGGGTAAAGACACCACCCAGAAACATGCTGATGTGGCAAAGACACAGACACCTGCAAGGCACATGTCAGTAACTTGTTCTTCAGTAACTTGTTTTTACAGACTGCAACTTGTTTTAAAAATATCTCCAGGGCCCACATCAGTAACTTTTATTTTCAGTATTTTTTTTCCATGTCCTAAAGTAGCAGATACAGCTAATGGTGCAAGGTGGAGCAGGTTGTCAATGAGGGAGAGATTAAGAGGAGTCATAGAGGGATCAGGGTGAAAAATGCTTACTCTGCCTTGTGAACACCCGCAGCTTGTTTCAGTCTGAACCAGACAATGTTCAAATGTAAATAATCCCTTGCCTGTGTGGCCTACAATGTATAAATATTGCTTCATTTCTGAACCGGGTAGAGTCAGCTCCAGAGATCTTTCTTTGAAGTTGTGCTCTCCCAGTGGGTTGACTAATAAACAATCGTTCTGTACCTGGGTCTCCTGAGACTATTTCATATAATTATCTTCTCTACTACACCGATATTAAGTGAGACATAGCGTATAAGAGCAGGAAATATGTCCAGAATTTGCTGTTGATGAATGATTACAGATCTGAAACGCCTCTTTCTCCACAGATGATGCCAGTACTGCTGAGTAAATTAGACCACAGCTAGATTACTGTGCACCATTCTGGTAACCGGATTACAAGGAGGATGTGTTCACACCAGAAATGTACAGACGAGATTTACGAGAATGTTGATAGGATTGGAGAATTATCACAAGGGGGGAAAAATTGGAGTGGCATCAACAAATCAATCATTTACTCTCCTATGCAATGGCATGGTGGTGTTGTCACTGGACTAGTAATCTAGAGACCTAGGGTGAAAGTTGCTATAGTTTTGTCGAGAACATAGGCTGCTCTCCCCTTTGAGATAGAGAGTAGACTGGCACTGATTTAACCCTAGGGTCCACAGACCTCAGGGAGAGACAAGGTTAAGAAGGCAGGGCCTTCATGGTAACCTCAGCCATATGGGAATTGAACCCGCGCTGCTGGCATCTCTATGCATCACACACCAGCCATCCAGCCAACTGAGCTAACCGATCTCCCAGAGAACCAGAGTAGTGCAGTAGGGACCACGGCACACGGTAAAATTTGAATTCAATAAAACTTAAATCATGAAACGATTCTCATAAAAATCCATCAGGTTCACTCGCGTCTTTCAGAGAAGGAAACCTGGAGTTGAACGTCTGGGGATCTGTGAATTAGATCTGCCTCAATGTGGTTGGCTTTTAACTACCCTCCGAAATGGCCCAGCAAGCCCACTGAGTTATAGGACAACGAGGAATTGGGTAAAAATGTTGGCCTTGCCAGTGATGCCCACAGCCCAGGAATGATTCGTCACTGAACCCCTCTCCTTCTCTGCCAGCTCTCAAATGAGCAGATTCATTCAGGTCAATTTCAGAACTTGTTTTTGTGGATTCCCTTCCACTTCCTATTTTCACCGTAGCTCTAATTCGTGTCCAGAGTCCTGCACGTCTGTCCTTGGCCTGCTGCCATGTTCCAGTGAAGCCCAACTCCCGGGTACGTACCTTACAGCCTTCTGGACTTAACACTAAGTTCAACAACTTCAGATTGTGAACTGTCCCGTCCCCCCCCCCCATTTTTTACTTACATTAATTTATTTTCATTTCTTCCATTGATTCATTTTTCCATCTCCCCTTTTCATCCCGCTTTCCAGTTTGTTTTTCGCTTATCACCATCTCCCCTCTCTGCCCCACTGGGATCATCTGTTCCCCGTTGTCCTTTGACACATTGCTTATTCCGCCATTAAAACATTCTGATCTCAGCAGCACCCTTCTCAGTCATGATCACCAGATTTACATTAGAATAGAATTAGAAGAATGTGCCTTGGAAAGGGTCCAGAGGAGGTTCACAAGAATGATCCCTGGAATGAAGAGCTTGTCATATGAGGAACGGTTGAGGATACTCAGTCTGTACTTGTTGGAGTTCAGAAGGATATGGGGGATCTTCCTGAAACTTACTGTGAGGACTGGATAGAGTGGAAGTGGAGAGGATGTTTCCCCTTGTGGAGAAACTAGAAGCAGAGGACACCATCTCAGACTGAAGGGATGACACTTTAAAACTGAGATGAGGAGGAATTTCTTCATCCAGAGGGTGGAGAATCTGTGGAAATCTGCCGCAGAAGGCTGTGGAGGCCAAATCACTGAGCTAGATAGGTTCTTGGTTAATAAGGGGATCAGGGGTTATGGGTTGAAGGCAGGAGAATGGAGATGAGAAAAATATCAGCCAGGATTGAATGGCGCAGCAGACTCGATGGGCTGAGTGGCCTAATTCTGCTCCTTTGTCTTATGGATTGCAGAAGGAGGCATTTGGCCCATCAAATCTGAGAGAGCACCCTATAATAATAATCTTTAATATTGTCACAAGCAGGCTTAATTAACACTGCAATTAAGTTACTGTGAAAATTCCTGAGTCACCACACTTTGGCACCTGTTCAGGTACACTGAGGGAGAATTCAGAATGTTCAATTCACCTAACAAGCACATCTTTTGGGACTTGTGGGAGGAAACCAGAGCACCCGGAGAAAACCCATGCAACACTGGGAGAACGTGCAGACTTCGCACATACTTCATCCAGCAGAGGGCAGTAGAGCGGAGCTGCTGTTTGGCTGTTGCGGGGACAATTTGCATCAGTGCATTGCGGTCACTGCATCCACAACATGTACCTGAGCAAGACACCCTCCATGTTCAAGTGAAGGCAAGCATCCAGCAGAGGGCAGTAGAGTGGAGCTGCTGATTGGCTGTTGCGGGTAAAATTTGCATCAGTGCATTGCGGTCACTGCATCCATAACGTGTACCTGAGCAAGGGAACTAGAGCTGGATGAACTTCGGATCATTTGGGAGGCAGAGGTGGTCATAGATAGAAGCTTCAGGGATGTAGTTACTCCGAAGAATAAAGATAGATGGGTGATGGTGAGAGGGGCTTGGAGGAAGCAGTCAGTGCAGGGATCCTCTGTGGTCATTCCCCTCAGTAACAAGTATACCATTTTGGATACTGTTGAGGGGGACGACCTACCAGGGGTGAGCCATGGTGAACGGATCTCCAGCACTGAGTCCATCCCTGTGGCTCAGAAGGGAAGGAGGGAGAGCAGGAGAGCAATAGTTATTGGGGACTCGATAGTTAGAGGGACAGATAGATGGTTCTGTGGCAGCGAAAGAGACTCACGGATGGTATGTTGCCTCCCGGGTGCCAGGGTCCGTGACGTCTCGGACTGTGTTTTCAGAATCCTTAAGGGTGAGGGGGAACAGTCACAAATCGTGGTACACATCGGTACCAACGACATAGGTAAGAGAAGGGACGGGAATTTAAAACAGGAATTTAGGGAGCTATGGTGGAAGCTGAGAGCCAGGACAAACCATGTTGTCATCTCTGGTTTGTTGCCGGTGCCACGTGCTGGTGAGGTAAGGAACATGGAGAGAGTGCAGATAAACACATGGCTGCACGGATGGTGTAGGAGGGAGGGTTTCAGGTACATGGATAATTAGAGCACATTCTGGGGAAGGTGGGACCTGTACAGACAGGACGGTTTGCACCTGAGCCAGAGGGGCGCCAATATCCTGGGAGGAAAATTTGCTACTGCTCTCGGGGGGGGGTGTTAAACTAATTTGTCAGGGGGCTGGGAAAATGAACTGTAGTCCAGAAGCCAGTGTTGAGAGTAATGAGGTAATGAAGAGGGTATCAAGGTCGCAGGAGTGTACCGGCAGACAGAAAGATGGGTTGAAGTGTGTCTACTTCAATGCAAGGAGCACCCGGAATAAGGTAGGTGAACTCGGAGCGTGGATTGGTATTTGGGACTACGATGTTGTGGCCATTCGGGAGACATGGTTAGAACAGGGACAGGAATGGTTGTTGGAACTTCCGGGGTATAGATGTTTCAGTAAGAGTAGGGAAGGTGGTAAAAGAGGTGGATGAGTAGCATTGTTAATCAAGGATAGTTTAACGGCTGCAGAAAGGCAGTTCGAAGGGGATCTGCCTACTGAGGTAATATGGGCCGAAGTTAGAAATAGGAAAGGAGCGGTCACATTATTAGGAGTTTTCTATAGGCCCCCAAATAGTAATAGAGATGTGGAGGAAGAAATTGCAAAACAGATTATGGATAGGTGTGGAGGTCTCAGGGAAGTTGTCATGGGTGACTTTAACTTTCCAAATATTGATTGGAACCTCTACAGGTCGAACAGTTCGGATGGGGCAGTTTTTGTACAGTGTGTGCAGGAGGGTTTCCTAACACAATATGTGGATAGGCCGACAAGAGGGGGGGCCACATGGATTTGGTACTGTGTAATGAACCGGGCCAAGTGTTAAGATTTTTTTGTGGGAGAGCACTTTGGAGATAGTGACCACAATTCGGTGTCTTTCACTATTGCAATGGAGAGGGATAGGGCCATATGGCAGGGCAAGGTTTATAATTGGGGGAGGGGTAATTATGATGCGATTAGGCAAGAATTAGGGAGCATAAGATGGGAACAGAAACTGTCAGGGAAAGGCACAAATGAAAAGTGGAGCTTGTTCAAGGAACAAATACTGCGTGTCCTTGATAGGTATGTCCCTGTCAGGCAAGGAGGAAATTGCTGTGTGAGGGAACCATGGTTCACAAAAGAGGTTGAATGTCTCGTCAAGAGGAAAAAGGAAGAGTACGTTAGGATGAGAAAACAAGGTTCAGTTGGGTCGCTTGAAGGTTACAAGGTAGCAAGGAATGAGCTAAAAAAAAGGGCATAGGAGAGCTAGGAGGGAGCATGAGAAGTCCTTGGCGGGTCAGATCAAGGAAAACTCCAAGGCTTTTTACTCCTATGTGAGAAATAAAAGAATGACCAGGGTGAGGGTCGGGCCGGTCAAGGACAGTAGTGGGAACTTGTGCATGGAGTCAGAAGAAATAGGAGAGGCGTTGAATGAATACTTTTCTTCAGTGTTCACCAAAGAGAGGGGCCATGTTTTTGAGGATGAGCGTGTGATACAGGCGGATAGGCTGGAGGACGTAGATATTCTGAGGAAGGATGTATTAGCAATTTTGAAAAACCTGAGGGTCGACTAGTCCCCTGGGCCAGATGAGATAGCCAAGGATTCTTTGGGAGGCAAGGGATGAGATTGCAGAGCCTTTGGCTTTGATCTTTGGGTCCTCACTGTCCACGGGGATAGTGCCAGAGGACTGGAGAGTGGAAAATGTTGTTCCTCTGTTCAAGCAAAGAATAGGAATGACCCTGGTAATTATAGGCCAGTTAGTCTTACTTCGGTGGTCGGTAAGTTAATGGAAAAGGTCCTGAAGGATAGGATTTATGACCATTTGGAAAGATGCAGCTTAATCCAGGATAGTCAACACGGATTCGTGAAGGGTAAGTCTTGCCTCACAAATTTGATTGAATTCTTTGAGGAGGTAACTAAGTGTGTAGATGAAGGTACAGCAGTTGATGTTGTATACATGGATTTTAGTAAGGCGTTTGATAAGGTTCCCCATGGTCGGCTCATGAAGAAAGTAAGGAGGTGTGGGATAGAGGGAAATTTGGCCAATTGGATAAGTAACTGGCTATCACATAGAAGGTGGTGGTGGATGGAAAATTTTCAGACTGGAGACCAGTTACCAGTGGTGTACCACAGGGATCAGTGCTGGGTCCTCTGCTATTTGTGATTTTTATCAATGACTTGGAGGAGGGGGCTGAAGGGTGGGTCAGTAAATTTGCTGATGACACCAAGATTGGTGGAGTAGTGGATGAGGTGGAGGGCTTTTGTAGGCTGCAAAGAGACATTGATAGGATGTAGAGCTGGGCCGATAAATGGCAGATGGAGTTTAACCTTTAAGTGCGAGGTGATTCATTTTGGTAGAAAAAATTTGAAGGCGGATTACAGGCTCAACAGCAGGGTTCTGAAGAATGTGGAGGAACAGAGAGATCTTGGGGTTCATGTCCACATATCTCTGAAGGTTGCCACTCAAGTGGATAGAGCCGTGAAGAAGGCTTATAGTGTGTTAGCGTTTATTAACAAGGTGCTTGAGTTTAAGAGCTATGGGGTTATGCTGCAACTATACATGACCCTGGTGAGACCACATTTGGAGTATTGTGTGCAGTTCTGGTCACCTCATTATAGGAAGGATGTGGAAGCATTGGAAAGGGTGCAAAGGAGATTTACCAGGATGCTGCCTGGTTTGCAGGATAGGTCTTATGAGGAAAGGTTGAGGGAGCTGGGGCTTTTCTCTTTGGAGCGGAGGAGGATGAGGGGCGACTTAATAGAAGTTTATAAGATGGTGAGGGGGATAGATAGAGTGGACGTTCAGAGACTATTTCCCCTTGTGGATGTAGCTGTTACAAGGGGGTACAACTCTAAGATTCAGGGTGGGCGATGTAGAAGGGATATCCGAGGTAGGTTCTTTACTCAGAGAGTGGTTAGGGTGTGGAATGGACTGCCTGCTGTGATACAGTAGTCCCCCGTTATACCGTGCTCCGCAATACCGCAGTTCGCGATATACCGCGGGGGGACTTATGGACCCCAACTGTCAGTTGTGTCAATTTCAGCGGCCGGTTCACTTTGATCCGGAGAGGGAAGCTGCTCTCACTGAAGCAATCAGCCTGCCGCTGAAATTGACACTGCCCACTGCTCTCTCCCTCCAAGCCAACTTTTAAGTTTTAATGTTTCTGATTGGAGGGAGAGAGCAGAGGGCAGTGTCAATTTCAGCGGCCGGCTGATTGCTTCAGTGAGAGAGCAGCTTCCCTCTCTGGATCAAAGTGAGCCGTCCGCTGAAATTGACACTGCCGGCTGCTCTCTCCCTCCAATCAGAAACATTAAAACTTAAAAGTTGGATTGGAGGGAGAGAGCAGCGGGCAGTGTCAATTTCAGCGGCCGGCTGATTGTTTCAGTGAGAGAGCAGCTTCCCTCTCCGGATCAAAGTGAGCCGGCCGCTGAAATTGACACTGTTTTAATTGGATCCACGATGGGGGTTTGAAATTTATTTAAAAATCTATGCTAGCGCTTCCCATTGTGAGTCTACGGGGGTCTGACCTCTCCCCCCGCCCCCCGTAGACTCACAATGGGAAGCGTTAGCATAGATTTTTAAATAAATTTAAAACCCCCATCATGGATATCCGCGGCTCGGATACAACGCGGGTGGCTGTCTTGGACCCCAACACCCGCGTTATAAAGGGGGACTACTGTAGTGGAGTGGGACACTTTCAAGCGGTTATTGGATAGGCACATGGAGCACACCAGAATGACAGGGAGTGGGATAGCTTGATCGTGGTTTCGGACAATGCTCGGCACAACATCGAGGGCTGAAGGGCCTGTTCTGTGCTGTTTTATGTTATACTGTGACCCAAGCCAGGAATTGAACCTGGGACCTTGGCGCAGCCCTACACAGACCCACTTCCCCTATGTGCACACAAAGGGGAAATTTATCATGGCAAATCCACATAATCTGCATATCTTTGGGCTGTGGGAAGAAAGTAGAGCACCCAGAGGGAACCCACACAGACACGGGGGAACGTGTAAACACCACACAGTCACCCAAGGCCAGAATTGAACCCGTGTCCCTGGTGCTGTGAGGCAGCAGTGCTAACCACTGTGCTGCCCTCTGTCTTTGTCCACGACATTCTGGTCAATCTCTCCCGAGCTTTCACCCATCGCTGACCCTCTATGCAGCCTCTCTGCTCCACCCGCCACAACAGTATCAATCTGATCCTATCTCCAGTTCTCTGCCCTGAGAGTCACTCAGACTCGTCCCTCCTCTCTCCACAGAGGCTGTCAGACCTGCTGAGATTTTGCAGCAGTCCCTACACCAGGTGTTTGTGAAACCTCCCAGTCCACCCGCCGGCTCCATTCCTCTCCTGCACTCGGTCCTTTCCCATCTGCAGCGGGTTTCTGATGAAAACACATTGACCGGAATCATTTCCTCGGTTTCTCTGCACAGCCGCTGCCGGACCCTGCTGAGTTCTTCCAGTGGGAATCAATCCGCCCGCCTTCTTCCGGCTCCAGCGGCCGCACTGCGCATGTGTCCGCTGCAGGCCGGCCCCGCCCCTCATTCACTCCGATTGGTTGGAGGACCTGCCGCTCTCGCGCGGTCCTCCAGCCCCGCCCCCTCGTCCTATTAGTCCAGGGGTCCCGTCCATCATTCGGGCAACGGAAACATGAGCATGCGTAGTACGATGCTGTCTCCGTGTGCAAACTCACGGCTGGTCAGAAACAAGTGGGTAAGCTGGAGGAGGGAATGGAGCTGGTGGTGGGTTGGAAGGCTCCAGAAATGCCCGCTGTGGGCCCTTATTATCCCAATAAAGTATTCCACGTTCAGAGTTTGAACCGGCAGCAGCTGCTCGGGCTTCGTCAGGTGTTAGGCCCGTGTTAACAACGCATGTGCAAGGCGTTCAGGCTGATCCGGCATAAGCCCCGCCCCTTATTCACGTTCATTGGTTGGAGGATTTGGCGCTGCGGTTGGGTCCGCCAGTCTAAATCCCTCTTCCTATTGGCCCGGAGCTACCGTCAATCACCCGGGCATTGTGAGGTAAGAGGTGGGCGGGGAGGATTCACAAACACCCCTTGGAGGCCCCACTAAGACCCATTGGTTTTATTGTCAGTCTGCAGGCAGGAGCTGGAGAACTGAACCCAGGCAGAGGAAGGGGAGGGAGAAAACTGGGAGTGGAGGAAAGAGATGGTGAGATGGGTTTGGATTTCAGCCCAGGGAGGAGGGAGAGTGTGTGGGACGGGGATTTACAGATTTCCTTGCAGCTCTCACACTTTATTCTGTTTTAAACCAATTCTACAGGGTATTAAGAGAGGATTTGCAGTCAGACGTCTCACAGAAATCGAGCATCATTTCTAGATGTGACAGGGCTGCTCAATTTATTGTAAGCTGATTGTCATCGGAATTTGAACATGGAGCCAGAAAGCACCATTCACAAGAGTGAGAAACCCTACATATGTTTAGTGTGTGGACGAGGCTTCAGCCATTCATCCGGCCTGTCGAGACACAAGCGCAGCCACACCATGGGGAAACCGTGGAAATGTGGGCACTGTGAGAAGGAATTCAATTACCCATCGGAGCTGGAAACCCATCGCCGCAGTCACACTGGAGAGAGGCCATTCACCTGCTCAGTGTGCGGGAGGGGATTCACTGCATTATTCATCCTTCAGTCACACCAACGAATACACACTGAGGAGAAGCCATTCAGCTGCACATTCTGTGGAAAGAATTTCAGGCAGTCATCGGCCCTCACTGTGCACCAGCGAGGTCACACTGGGGAGAGACCATTCATCTGCTCCCTGTGTGGGAAAGGGTTCACTCATTCATCTGTACTACTGAAACACCAGCGAATTCACACTGGGGAGAGACCTTTCACCTGCTCCACGTGTGGGAAGGGATTCATTCAGTCATCCCAACTGCTGACACACCAGCGAATTCACACTGGGGAGAGGCCATTCACCTGCTCCCTGTGCGGGAAGGGATTCACTCAGTTAGCCAACCTGCTGACACATGAGCGAGTGCACAAATGACATTGGAACTCACTGTCTCAGAAGGCGGTGGAAACAGGATCACTAAATATTTTAAAGACGGAGATACGTAGATTCTTGTTCGGCAAGGGAATCAAAGATTATCAGGGCTATATGGGGCATGTGGAACTCAACACAAACAGATCAGCCATTATCTTATTGAATGGCTGAGCAGGCTCGAGGGACCGAATAGCTACTTCTCCTATTTAGTATGTCTGCATGTTCTGATGACAGCTGTTTATTTAATTTATCACAATCATTTATTAACTTGGCATTATTCAATTTGAGTTTCTAAATGTTTTTTTTTAAATTTAGAGTACCCAATTCATTTTTTCCCATTAAGGGGCAATTTAACATGGCCAATCCACCTACCCTGCACATCTTTGGGTTGTGGGGGCGAAACCCACGCAAACACGGGGAGAATGTGAAAACTCCACATGTACAGTGACCCAGAACCGGGATAGAACCTGGGACCTCAGCGCCGTGAGGCAGTAGTGGTACTACTGCGCCACCGTGCCGCCCTTTGAGTTTCTAAATTGACAGATTCGGACAAGTCAATTTATGGGCTCTTGGACAGAGTCAAATAGATTCTCTGTGTGTCTTTTTTAAACAGCTGATGATGTTTCCAGGGCTACCGGTATTGCAGCAAGTGATCGAGAAGTTTGTACAATGCAAAACTTTTCTATGGACGTCAAACATCACAACACAGCGACAGATTGAACTAAAGACTTTGGTTATCAAAGACTTGGCCTTAACCATTCGGGCCATTGTTAGCTTCTGAGACAAGGTCCTTGAACATGGGAGATATGGAAGTGCCCTCTAAAGTGAGTGCAAGCTTGGGTAGTATTGTTTCTGAAATTAGAATTGATCAAATAAATTGATTGAGTTGTTATTTCAAAGCACTCGAGCACCAACAAAACTTAATGGGAGAAAAGGTTCCTGGGTATCAAAAAGTTTTTTTTGGAGAGAAATAAATTGAACAGGAACAAAAACACTGTTACTTAAATTTGGGATCGATTTGAAATGTTGGACACTATAATAAGTTAAAGTGAAGAACAAACGTAAAATATATTCATGCCTGGAATCAGATGGGAATGTTTAAATCTGTTTGACAGATATTATGAGAATATTGTATTGGACAGTACAGTTCCTCCAGAGCTGATCAGTGAGGTAGGATAGTCATTAATGAGATGAGTCTGATTGAATGAGAAAAGGGACTGAGGATTGGAGAAGAAACAAGAAAATCACAGCAGCAAATGGGAGCTGGAATAACTCGCCCTGGGTGTAATTCAATGTCACAGCTCAGTCTGGTATTGATGTACATTCTAATGAAGGGAAAGTGTAAATTAGGCAAATAAATTAACAGCTTCTCTAGGACATGTTTGTATCATTGCTTTTGGATATTTGTTTTGAAGAAAACTGCATTTGTTAGTCTGGCCACAAACCAAGTCATCGGGACAACGCAGGTCAGCAAAGATGTAGAGACAGACACCATTTGATCCTTTCATAGGTACCTGAAAGTCTTGGAATGGTTGCTATCGGATGGAGTGTGTGGCATGATATTGGGAAGGCAGTGTGCAGATATAGGGCAGCACGGTGGCGCAGTGGGTCAGCACTGCGGCCTGAAGGGAACCAGCTATTTCTGATAGGAGAAAGGGTCATTGATTTAGCCATTTTAATGTAAATACAAAAAGCCCATGTCAAAATTCACTTTTAAAACTGAATTCCATCATAAGACTACAAACACAATTTCAGATTATAAAGCATACAGCTTGCAATAATGAAAGTAGGGATATGAAACATTTACAAAACCCATTATCTTATTGAATGGCTGAGCAGGCTCGAGGGACCGAATGGCTACTTCTCCTATTTAGTATTTAGAATTTAGAACAGTACAGCACAGAACAGGCCCTTCGGTCCTCGAGTTTTGTGCCGAGCAATGATCACCCTACTCAAACTCACGTATCCACCCTATACCCGTAACCCAACAACTCCCCCTTAACCTTACTTTTTAGGACACTACGGGCAATTTAGCATGGCCAATCCACCTAACCCGCACATCTTTGGACTGTGGGAGGAAACCGGAGCACCCGGAGGAAACCCACGCACACACGGGGAGGACGTGCAGACTCCGCACAGACAGTAGTATGTCTGCATGTTCTGATGACAGCTGTTTATTTAATTTATCACAATCATTTATTAACTTGGCATTATTCAATTTGAGTTTCTAAATTTTTTTTAAAATTTAGAGTACCCAATTCATTTTTTCCCATTAAGGGGCAATTTAACGTGGCCAATCCACCTACCCTGCACATCTGTGGGTTGTGGGGGCGAAACCCACGCAAACATGGGGCGAATGTGCAAACTTCACATGAACAGTGACCCAGAGCCGGGATCGAACCTAGGACCTCCGCGCCGCAAAACGGCAGTGCTAACCACTGTGCCCTTGCAGGGGCTTTCTGAGAACATTTGGTTTGTAACCACAAGAAGATTTCAAACTCTCAATTATAATCAATAGATACAATAAAAGATTTCATTTCGCACCTGAGACGTGTAGCTTAAATTTTTACTGAGTTGAAGTGTAAACTAGACTAGAACATAGAACATAGAACAGTACAGCACAGAACAGGCCCTTCGGCCCTCGATGTTGTGCCGAGCAATGATCACCCTACTTAAACCCACGTAACCCGTATACCCGTAACCCAACAACCCCCCCCCTTAACCTTACTTTTTATTAGGACACTACGGGCAATTTAGCATGGCCAATCCACCTAACCCGCACATCTTTGGACTGTGGGAGGAAACCGGAGCACCCGGAGGAAACCCACGCACACACGGGGAGGACGTGCAGACTCCACACAGACAGTGACCCAGCCGGGAATCGAACATGGGACCCTGGAGCTGTGAAGCATTGATGCTAACCACCATGCTACCGTTATGCCCCACCATGCCCATACTACACTTAAACTGCATGGTAGATTTCAACAGGCCTCACGGCGCCGAGGTCCCAGGTTCGATCCTGGCTCTGGGTCACGGTCCGTGTGGAGTTTACACATTCTCCCCGTGTTTGTGTGGGTTTCGCCCTCACAACCCAAAGATGTGCAGGGTAGGTGGATTGGCCACGCTAAATTACCCCTTAATTGGAAAAAATGAATTGGATACTCTAAAATAAAATAAAATTTTTAAATGTGCAGAAATGATTTGTTCTGAGCGGAGTAACTAACATGTGGATGTGCACGGTGAAACTATATTGAAGAACTGGTCCCAGACTTGCTCAGCAACTGGACAACAGGTCAGGCAGTGGGTAAAGGTGGCGAGAAGAGTTTAACACTTTTGAAAAATCATTAAGACACTAATATATGCTCCATGGAGAAACTAAATTTGAAAATATCGATAAAGTGGTCAGACGGAATGAAATTAAAGGAAAAGGGGTTTGGATTTGGGCAATTGAAGAAATTCTTTCCCAGAATTATCCACAAGTTGGATACAGGTGAAAGGAGAGCTAGAGAATATTTTTAAGTCCATGCACAATTTGTTGCTTTAATTGTTTGTAACTATTTAGTGAACGCTCACGGCATAAGGATAGTGAATAACATTGAACAATGTGATCTGTAGGTGGGGAGCACCAATCCACATCAATAGTGATCACATTTTACAGGACAGCTGACGGCTCAAGGGTTTGTGTTGTTGATTCTGACCATTCTAGTGGCTTTCGTATCTTACTATGGTGTGTCATCAAGAAATTAGGCAAACCAGCTCCAGTGTTGAAATGAGTTGTGAGAGGTCAATAAGAATATTTCCTTCTTAAAAGAGGGAGCTGTAAGAAATGGTATCTTTAAGAAAACTATGGCATCGTTATAGAATTAGCAGGTATGGTTTGAGACTATCTGAGAGAAGGTTGTTACTTTTCTGTCTCACTCACTTTGTAAAAACAGAACAATGCCAGGGACAAACAGGTCATAGCCAAGGAGAATCTAGAGCAATGCCAGGGACAAACAGAGGTGATAGCCAAGGAGAATCTACAGCAATGCCAGGGACAAACATAGGTCATAGCCAAGGAGAATCTACAGCAATGCCAGGGACAAACAGGTCATCGCCAAGGAGAATCTACAGCAATGCCAGGGACAAACATAGGTCATAGCCAAGGAGAATTTAGAACAGTGCCAGGGACAAATAGAGTTCACAGCCATGGGGAATCTAGGGCTCGACAGGGGGGTTGCAGGAAGGATGTTTCTCCTGACTGGGTGGGGGGCTCTGAAACTGGGGGGGGGGGGCACACTCTCAGAATACAGCTTCGTCCATTTAGGACTAAGGTGAGGAATCTGATCACTCATTCTTTGCAATCTCTACCCCAGAGGGGTGTGGAGGCTCAGTCATTGAGTATATTCAATGGAGGGATCGATTGATTTCGGGATATTAGAGACGTCTGTAAGCTTCAGGTTGCTGTTGAGTAAAGAGTCAAGAGTTCTGCTCCTTTTCACAAACACCTTTATTTTTCCTTGAAC
Organism: Scyliorhinus canicula; assembly: GCF_902713615.1. NCBI lineage: Eukaryota > Metazoa > Chordata > Chondrichthyes > Carcharhiniformes > Scyliorhinidae > Scyliorhinus > Scyliorhinus canicula. The sequence continues at coordinate 131,439,913 of NC_052162.1, read as the reverse complement.
ACACTCAGCACCAAACTCTATCATCACATCACATGCTCCCAAGGCCACCTGTAGCCTCTTTACAGATCAGTGCCAATTACTGGATCAATGAGATATCTAATTGGAATGTTTCTTAACCCATTCCTTAATAGTCTCTCCTTCCTTGGAGAAAAAAAATAATTTGGTGAAAACAAAATTGCAAGAAACTCAAAAACACATGCAATTTCCCCTCTCTTTTTATTTCATTTTTGGAAGGAGAAAACCCCAAAACAAAGAGTCACAGAAACAGGCGCCCTTCATTAACAATATCCAAACGTTTCTGTGAACTAGCGACTCTTTTTGTTAAACAGTCAGATAATTGATAGCAAAAATTTACTGGGTCAACAGTAGCTATCTCTCCTCTGTCCAACATCTGCTTCAAACTTGCGATGTCTATCCTTCGCCTTCTCTCATTGACACTTTTTGTAGAGTGCACATTTTCCCAAAGGGATTTATTGTCAATGTGACACTCAATGGGTATGTTACCCAAATCCCAAAATGTCTGTCAATATCTGAAATATATAAAAGGCCATATCCACCACCTCTACAAGGCTTAAAGTCTCAGCAGCCAAAGTGCTTTTGACCACTCTCCTTATTTTATTTGTTTCCCACACAAGAAGGCAACATTTACCATTGTTCCCTATAAGGAAAATTATAAAACCTGCGCTTGAAATCCCATCACAAATCTGCCTAGGACGCATCACTATAAACTAGGAGTTTCAAGTTCCAAGTGTCTAAGATCACCTAAAATCGGGAACCTCAAAACATACTCCTGCATTTTTAGTTTGACCAACGCTTAACCATTCAACCAGTGTTTTTACTTTCCAGTGGCCTTCCCTGCTCTACTAACAACAGTTGCATCCTTCCATTGACTAGACCCTTCAGGCAAGTATGTCACTTTTGTACCAACTTTTGGTAGCTGTCCTTTCGGAAAAATGGCCTGTGATCCTCTACAGAAACCCTGTCTATAGCAGTTAACTGGTCCTCATAGTTCTGTAACACGTGCGTACCAGATGACCCTGGTTCCTCATCATGTCGGTCTGCTCTGTCTAAACTTGAAAATTTGTAATCTGTACCCATTATCCTTGATAAATGTACCCTAACAGTCTGATTGCCATGTTGCAAAATAATAGTTTTGCCATCTATGCCTATGATCTTCCCTGGGCCTTTCCATTCATTAATGATGGTGTCCTTCTGTACTTCCCGCAAACCTCACAGCAATCACTAACCTGTTCTATCAGCTTTGTATAGTCTTCACCCCTTACCCCTGTATCCTTTAATAACTTTTTCAGCCTCTGAGGCGATGGATGTGCAAATTGCCTATGCAGTTTTAATACAACACGCTTTTTATCAGCTAAAGCCCCATTTCCAGCTGCCAATAACACATCCTCAACAACTGCACCTGAAATGTTGTTTGTCAATAATGAAATACAATAGTGTCCCGACTGTGTAAATTGCAAGTCCACCGTCTTTCCAAAAACTGTTGCCGTATCCTGTTCCATATCCAGTTTCATGTGTGCTTTCTTTATTGACGGTCTGCTCAGAAGCAAAGGTATCTCATTTGATAAAACATCCGTGCTAATGAAATGATTCACTCCAGCAATATTGCAAGGGATCACCACCCTTTTCAGTGACTTCAGAGTATTATCATCTCCTAACCTGAAACTTGTGGAACATTCAAATTCCTTAACCTTGTTACGATTTTCAGCATTCAAAGAGTCCAGGTAACATTTTAACCAGTCAATTCCACACACAGTGCCATGTGGAGTTTGCACATTCTCTCTGTGTTTGCGTGGGTTTCGCCCCCACAACACAAAAATGTGCAGGGTAGGTGGATTGGCCACGCTAAATTGCCCCTTAACTGGAAAAAATTGGGTACTCCAAATTTATTTATTTTTAAATTCCACACACAGATGTGCAGCCACTGTCTAATACAGCACAATTGAAGGATTCTGCAACCCACGCTCTCATTACCAGAGTAAAACTGTTTGTTAAGAGGACAATGCCTTCTTTCTGGTCACTATTGTTTTCCTCTTCCGATTCTTCCATGTCCTGTGTAGCTTCAAACATTATTATAACGTGTTGGACAGTTGAAAGCATAATGGTATTGAGAGTCACACCAAAAACATCTATTTATCATACCCCGGGCATTTCTGGGGTTTGTTTTCCTATTTCCATTCTCCATGCCCCTCCTTCTATTATAAGTTTTAAATGAGTGTTTGTCCTCATAATTTCCGGGTGCCAGTCGCCTTCTATATTCTCGTAACCTGTTTGTAGCCGTACGATCTCGCCATCCTGTCAGTAGTGTATCTTCCATAGTCTACTTTATCGTTGACTGACCCATTTGTGACATGAGAGCTATAGGAATTGAATGTTTCCCCAGGAACTTCTTTAAGGCCTCTATCATCTGAATGAATAAGGTATAATTATCCGCAAACTTAACTCCTGTCAAAACCAGGAGCATACCCACATTGGTCACTCTAGCACAGTCTAGTAACTTAAATGCCAACACAGATTGTAGAAATTCCAGGCGGTGTTTGTGCAGCCTTTTGTATAGTCTGCTGAATTCCATTATATAGTCCTCAATAGGGATATCCTCTGTTTTCCGGAATCTATCAAATTCTGACCATGCTTCCTATGCACTTAACAAGTCATCCTTTTTATAAATCTTATCCATATAACGTAATAGATTCTCCAGACCTTCTTCTGAGACTATCTCTTCCAATTCCAGTTCAGAAAATACTTTGCTTCGGATTTTACTCTCATAAAGTAGAAAAAGAGCCAATGCCATAGCTTGTTTCCTCTTTCCCAAAGCAGTTATCTTAGTCCACATAACAATTGCACTTCTCCATTGGTCGTACGATCCCCTTTCAGAAAATAATGGTGGATAGTCATATCCAGCCATCTTTATCCTAGGTTCAGCCATATTTTCTTTTTCCTTCTCACTCACTCCTTGCTAAAAAAAAAAAATTTTTTTCTCCTGGAAAAGTATCTTTCAACCCTTTGCATTTATGCAGCAACCATACTCTGCTCTCAATACCAGCCTCAGGCTACTGTTGAAAATCGCTTATTGTCACAAGTAGGCTTCAAATGAAGTTACTGTGAAAAGCCCCTAGTCACCACATTCCGGCGCCTGTTCAGGGAGGCTGATACGGGAATCGAACCGTGCTGCTGGCCTGCTTTCAAAGCCAGCGATTTAGCCCTGTGCTAAACCAGCCCCTGTTGAGTAGTCAAGAGTTCTGCTCCTTTTCACAAACACCTTTATTTTCCTTGAACACACTCAACACCAAACTCTATCATCACATCACATGCTCCCAAGGCCAGCTGTAGCCTCTTTACATATCAGGGACAATTATTGGATCAATGAGATATCTAATTAGAATGTTATTTAACCCATTCCAGAACAACATCAATGGATATGGCAAGTTGACTAATGTAGCAGGCTTGAAGGGCTGAATGGCCTACTCCTGCTCCTATCTTCCTGGACAAGTATCTGGCAGAGTTTAACAGACGGCACCAAGCACGAGATAAGCTGCAAGATGACCTTGAGGATGGGAAGCGATACTCTGGGTATCTGCCCTCTGGTCACTTGCCAGATGGAAACTGAATTAGTGACACAGGGCAAATTATCAGCTCCTAGAAATAAAGTATATTAACAGGAGCCTGGAGAGGAAGGGGGTCAATCCTCATTGGCAGACACTTTCCTAACTCCTCGGTCAGCTCGAGAAGACCGAACAAAAGAGAAGGCGGCTGCAAACATCGGACAAGAGACTCGTCAAAACTGCTCGCACCTGTCATGGCTCCAATGGTAAGACCATAAGACATAGGAGCAGAAGGAGGCCATTCAGAGGAGGTTCAGTAAGTTGACTCCAAAGATGAGAGGTTTGTTTGATGAAGAGAGATTAAACAGTTTAGGCCGAAACTCTGGAGTTTAGAAGAATCTAATTGAGGTATATATGATAAAAGGTGTGATTAAGTAGACGTGGAGTGGATGCTTCCTCTTGTGGGGCATTCTAAAACGAGAAGGCATAGCCTTAGGATAAGAAGTAGCAAATTTAAAACAGATTTGAGGAGAAACTACTTCTCCAGAGGGTTGTGAATCTGTGGACGTTCGGACAGTGAATAAATTTGAGGTGGAGTTAGACAGATTTTGAATTGTTAATGAGTTGAAGGGTTATGGAGAACGGGCAGAACGGTGGGGTTAATGAGATCAGCCATGATCGAACGGCGGAACAGACTCGATGTGCCAAATGGCTTAATTCTGCTCTTATATCTTATTAATTTATTCAGCCCATCGCGTCTGCTCCGCCATTCAATGAGATCATGATAATCCTCAACTCCACTTTCCCGCCTTAGCCCCAAAACACTTGAAACACAGATTAAATCTGTCCATCCGGCCTTGAACATTCTTTTTTTTAAAAAATATTTTTATTCTCCTCCTTTTTCACATTTTCTCCCGAATTTACACCCAACAATAAACAGCAACAGATATGTCAATCCCCATAATAACGATCCCATCCTCCCACCAACCCCCAAACATCAGCCCACATGTTTACATAAACAAATGACAAAAAGGAATCAGGGATTACCCATAGTCATCCTTAATATACACAGCCCCCCTCCCCACAACCCTCCCACCCACCCCCCCAACTAATGTTCGATGTTATCCAGTTCTTGAAAGTGCATAATAAATAGTGCCCATGACTTGTAGAACCCCTCCATCCTTCCCCTCAGTTCAAACTTAACCGTCTCAATGGTCAAGTATTCCAACAGGTCCCCCCGCCACGTCAGGGCACAGGGTGGTGAGGCTCCTCTCCATCCCAACAGGATCCGCCTTCGGGCGATCAACGAGGCAAAGGCTACGATATCTGCCTCAGCACCAGTTTCCAATCCTGGCTGGTCCGACACCCCGAATATGGCCTCCCGGGGACCCGGGTCCAGCTTCACATGCACCACTTCAGAAATTACCCTAAAAACCACCTTCCAGTAATCCTCTAGCTTTGGACAGGACCAAAACATATGAACGTGATTAGTGCCCCCCCCCCCCACAACGCTCACACACATCTTCTACTCCTTCAAAGAATCAGCTCATCCTCGCCCTCGTGAGGTGCGCTCTGTATACCACCTTCAGCTGTATCAGCTCCAACCTCGCGCACGAGTTGGAGGCGTTCACTCTCCAGAGCACCTCACACTAGACCCCCTCCTCTATAACCTCTCCCAACCTTTCCTCCCACTTTGCTTTGATTCCTTCCAGTGGTGCCTTATCCTCTTCCAAAATAGCTCCGTACACCGTTGACACTACCCCCTTCTCCAGTCCCCTTGTCGTCAGCATCTCCTCCAGCAATGTGGAGGCCGGTTCCTCTGGAAGCTCTGTATCTCCTTCCTGGCAAAATCTCAAACCTGCCTGTATCTAAACATTTCTCCCTGCTCCAGCCCATACTTTGCTTCCAGCTCCCTCAATCCAGCAAAATGACCCCTCAGAAACAAATCTTTTAGCGTCTTAATCCTCTTCTCTTCCCATTTCCGAAAACTTCCATCCCACTTCCCTGGCTCAAATCTGTGGTTCTCCTGAATCGGCATTTCCCTTGACCCTGCCCCCAACCCGAAGTGTTGGCGAAACTGCCTCCAGATTTTCAATGAAGCTACTATAATTGGACTGGCCTTGAACATTCTTAACAATGTTATTTTCTGTCCATTTAGTCTGTGCATCATATTTAAACTGTCATATTAATGAATTATTTAATAATTAACACATGACTTTAAAATTGCTGATGAACCCGACCCTTTTTTTTGATAATCTATGATTCCTGAACTTAGCGAGCTGAGGCTGGAGGAGACGGGAAAGCGAGAGCATTTCAAGAAGAACTAAATGATGTTGGAAACATTAAAAATACTCAACACACTGTGTTTTACACCAAACGGATTTATTTGAATGTTGCTGTGGGTCACACACTAAGACCAGGAGCTGAAAGTAACTAACAGACTGAGTTTTATGTTTATTGATCTCGGGAATGTTACCGATACCTTTTCCCTGGATCCCAAGGCTGGGAGAGACACTCTGGAAGGAATGGCGAGCTGGGACTTACCACGCAAGGACGGGAATTGAAATAATCTAAAGTTAAAATGGAAAAAAGAGCCAAAAATACAACAGTAACAAGACATCAAGTAGTCTCCTCTTATCTCAGAGAAATTAAGGATGTAACACACTTCAAACAACATTAATATTTTGAGATCTGTCATGGGATTATTAACATCAGCAGAAACAAACCCCAACTGTCAGAATGAACATGGTTCAGTCCTGGATGTGATTAACAGCAGCAATAACAGCAGAATCCGACTCCTGCAGACACTTGTGAACCCGCTGGTGAGTCAGTAGGTGGGATGAGCGAGTGAATCCCTTCCCACACCCACAGCAGGTGAACGGCCTCTCCCCAGTGTGAACTCGCTGGTGTCTCAGCAGAACATCTGCGGTTTTAAAGCTCTTCTCACAATCAGGACATTTGAAAGGTCTGTTATCAGTGTGAACAAGTTGATGTGAATTGAGGTGAGCTCGCCGAGTAAATCCTTTCCCACACAGGGAGCAGGTGAATGGTCTCTCGCCAGTGTGAACCTGCTGGTGTGTCAGTAGGTGGGATGAGCGGGTGAATCCCTTCCCACACACTGAGCAGGTGAACGGCCTCTCCCCTGTGTGAATGCGCTGGTGCATCAACAGGTCCCTTGCAGTTTTAAAGCTCTTCTCACAGTCAGAACATTTGAAAGGTCTCTTATCTGAGTGAACTCGCTGGTGCAACTTGAGGTTAGTCAAACAAATAAATCCCTTCCCACACATGGAGCAGGTGAACGGCCTCTCCTCAGTGTGAATTCGCTGGTGTCTCAGCAGATCACCTGCGGTTTTAAAGCTCTTCCCACATTCAGAACATTTGAAAGGTCTGTTCTCAGTGTGAACAAGTTGGTGTGAACTGAGCTGAGACAGTCGAGTGAATCCCTTCCCACACACGGAGCAGGTGAGCGGCCTCTCCCCAGTGTGAACTTGTTGGTGTTTTATGAGGTTGGGTGATTGCCGAAACACTTTCCCGCAGTGTGAGCAGCTGAACCGTCTCTCAGTGTGAATGAACTGGTGTTTGACCAGGTCCTCTCGTCTTTTAAAGCTCTTCTCACACTCAGAGCAGTTAAACAGCCACTCATCGATGTGAACTCGCTGGTGTCTCAGCAGCTGTGACACAAAACTGAATCCCTTCCCACACACCAAGCAGTTTAATGGCTCCTCTCCAGTGTGAGTCCTCTGGTGTACGTGTAAGCTGGATGTCAATGTGAATCCCTTCCCACACACTGAGCAGGGGAATGGCCTCTCCCCAGTGTGACTGCGTCGATGTATCTCCAACTGGGATGGGTAACTGAATCCCTTTCCACAGTCCCCACATTTCCACGGTTTCTCCATGGTGCCGGTGTCCGTGTGTCTCTCCAGTTTGGATGATCAGTTGAAGCTTCATCCACAAACTGAACGCACGTATGGATTCTCTCTGCCGTGAGTGGTTTTTTTTCTGGCTGTGTAACTGGTTAAAGCTGTTTCCATAGCCAGTTCACTGGATTACACTCACTCGGTGTGTCTGTGTCTCGGTGCTTTTCCTTTCACACTAATATTTGAAATCTTTTGCCACAGACAGAGCAAATATTTCTCCTTCTACATTCAAAGACCGATGATATTCAGCTCCTGATGAATCGAGGGACTCTCTGTCAGGTCTTGATGTGATGTTTACTTTGAGTTCCTCATCTGTAAATCCTTCCTTTCTGTAAAAGGAAATGATCAAAGTCATCACTGTTGGTACAGGGTGACATTCAGAACAGATAATTCTAGTTACTATGGAACATTTTTTTCCTCTACTACAGCTGCAGATCCCCGTCCCACACACTCTCCCTCCACACTGGGCTGAAGTCCAAATAAAGTGTTGAATATTTTGTTTGTACCCTTTTAACAAATTTGTACAAGTAAACATAACAACTATTGAAAACTCACTTTATTCATGACTCCTGATAAAACATTACGCAATCAATCATTTGAATATGTGTTTCCCGCTGAAATATGTGAAAAAACTGTCTGGACTTTGTTAGAAAATTCTTCAATTTCTCGGCAGCACAGTGGTTAGCACAGCTGCTTCACAGCACCGAGGTCCCAGGTTCGATCCCGGCTCTGGGTCACTGGCCGTGGAGAGTTTGCACATTCTCCCCGTGTTTGCGTGGGTTTTGCCCCCACGACCCAAAAAATGTGCAGGGTAGGTGGATTGGCCACGCTAAATTGCCCCTTAATTAGGGAAAAATGAATTGGGTACTCTAAAATTTATTTTTAAAAAGAAAACTCTTGAATCTCAATTCCCATTTCCTCGATCTCTTGTCACAACAAAAATAATAAATGTGCAATGGAATTTAGGAGAAAAGATACGATTCCACCAAAAAGATGCAGAACAAACAGACAATGAGGCAGTCCAATCAGCTCCGAGAGTCAGAGTTTCACAGCACAGAAAGAGGCCCTTCGGCCCATCGTGTCTCTGCTGGCCATCAAACACTTATCTATTCTAATCCCATTTTCTAGAACTTGGTCCATAGCCTTGCATGGTCTGGCATTTGTACGTGCTAGTTTACATGCTTCTTAAATGTTGTGAGGGTTCCCGTCTCGACACCCTTTCAGACAGTGAGTTCCAGATTCCCACCATCCTCTGGGTGAAAAAGATTTTTCTCAAAACCCCTCTAAATCTCCTGCCCCTGACCTTAAATCTATGCCATGATGTGAAGATGCCAGTGTTGGACTGGGCTGGGCTCAGTAAGAAGTCTCACAACACCAGGTTAAAGTCCAACAGGTTTGTTTGGAATCACTAGCTTTCGGAGCTCTGCTCCTTCCTCAGGTGAGTCACCGAAAACGAGTGAATCCAAACAAACCTGTTGGACTTTAACCTGGTGTTGTGAGACTTCTTACTTAAAACGATTGTTCCTGGTTACTGACCCCGCGACGAAGGGGAAAAGTTCTGTTCTATCTATGTCCCTCATAATTTTGTACACCTCAATCAGGTCCCCCCCCCTCAGCCTTCTCTGCTTGAAAGAAAACAAACCCAGCCTAACCAGTCTGTCTTCAGAGCTGAAACACTCCAGCCCAGGCAACATCCTCGTGCAATCACATCCTTCCTATTATGTGCCGACCAGAACTGCACACAGTAATCTCGCTGCGGCCGAACAAATGTTTTCCACAGCTCCAGCATAATCTTCCTGCTATGTATTCTATGCCTCAGCTAATAAAGGCAAGTATCCCATATCATAGAATTTACAGTGCAGAAGGAGGCCACTCGGCCCATCGAGTCTGCACCGGCTCTTGGAAAGAGCACCCTACCCAAGGTCAACACCTCCACCCTCTCCCCATAACCCAGTAACCCCACCCAACACTAAGGGCAATTTTGGACACTAAGGGCAATTTATCATGGCCAATCCACCTAACCTGCACATCTTTGGACTGTGGGAGGAAACCGGAGCACCCGGAGGAAACCCATGCACACACAGGGAGGATGTGCAGACTCCGCACAGACAGTGACCCAAGCCAGGAATCGAACCTGGGGCCCTGGAGCTGTGAAGCAATTGTGCTATCCACAATGCTACCGTGCTGCCCATATGCCTCTTAACCACCTTATCTACCTGTCCTGCTGCCTTCAGGGATCTTTGGACAAACGCCCCAAGGTCCCTCTGGTCCACTGTACTTCCTAGCACCCTACCATTCAGTGTGTATATCCTCACATTGTTAGTCCTTCCAAAAAGCATCACCTCACACTTTCAGGGTTAAATTCCATTTGCCACAGTTCTGCCCGTCTGACCAGCTTCCATCAACACTGATTTATTCAACAGATATCCAGAATAACCCAGCCCAGTTATAGGGGTTACTAACAGCAACAGAAACAAGCAACGCACGTGATTAACAGCAGAATCTAACCTCCACAGTCACTTGTGAACTCGTTGGTGTGTCAGCAACTGAGATGATCGATCAAATCTCTTTCCACACACAGAGCAGGTGGACGACCTCTCCCCAGTGTGAACGTTCTGGTGTGTTAACAGGTTGGAAGACTGAGAAAAGCCCTTCCCACACACAGAGCAGGTGAACGGCCTCTCCCCAGTGTGAAGTTGCTGGTGTCTCAGCAGGTTGGAAGACTGAGAAAAGCCATTTCCACACACAGTGCAGGTGAATATCGCCTCCCCTGTGTGAATCCGTTGGTGTCTCAGCAGGTTGAATGAGGAGATGAATCCTTTCCCACACACAGAGCAGGTGAATATCTTCTCTCTTGTGTGAATCCGTTGGTGTCTCACCAGGTTGGATGATGAAATGAATCCCTTCCCACACACAGAGCAGGTGTACGGCCTCTCCCCGCTGTGAACTCGCTGGTGTTGAATAAGGTGAGACGACTGTCTGAATCTCTTCTCACACTGAGAACACCCGAACGGTCTCTCGTCCGTGTGAACAAACTGGTGTTTAATTAGATCCTGTGAGATTTTAAAGCATTTCCCACAGTCAGAGCATTTAAAAGGTCTCTCATCAGTGTGAACTCGTAGGTGTAACTGAAGGCTGGACATCAGAGTGAATCCATTCCCACACACAGAGCAGGTGAACGGTCTCTCCCCGGTGTGACTGCGTCGATGAGCTTCCAGCTGAGATGGGCAAAGGAATCCCTTCCCACAGTCCCCACATTTCCACGGTTTCTTCGTCGTGCGGACGTCCTTGTGTCTCTCCAGGTTGGACATACAGTTGAAGCCTCGTCCACACACAGAACACGTGTACGGTTTCTACTGAATGATGTGATATTTTTCAGGCTGTGCAACGGGTTCAAGCTCTTTCCACAGTCAATTCTCTGGAACACTCACTCAGGTCTGTGTGTGCCTCGGTGCTTTTCCAATCACACTGATGTTTGAAATCTTTTCCCACAGATAGAACTCATACATTTCTCCTTCCACATTCAAAGGGTAATGATATTGAGGTTCTGAAAAATCGACTGACTCTGACAGATCTTTGATATTATGTTTAAATATGTGATTAATACAGTATAAATATTACCCACTTTCTCTGTTTTTTTAGCTTTGACAAAGGGTCATCTGGACTTGAAACACCAGCTTTTTTCTCTCCCTACAGATGCTGCCAGATCTGCTGAGATTTTCCAGCATTTTCTCTTTGGGTTCTTGATATGATGTTTGGTTGGTGTTTCCACTTGCAAATCATCTCCTAATATCCTGTAAATAAAGTTTACAAAACTCATCACTGTCAGTACGGATAGAAATTCTGAACAGACAATTCTAGTTTCTATGGAATATTCTTCACTTGATCTCCCAAGCATGTTGCCTAATCAAACTAAAAGCCCAAAATTGGGGACACAGCTCTAACAAGAGCAAAGCAAATCTTCCTTGTGAAACCAGAATGTTTTTACCAGCGTCTATGAAACACTCTGTACTCTGAGGTACACACCGATGTTGTGGACACTGCATGCTCCCTCCCCAGAGCCATCCAGACACAAACAAGACCATGGACAAGAGGCGGCCAGCTCCTTGGGGGGGGGGGGGGGGGGAGACAAGGAAGTGGCATTAATTCCCCAATCAGTTCAGCCATGATCTTATTCAATGGTGGAGAAGGTTCAATGAGCTGATTGGCCTACTTTGCTCCTACTTCTTATATTCAGCCAGTGTAACCCTCAACACCATGGGATTGACTCATCCAAGTCCAACAAATTGCTGTTCGAACCAGGACCAAGAGAAGATCTTCTGTCTTACCCAGTCCCTTTCACACTGGGCAGCCAAAGATTAGGAGTGTGCGGCTGAAGTGTAACCAAACATTCAGGAGCGGTTCCTTCAGGTAACCATAAGGAGCTACAACCTTTCACACTGAATATATACTTGACCCATGGACTCGTTGAGGCTACAAACATCACCTAGACTGAGGGGGGGGGGGGGAGTTTGTGGAGCATTGTCCCTGCCTCTGAGCCAGTAGCTCCAGATTCGAGTCCTACCCCATGACTTCATGTCCAAGGAAGGTGTGCTCATAACATGTCAAACAGGTTGAGTGTGACAACCTGCAAATCCTTCCAAACACATCTGACGGCAGAGTCCTGGTCTGCCACGTGTTACATGTGCGCCTCTCAACCTATAAACCCCTGGTAACAGACTAGCGACCAGTTCGAAGAATGACTCGCTATGGAAACAGATGAAAGTCTGCCTGAGTTAACCACGAGTGGGAAGCCATGATGTGGAGATGCCGGCGTTGGACTGGGGTGAGCACAGTAAGAAGTCTTGCAACACCAGGTTAAAGTCCAACAGGTTTGTTTCAAACACTAGCTTTCGGAGCTCTGCTCCTTCCTCAGGTGAATCACTATGCTCCGAAAGCTCGTGTTTGAAACAAACCTGTTGGACTTTAACCTGGTGTTGTAAGGCTTCTTACGAGTGGGAAGATAATTGGATTGACGTAGCTTCAGGCACTAGGACCCGGGTGGGAACAGACGCTGATGCCCCGCCCACCATAAATTACGTCTCCAAAAGTTTGCGCATGCGCTCTCTCCCCGTTGCATCAACATGGCGTCCGTTAACCTTGGGCCTTTTTCGGGATAAAACCCGGAGCTGCGAAAGAGGGAGCCGCAGGTTCAGATTCGGGGCTTGAGGCCGTCTCCGGGTGTTTAGGAACCCTGCCCGTCCACCCACCGGCTCCACCGCTCCCTCCGCCTTTCCGCATCTTCACCAGTTTGGAGACACGACAGAGAAGAGACTCCGCATCGCCATCAATGCGCGTGCTCCAGACCCCCGGGCGGTATTGCGCGTGCTCCAGACCCCCCCCCGGGCGGTACTGCGCGTGCTCCAGATCCCCCCCCCCGCGCATGCGTACTGCCCTCCTGTGGTGTGAACCGAGGACAATCCCCATCACAGGGAGTTGGAACCAACGAACAGTCAATTTGTTTGACCACATGTGACGAATGAGTGCGGTGGGGCGGGAATCATAAAATTCAGAACGAAATGCTACAAATACCCAGGTAAAACTTTCCCATCTTTCACCTTTTATCTATAAGCCAGTGGTGGCATGGTAGCACAGTGGTTAGCACTGTCGCTTCACAGCACCAGGGTTCCAGGTTTGATTCCCGGCTTGGGTCTCTGTCTGTACGGAGTCTGCACATTCTCCTGCGTGGGTTTCCTCCGGGTGCTCCGGTTTCCTCCCACAAGTCCCGAAAGACGTGCCGTGAGGTGAATTGGACATTCTGAATTCTCCCTCTGTGACCACATGTGACGAATGAGTGCGGTGGGGCGGGAATCATAAAATTCAGAACAAAATGCTACAAATACCCAGGTAAAACTTTCCCATCTTTCACCTTTTATCTATAAGATGCATGGCATTAAGGGTAAAGTAGTAGCATGGATAGAGGATTGGTTAATTAATAGAAAGCAAAGAGTTGGGATAAATGGGTGTTTCTCTGGTTGGCAATTAGTAGCTAGTGGTGTCCCTCAGGGATCCGTGTTGGGCCCACAATTGTTCACAATTTACATTGATGATTTGGAGTTGGGGACCAAGGGCAATGTGTCCAAGTTTGCAGATGACACTAAGATGAGTGGTAAAGCGAAAAGTGCAGAGGATACTGGAATTCTGCAGAGGGATTTGGATAGGTTAAGTGAATGGGCTTGGGTCTGGCAGATGGAATACAATGTTGACAAATGTGAGGTTATCCATTTTGGTAGGAATAACAGCAAACGGGATTATTATTTAAACGATAAAATATTAAAGCATGCCGCTGTTCAGAGAGACTTGGGTGTGCTAGTGCATGAGTCACAGAAGGTTGGTTTACAAGTGCAACAGGTGATTAAGAAGGCAAATGGAATTTTGTCCTTCATTGCTAGAGGGATGGAGTTTAAGACTAGGGAGGTTATGTTGCAATTGTATAAGGTGTTAGTGCGGCCACACCTGGAGTATTGTGTTCAGTTTTGGTCTCCTTACTTGAGAAAGGACGTACTGGCACTGGAGGGTGTGCAGAGGAGATTCACTAGGTTAATCCCAGAGCTGAAGGGGTTGGATTATGAGGAGAGGTTGAGTAGACTGGGACTGTACTCGTTGGAATTTAGAAGGATGAGGGGGGATCTTACAGAAACATTTAAAATTATGAAGGGAATAGATAGGATAGATGCGGGCAGGTTGTTTCCACTGGCGGGTGACAGCAGAACTAGGGGGCATAGCCTCAAAATAAGGGGAAGTAGATTTAGAACTGAGTTTAGGAGGAACTTCTTCACCCAAAGGGTTGTGAATCTATGGAATTCCTTGCCCAGTGAAGCAGTTGAGGCTCCTTCATTACATGTTTTTAAGGTAAAGATAGATAGTTTTTTGAAGAATAAAGGGATTAAGGGTTATGGTGTTCGGGCCGGAAAGTGGAGCTGAGTCCACAAAAGATCAGCCATGATCTAATTGAATGGCGGAGCAGGCTCGAGGGGCCAGATGGCCTACTCCTGCTCCTAGTTCTTATGTTCTTATGACCCGGACAGGCTCCGGAATGTGGCGACTGGGGGATTCTCACAGTAACTTCATTGCAGCGTTAATGTAAGCCGACTTGTGACAATAAAGATTATTATTATTCTTTCTATCCGGGGTATTTTAATGCTCCTGAGTCAGGAACCTAGCCTGAACTCGATTATATTATAATAAAAGTAATCTTTATTATTGTCACAAGTAGGCTTACATTAACGCTGCAATGAAGTTAGTTTGAAAATCCCCTAGTCGCCACACTACAGCACCTGTTCAGGTGCATTGAGAGAGAATTCACCTGACAGCACGTCTTTCGGGACTTGTGGGAGGAAACCGGAGCACCCCGGATGAAACCCACGCAGGCACACGGAGAACATGCAGACCCCGCATAGACAGTGACCCAAGCTGGGAATCAAACCCGGGTCCCAGCGCTGTGATACAACAGTGCTAATCACTGTGCTACTGTGCCGCACAAGGCGATTGAATCGGTCCTGAGCTTTGGAGAGATTTAAACAAGACACTGAATTTTAAAGGCTGAAAGCATCAGAATCTGGCTCCTCACTAAAGCTGAAGATTTTTACTGTCAGGGCAGAAAAGTGAAACATTGTCCAAATAAAAATCGAAAATAGATTCAAAATTAGGATATATCAAGCTCTATTTCTTTAACAAACATCGACATGGAAAGAAAAATATGAATGACCTTTAAAGACCACTTGCCAACCAAGTGCCACTCATCAACATTATTACACCGTCAGAGTTCAGGGGCTGAGAGACAAATATAATTTAAGGCCATATTACAGTTGAAGAAATAAGATTCAGTTTATAAAGTAAGGTATTGAAATTCAAATAAAAATCATTGTTTGCCATTAATATATCATTTTGCCTGACACCAGTGCGTGCGGAATGGGAATGGATAATGCTCATTATTTTATATTATTCTTATTTTCTATCACGATGCATTGAAACATATTCATAACATTCTACCCAAAATGCTCCATGCAGGTGAGGTGCCCTACCTCAAATAGAGGGTCATTGATGCGCTGGCGTGCAGTAGGAAGGGATCTGCTGCACACGGGCCTCTCCACCTCACAAATATGTGGGACTTCTTCATACTGAAAAATCCCAGCCAATTGGTAGTTGTGAGGTTGCAGGATAATTATGACTTTACTTTGTAATTCCATAATCCATCTGCTCTATCACACTGGGGACACTCTCTTAACTTGATCTTTATTAATAATGTCACTGGGGTATATGAAATGTGCAAAATTATTGGATTAAATTCTACTCTGTGTTTAACGAAACAGTAAACTCCGAATATCTTTTTGCACACAGGTAGATCAATTTCTCCACAGGCGTTAATGTATGTGAGAATTATCCACCCTGAGATCTCAGGATGTCACAGTTCTCCACCCTGGGATTCTCAGTGTGAACAGGGTGGGATGTGTTTGGAGACAGGATGTCCCAGTTCGCCACCTTTAAAGGGACAAGGAGAGGACCAAATGTATTGAATGACATCACTGCAGTTCCTGGTATCCAACCTCCCTGAGCATAGCTCATTATGGGCTGGCAGTGTTTGGTGGGGCAGTGTAGAGGGAGTTTTACTCTATCAAAACTGTGCTGTACTTGCTCGATGGTGCGGTTTGTTGGCATATGTATTAGGAGTTTTCCTGTGCATTTAGCCTGCGCTACATTTGCCCTGGGATTTTTTTGAGAGATCCATTTAGAGGGAGCTTTGTTCTAAGATGCACTGTACTTAGGTTGGAATGTTTGATTGGAAAGTGTAGAGGTATTCTGTTTCTAACATTCATTGTACCTGCCCGAGTGCTTTCCACAATGGATCAGGTACATCATCATCGTAGAATTTACAGTGCAGAAGGAGGCCATTCGGCCCATCGAGTCTGCACCGGCTCTTGGAAAGAGCACCCATCCCAAGATCAACACCCTATCCCCATAACCCAGTAACCCCACCCAACACTAAGTGCAATTTATCATGGCCAATCCACCTAACCTGCACATCTTTGGACTGTGGGAGGAAACCGAAGCAGCCGGAGGAAACCCACGCACACACGGGGAGGATGTGCAGACTCCACACAGACAGTGACCCAAGCTGGAATCGAACCTGGGACCCTGGAGCTGTGAAGCCATTGTGCTATCCACAATGCTACCGTGCTGCCCATTAAACTCTCTGACCTGGAAAGCTCCTTTGTCAGATTAAATTAATTAATTGACAATAAATTTTGAATGGAGACAGGCTGTTTAAATATCCTGTATGTGGAATGAATGAACACCAGCTGCAGAGACACTGGTTGTGACCGCAATTCACGTGGATTCTGCTGTTATTCATCACGTTCAGGCCTGGGCCTTGTCAGAGTGTCAATGAATTGAGTTTCTGTGTGATTTAAAAAAAAATCATCTCAATGGTGTTTACGATTCATAATTTTCAAAGCTGGGGCTTTTCCCCAACATTCCCTGAAAAAAGTAAATGTGCCCTGTTTACTCTACAGGAGCTCAGTGTGGAGGAGAGATGCTGCACAGTGTCAGCAGCACGAGCACTGCTGGTTTATTCTGAAGCATGAGAGTGCTGGATGTGCTTTTCCAGCTGGTGAGAGTTGTGGCACGCAGAGAATCGAGTCTCCAGATAAAATCTGCTGATGGCCACAAGCTGAGAATAAAAAGCTGCTGCTCCCAAATTTGCTGGTCAGGGGCTTTTTCCTGGGAACAGTCACAGGCTAATGGCTGCCATCATGATTCAGGGAGCAGCAGAGTTCATGCATGGCCATCCTGGTGAGAGAACACCTGGGACTGGTTTAGCACAGTGGGCTAAACAGCTGGCTTGTAATGCAGAACAAGGCCAGCAGCGAGGTTCAATTCCTGTACCGGCCTCCCCGGACAGGCGCCGGAATGTGGCACCAAGGGGCTTTTCACAGTAACCTCATTGAAGCCTACTTGTGACAATAAGCGATTATTATTATTATTATTATTATGAACAGGGAGTGGGTGGGGTTTCAGGGTCTCAGTGACTAGGAGAGAAAATTATTGAGTTGTTAACTTCACTCTCAGTCGGCACACTGGTTAGAACTGAACCGAGTCAGAGTAGAGGGTGGGGGAAAACTGGGAAAGGAGGAAAGAAATGGTGGAGATGGTGCAAAGAGTTAATAATAATCTTTATTAGTGTCACAAGTAGGCTTTCATGAACACTGCAATGAAGTTACTGTGAAAAGTCCCTAATCGCCACACTCCGCGCCTGTCGGGGTACACCGAGGGAGAATTCAGAATGCTCATTTCACCTAACAAGCACGTCTTTTGGGACTTGTGGCAGGAAAATGGAGCGCCCTGAGGAAACCCATGCAGACACAGGGAGCACGTGCAGACTCCGCACAGACGGTGACCCAAGCCGGGAATCGAACTTGGGACCCTGGCGCTGTGATGCAACAGTGCTAACCACTGTGCTACCGCGTCGTCCACTGCTACCTTGCTCCCCACTGTTTGGTTTGGCTCTTACCACAGAGAGGAGGGAGAGTTTGTGAGATGAGAATTTACAGCTTTGGGTAATTAGAAGAAAACATTGAAAATAGAATTATCTGTTCTCAATTTGGTAGAAGGTATTAAAGAGGAAAATTTGCAGATGGGAAACTCAAACCAAACATCACATTTGACTTCAGGAAGCAAAGAACTGTACACACCCCTGTCAGCATCAACAGGGCTGAGGTGGAGATGGTTAGCAGTTTCAAATTCCTCGGGGTGCACATCTCTAAAAATATGTGGTCCACCCACGTCGATGCTACCACCAAGAAAGCACAACAGCGCCTATACTTCCTCAGGAAACTAAGGAAATTCGGCATATCCATATTAACCCGTATCAGCTTTTACAGATGCACCATAGAAAGCATCCTATCTGGCTGCATCACAGCCTGGTATGGCAACTGCTCGGCCCAGGACTGCAAGAAACTTGAGTTGTGAACACCGCCCAGTCCATCACACGAACCTGCCTCCCATCCATTGACTCCATTTACACCTCCCGCTGCCTGGGGAAAGCGGGCAGCATAATCAAAGATCCCTCCCACCTGGCTTACTCACTCTTCCAACTTCTTCCATCGGGCAGGAGATACAGAAGTCTGAGAACACGCACGAACAAACTCAAAAACAGCTTCTTCTCCGCTGTTACCAGACTCCTAAATGACCCTCTTATGGACTGACCTGATTAACACTACACCCTGTATGCTTCACCCGATGCCGGTGCTTATGTAGTTACATTGTGTACCTTGTGTTGTCCTGTTATGTATTTTCTTTTCTTCCCATGTACTTAACGATCTGTTGAGCTGCTCGCAGAAAAATACTTTTAACTGTACAATAAACAAATCAAATCCCACCACGAGGGGACACCACACTGGTGCCTATCAACCAATCGGCAGCCAGTGTGGAGGGAGGATGGCTGCAAGTCCCGTAGGAAGGCGAGGCGGGGATCGGCCCCAGACCCCAGTGGCCAAGTGAACTCCGCGCCCTGCAAATCCAGCTGGGGGGGCTATGAAAAATCTTGCCCCATCTCATCTGGAGCCCATTGAGCCTCAGCGTCAGGTAGTGGGCCTTGAGTCGCTACTGTGCAGGTCAACAAGGGGTCGGCAGTGATACTTGCGAGCTGAGCCGGCGTGTAGGTCAGCGAAGTCGCGTCCCGGTGGGCAGATGCCGAGGGTGGGGGGGGGGGGGGGGGGGGGGGAGAGAGAGAGAGAGAGAGAAGTGATGTGAGGTTGCAGGTTTCCCCGGCGCAGGCCACCCCCCCCCCCTGTAAGTGGCGCCACTCCTTGGGAGTGGGGGTATTTCGACTCCTGAGCTATTGCAGCCCCCGAGCAGGATACTTCATGGCCAGAGAGAAGAAGGGTGCGCTGCGGGTCCTGCAATCTGTCAGGTCCATGGCGCGTACGTGAGGTCACGGATCCAAGGATCTTCACGGACATGGTCTGCAGCTCCCCCTTCTATTTCCGGCAAAAATACGTGGGTTTCGTCAGCAGCTCCTTACGCTGCTGGTCCCTCAACTCTGATCCGGAGGACGTCAGGACCCAAATTTGAAACTTCTACAGTGCCTTTTTCTCCCCAGATCTGTCCAGTGAGGGTTCTTGCAGAGTTTTGTGGGAGAACCTGCCACAGGTCGGCCCAGAGAGCACCGGGAGGCTTGATATCCCTGGGGGAGCTGACCGGCGCCCTCGACAGCCTGTCCAGGGTCAAAACCTCAGGGCTGGATGGGCTGACCGTGGAGTTCTTCAGAACTTCCTGGGGAGCGACTACGCGGGGGTCCTAGGTGAAAGTATCGTGACCGGGGAAATAAAATGAAAAATGCTTATTGTCACAAGTAGGCTTCAAATGCAGTTACTGTGAAAAGCCCCTGGTCGCCACAAAGAAGGGGGGATCTCCACCACCCTAAAAACTGGCGACCGGTCTCCCTCCTCAGTACAGATTACAAAATTTTCGCCGAGGTGATGTGTTTGTGTCTTGGCATCGTGCTGGACCACATGATCCACCTGACCATTTCTACACAGTCCCGGGCCACACAATCCACGACAACATCCATCTGACCCAGGACCTGGTCCATTATTCCCAAAGATATCTGTAATCTCTCCCAGCCACACACCCCTTTGAAATCTCTGCACTCATTTAATCCTGGACACTTGAGCATTCCTGATTTTAATTTCCCCATCATGTAGCCAAGGCCTCAATCTCTGGAATCTCAGAAAACCTCTTTGACTCACTTTCCGTCATTAAGATTCTCCTGAAAATCTAATATTTCAGCACGGTAGCGCAAGTGCCTTGCACTGTGGCTTCACAGCGCCAGGGTCCCAGGTTTGATTCCCTGCTGGGTCACTGTCTGTGCGGAGTCTGCACGTTCTCCCCTGTGTCTGTGTGGGTTTCCTCAGGGTGCTCCGGTTTCCTCCCACAGTCCAAAGATGTGCAGGTTAGGTGGATTGGCCATGCTAAATTGCCCTTAGTATCCAAAAAAGGTTAGGAGTTATTGGGTTACGGGAATACGGTGAAAATGAGGGCTTAAGTGGGTTGGTGCAGATTCGATGGGCCCAAAGGCCTCCTTCTGCACCATATGTTCTATTTCCTCATGTGGCTCAGTGTCAATTGTTATTTTGCAACGTTTCTCTGAAATGTTTTATTCTGTTCAAAGCACAATATAAATACGAATTCTTGTCACTGCCCTGGACATATTTAATTGTTCTGCCTCAGAAATAAGAATTTGTAACCGAGTTAAACAGTCTGATACACGTCCTGTCATGAAGCAATACTTCAAAACTTTTGCCCCCAACAATAATGGCGACTGAGCCTGCGCTCTGCTGCAACTGCCCCAATCAAGATGGTGGGTGCGCATGCGTACTACCCGAACAAAGACGAGGAATGCGCATGCGCACGGCTCCTAACACCCAATTAAGATGGCGGCTGCTTCGTTTCATCTGTGACAAAGCTCCAGGCCCCGCTCAGGACCCCGGGTATCGGTAGGCTAATTTTCCGGGTTTTCGGTTTATGTAACATGTTAACGAAGTACGTCTAACGATCCTCCTGATCCATCTCTCCTTCCGCATCGCCATTTCCTTTACGGATTGTGGATCCAATAAAGAATCTTCTCTGCGTCGCCATTAGTCACACTGCGCATGCTTCACCAGCCCTGTCCCGCCCCCTCATTCACTCCGATTGGCTGGAGGGCTGCCGGTCGCGTCCGGTTCTCCGACTCAGCCCCCCAATGCTATTGGTCCAGTACTGCCGTCAATCATTCCCCAGGCATTGTGAGGTGTCAGGTGACAAGAAAGAATCTGGGGGCGGGGTTGCGAAATCTGGAGGCGGGGCTCCAGAGCTGAATGTGAAAGAACAAAGGAAAGTACAGCCCAGGAACAGGCCCTTCAGCCCGTGCCGACCATGCTGCCCGTCTAAACTTAAATCTTCTGCACTTTTGGGGTCTGTATCCCTCTATTCCCATTCTATTCATGTATTTGTCAGGATGCCCCTTTTGTCACTATTGTCCCTGCTTCCACCACTACCTCCTCCGGCAGTGAGTTCCAGGCACCCACCACCCTCTGTGTAAAAAAAAAACTTCCCTCGTACATCTCCTTGCCCCTAGTAATTGACCCCTCTACCCTGGGAAAAAGCCTCTGACTATCCACTCTGTCTACGCCCCTCATAATTTTGTAGACCTCTATCAGGTCGCCCTTCAACCTCCTTCGTTCCAGTGAGAACAAACCAAGTTTATTCAACCTCTCCTCATAACTAATGCCCTCCACACCAGGCAACATCCTGGTAAATCTCTTCTGCACCCTCTCTAAAGCCTCCATATCCTTCTGGTAGCGTGGCGACCAGAATTGAACACTAGACTCCAAGTGTGGCCTAACTAAGGTTCTATCCAGCTGCAACATGACTTGCCAATTCTTATACTCAATGCCCTGGCCAATGAAGGTATGCCTTCTTGACTACCTTCTCCACCTGTGTTGGCCCTTTCAGTCACCTGTGGACCTGTACATCAAGATCTCTCTGACTGTCAATTTACTTGAGGGTTCTACCATTCACTGTATATTCCCTACCTGTATTCGACCTTCCAAAATGTATTACTCACATTTGTCCGGATTAAACTCTATCTCCCATCTTGCCGCCCAAGTCTCCAAACGATCTAAATCCTGCTGTATCCTCTTGACAGTCCTCATCGCTATCTGCAATTCCACCAACCTTTGTGTCGTCCGTAAACTTACTAATCAGACCAGTTACATTTTTCTCCAAATCATTTATATATACTACGAACAGCAAAGGTCCCAGCACTGATCCCTGCGGAACACCACTAGTCACAGCCCTCCAATCAGAAAAGCACCCTTCCATTGCTACTCTCTGCCTTCTATGACCTAGCCAGTTCTGTATCCGTGAAACAGTGAACACTCTCCACTCTCAGTATCCGTCACTTCCGGCTTCTCTCCACAAACAAGCTCATGGAGACCAGGGGGGAGACACTGATCCAGTGACAATGTCACTGAGTTAGTCACCCAGAGAGACAGGAGAATGTTCTGGGGGCATGGGCTCAAATCCATTAAATGAATAACATCCGGAATTTAACGTTAGTTTCAGTGATGGTGACAAACGTTATGCAGCAGCTATACAAAACCCTGGTAAGACCCCACTTAGAGAACTGTTCAGCAGTTCTGGGCACCACACCTTAAGAAGGAGATTTTGGCCTTGGAGGGAGTGCAACATAGGTTTACTAAAAGAATACCTGGATTATGAGGCTTAAGTTATGAGGAGAGATTACACAAATTATGCCTGTTTACATGAGAATTTAGATGTTTAAGATGTGATCTGTTTGAAGTATTTAAGATATTAACAGGGAAATACAGGATAGATAAAGATAAACTATTTCCACTGGTTGGAGATTCTAAAATTAGGGGTTTTGTCTAAAAATCTGGGCTCGACCGTTCAGGAGAGATGTTAGGAAGAACTTCTTCACACACGGGGTGGTAGAGGTTTGGAACTCTCTCCCACAAGCAGCAGTTAAATCTGAGAGAGATAGATTTTGTTCAGCCAAGGTATTAAGGCATATGGAGTTAGGCCACAGATGAGCCGTGATCTCATTAAATGGTGGGAAAGGCTCAAGGGGCTGAATGGCCTACTCAAGTTCTTATGTTTCTCTTTGTTTTGGATTCTGTGAAATTCAAACAACAACGCTATGACAGGTAAAGAGTCCAGATTAGAACCAGAGTTAGTCCGAGCTGCAAACCATCCCTCCAGATCCTTGCCCTTCATGGATTTAATGAAGGATTTAATGAAGGCCAAGGCGATAGTTGAATTATTGAAATACTTGACGGAGTTGTTGGATACCATTTTTTGGGTCGCAGGATAAAGCCTGACGTAATTCACTCCCCACAGCCTTGAGCTGCCTTTGAACTTCATCAAAGCCTCGAATCTTCATTTGTGTTGCTGCCGGAAAGTCCTCACTCCCTCCTGGAGCCAGACGCCACCTCACCCTGCCCGTCTCCAGGACTTTCTGGCCATCTTTCAAGTTGTGGAAGTGAATGATTACAGGCCTGGGATGAAAACTTTCCCTGAGCCTCTAAGACAGGATACGATGAGCCCTTTCTAATTTGAAACTCCCAGGCTTCACATCCAGCTTGAGAAAAAGCAGCCGGTCCTTGAAAAACCTAACGGGTGCCTTACCCTCCACACCTTCTGACAGACCGACAACTTGGATGTTCTTTCTCCGACCCTCGGTTCTCAGACTCCTCCAGGACCTCCGCCATGCGGCTGGTTTTCAAAGGATTGAATTCTTGCCTCCGTCGAAGAGGCATCTGTGGTAGTCTGTATTAGGGGTATTACGGTACCCCTAATACAGGTTGATGCTGTAAGACCACTGGTGTGGGAGGTACCTGAGACAGCAATATCATTGGTAAAGCCTGCCTGCTGGTTCCGCCCAGTAAGGCAGAGTATAAGAGCCTGTGTCTCCCTAGCAGCTGCATTCTGTACCTGCGCTGCTGGGGAAAACATCTAGTCCAATAAAGCCTTCAATTGTCATCCAATCTCGCTTCTGGAGTCATTGATCGAGCATCAATTTATTGGACTCGTTTTTTAAAGAATGGAGCTCCGAATCAAGCCCGAGTGTCTGCAGCTCAGCCCCCACGCGGCAAACGCAGCGGCGATCTTCAAACACTGGCTGGCTTGCTTCAATGGGTACCTCAGGACGGCCACAACTACACCCACGGAGAACCAGAAGATGCAAGTTCTCCACTCGAGGTTGAGCACAGAGATCTACACCCTCATCGAGGATGCGGACAATTTTGAGGCTGCGATGGTCCTGTTGAAAGGATAAGATATTTGCCCAGTAAACCAGGCCTACACCTGACATCTGCTAGCGACGAGGTGACAAATCCCCGGGGAATCGCTGGAGGAATTCTACCGTGCGGTCCTGGTATTAGGTAGGAACTGTGACTTCCCGCAAGTTTCAGCCAGCGACCACACAGAACCTTTGATCCAGGACGCATTCGTTGCAGGTTTGCTGTCCTCTCAAATACGCCAGCGGCTGCTAGAAAATTAGACACTAGGCCTCAAAGAGGCAAGGGCCCTTGCTAGCTCCCTGGATGTGGTCTCCCGAAACGCCCGCGCGTATGTCCCCGACTGCGCGGCAGCCCATGGGCAGTGTGGAACCCCCCCGCGGCCGACTCCAATGCATCCCCCATCCCCCCACAAGCTTGCACTGCGCGACTACCAGGCAACCCCGGGGGCCCCGCTGCTATTTTTGCGGGCAAGCCAAGCACCCCCGGCAGCGCTGCCCGGCCCGCTCCCCCACGTGCAAAGGATGCAGCAAAAGGGGCCATTTCGTGGCGGTATGCCAGGCCCGGGCGGTCGCCGCTGTCTCCGGGGGCGAACTGGGACCGCCACCCCAACCCTCTCCACCATGTTCGTTTTCCAGAGCTACGTGCGGGCCCCGGGCGCTGCCATCTTGCACTCCCCCAGCGATGTGCGACCAGTGGGCACCGCCATCTTGGCTGGAGTCTCAGGACCCCGATTCGGATGACCACACATCGCCCGAAGAAAACCTCCAGCTTTTACCACGACTTGCCTTGGTGACCCTGGACCAGTCTTGGCCCCGAACGCTCTTGATCGCGACGACGACGACATCATCAATGGACACAAATCATCCTGCTTGATCGACTCTGGGAGCACAGAGAGCTTCCTACACCCCAACACGGTAAGGCGCTGTTCTCTTAGCATCCACCCAGTTAATCAAAAAATGTCCCTGGCCTCCAGGTCTCACTCTGTAGAGATCAAAGGGTTCTGCGTAGTGAACCTCACGGTCTAGGGAAGGGAATTAAAAAAATTCCGCCTCTACGTCCTTCCTCACCTCTGCGCTGCCACGCTCCTAGGGTTAGATTTTCAATGTAACCTCCAGAGTTTAACTTTTAAATTCGGCGGCCCTATACCCCCCCCCCCCCCCCCCCCCCAAGTGTCTGCAGCCTTGCGACCCTCAAGGTCGACCCGCCTTCCCTTTTTGCAAACCTCACCCCTGATTGCAAACCCGTCGCCACCAGGAGCAGACGGTACAGTGCCCAGGACTGGACCTTCATTAGGTCGGAAGTCCAGCGGTTACTGAAGGAAGGTATTATCAAAGCTAGCAACAGTCCCTGGAGAGCTCAAGTAGTGGTTGTAAAGAACGGGGAGAAGCACAGGATGATCATCATTTATAGTCAGACCATCAACAGGTATATGCAGCTCGACGCGTACCCTCTCCCCCGCATATCTGATCTGGTCAATCAGATTGCACAATACAAGATCTTTTCCACGGTGGATCTAAAATCCGCCTACCATCAGCTCCCCATCCGCCCTAACGACCCCAAATACACTGCATTCGAAGCAGATGGGCGGTTCTACCACTTCTTAAGGGTTCCCTTCCTTGTCACAAATGGAGTCCCGGACTTCCAACGGGAGATGGACCGAATGGTTGACCGGTACGGTTTGCGGCCCGCGTTTCCGTACCTCGATAACGTCACCATCTGTGGCCACGACCAGCAGGACCACGACACCAACCTCCGTAAATTCCTCCATACCGCAAAAATCCTTAACCTAACTTACAACAAGGATAAATGCGTGTTCAGCACCGACCGTCTAGCCATCCTCGGCTATGTAGTGCATGATGGAGTTATAGGCCCAGATCCCAAGCGCATGCGCCCCATCATGGAGTTTCCCCTCCCACACTGCTCCAAGGCCCTGAAACGCTGCCCTGGATTTTTTTCATATTATGCCCAGTGGGTCCCCAACTATGCGGACAAGGCCCGCCCACTAATTCAGTCCACGGTTTAACCCCTGTCGGCAGAGGCCCGCCGGCCTTCAGCCGCATCAAAGCGGACATTGCAAAGGCCACGATGCACGCAGTCGATGAATCCCTTCCCTTCCAAGTCGAGAGCGACGCGTCCGACGTAGTTCTGGCAGCCACCCTCAACCAGGCGGGCAGACCTGTGGCCTTCTTACGCACCCGCCACGCTTCAGAAATTCTTCATTCCTCAGTTGAAAAGGAGACCCAGGCCATAGTAGAAGCTGTGCGGCATTGGAGGCATTACCTGGCTGGCAGGAGATTCGCTCTCCTCACTGACCAACGGTCGGTTGCTTTCATGTTCGATAATGCGCAGCGGGGCAAGATAAAGAACGATAAGATCTTACGGTGGAGGATCGAGCTCTCCACCTACAACTATGAGATCTTGAATCGTCCCGGGAAGCTAAACGAGCCTCCTGATGCCCTATCCCGCGGCACATGTGCCAACGTACAAGTGGACCGACTCTGGGACCTCTGCCACCCAGCAGTCACTCGATTCTTCCATTTTATCAAGACCCGCAACCTCCTCTACTCCATCGAGGAGGTCAGGACCGCCACCAGGAACTGCCAAATCTGCGCGGAGTGCAAGCCACACTTCTACGGGCCAGAGAAAGCACACCTGATAAAGGCTTCCCGTCCCTTTGAACGCCTCAGTATGGACCTCAAAGGGTGTCTCCCCTGCACTGACTGCAACACGTACTTCCTGAACGTGATTGACGAGTACTCCCGGTTCCCATTCGCCATCCCCTGCCCCGACATGACCGCAGCCACCGTCATAAAAGCTCTCCACAGTATCTTTACACAGTTCGGTTTCCCTGCCTACATACACAGCGATAGGAGGTCCTCCTTTATGAGCGACGAACTGCATCAATTCCTGCTCAGCAAGGGCATTGCCTCGAGCAGGACGACCAGTTACAACCCCTGGGGAAACGGATAGGTAGAGAGGGAGAACGGAACGGTCTGGAAGACCGTCCTACTGGCCCTACGGTCCAGGAACCTCCCAGTCTCCCGCTGGCAGGAGGTCCTTCCTGATGCTCTCCACTCCATCCGATCACTGCTGTGCACCACGACCAACCAAACACCTCACGAACGTCTCCTTGTCTTCCCTAGGAAGTCCTCCTCCGGGACCTCACTCCCAACCTGGCTGGCAGCTCCTGGACCCATCCTGCTCTGCAAACACGTGCGGGCGCACAAGTCAGACCCATTGGTCGAGAGGGTCCACCTCCTTCACGCTAACCCTCAATACGCTTACGTGGCGTACCCCTACGGCCGACAGGATGCGGTCTCCCTACGGGACCTGGCGCCTGCTGGATCCCCACCACCACCACCCTCCCTCCCACCGGCGCACCCCACAGCCGCCCCCTTCCCAGGTGGATCGGTCCCCCCACCGGTCCCATCAAGGGGTGATGAAGCTGCCAAAGAAGCCGGGGTCACGCTCCTGGAGCCACGGATGCCCGAGCCAGCGCCTGCATCACCGCCGAAACTGCGACGATGGCAGAGGACAATCAGAGCCCCCGATCGACTAAATGCTTCATTTTGAAGGTAAATACATAATGTAAATAGTTGCAACATGTAACAAGGCAAAACACTGTACTAATGTATACCGGGTACCACCATAACCTCAACCTCTGCCACTGCATAACGCGAGACCACCACCCCCGACGGGGGGTTCTTTTAACGGGGTGAATGTGGTAGTCGGTATTAGGGGTATTATGGTACCCTGGACAATGTTGTAAGACCATTGGTGTGAGAGGTACCTGAGACAGCAATATCATTGGTGAAGCCTGCCTGCTGGTTCCGCCCAGTAAGGCAGAGTATAAGAGCCTGTGTCTCCCTAGCAGCTGCATTCTGTACCTGCGCTGCTGGGGGAAACATCTAGTCCAATAAAGCCTTCAATTGTCGTCCAATCTCGCTTCTGGAGTCATTGATAGAGCATCAGCATCTTGCTGAATGTTCAGGATTCTCTCCTCCGGATCATCGAGCCTCTTCATGGCGTTTTGCAGCTGGTCCTCATGAGCTCACAGATATTGAGTCAGCTCACTCAGCCTCTGGTCGATAACACCGATAATGTCGGCTGTCATCATTTTCGCCGCCTCCCAGAGCCCCAGAGAGCGGGGGGTCGAGAGACCTCCTGAGGGTGTCGAGGGTTATGGGGAACTGGCAGGAAAAGGGAGAGAAAGCTGAGATGAGGAGGGATTCCTTCACTTGAGGATGTGGTGAAGCTTTGGAATTCTCTACTCCAGAGGAATGTGGAGCCTCAGCCGTCAGGTATGTTCAAGACAAATATTGACAGGTTTCTAGATATTGAAGATATCGAGGGATATGGGGATCATGTGGGAAAATGTGCTGAGGTAGATCGGGAGATCTCATTGAATGGTTGAGCTTGAATCGGCACCGTCAGGAGAATTGGGAGGGTGAATATTAGATACAGCAGAGTGAGAATGGAGGGAGAGTGTGTGGGATGGAGATTTACAACATTTGGGGAATAAGAGAGGAAATAATGTTCCATAGAAACTAGAATTGTCTGTTCTGAATTACTATCCCGTACCAACAATGATGCCTTTTGTAAATTGTTTTTAAAGGATATTGGAAGAGGAGGAATTATAGACAGAAATCACGTCTCGATGTGACAAACTCACTCGATTCCTTCTGATCTGAATATCATCGGGCTCTGAATATAATCAGCGAGAAGGAGAAATGTTTGTCCAATCTGTCGGCTTCAAAAGATTTTAACCGTGAGTGTGACTGGAAACAGACAACACACACCCGAGTGAGAGAGTTCCAGTGAACTGACGGTGGAAAGAGCTTTAACCAGATACACAGACTGAAAAAACAGCACACCATTCACAGCGAGGAGAGACATTGCACGTGTTCTGTGTGTCAACAAGGCTTCCACTGATTGTCCAATCTGGAGAAACACGCGGAGACCCAAAACATGGAGAAACCATGGAAATGTGGAGAATGTGAGAAGACATACAGAGTCCCATCTGAGCTGGAGGTTCATCGACGCAGTCACACTGGGGAGAGACCATTCACCTGCTCTCAGTGTGGGAAGGGATTCACACAGTTGCCTTACCTGCAGGCACACCAGCGAGTTCACACTGGGGAGAGGCCATTCACCTGCTCTCTATGTGAGAAGGGATTCACACAGTTGTCCAGCCTGCAGTCACACCAGCGAGTCCACACTGGGGAGAAGCCATTCACCTGCTCTCAGTGTGGGCAGAGATTCCGTGCTTTATTCACCATGCGGAGACATCAACGAGTTCACACCGGGGAAAGGCCATTCACCTGCACTCAGTGTGGGAAGGGATTCAATCATTCAACCACTTTGCTGACACACCAGCGAGTTCACACTGGGGAGAGGCCGTTCATCTGCTCTCAGTGTGAGAAGGGATTCATTGATTCATCCACCCTGCAGAGACATCAGCGAGTTCACACTGGGGAGAAGCCATTCACCTGCCCCCTCTGTGGTAAGGGATTCACACAGTTGTCCAGCCTGCAGTCACACCAGCGAGTTCACACTGGGGAGAAGCCGTTCACCTGCTCTCAGTGTGGGCAGAGGTTCCGTGCTTTATTCACCCTGCGGAGACATCAGCGAGTTCACACTGGGGAGAGGCCATTTTCCTGCTCTCAGTGTGGGAAGGGATTCGCTCAGTTATCCACCCTGCAGACACACCAGCGAATTCACACTGGGGAGAAGCCATTCACCTGCTCTCAGTGTGAGAAGGGTTTCAGTAATTCATCCACCCTGCGGAAACATCAGCGAGTTCACACTGGGGAGAGGCCATTTTCCTGCTCTCAGTGTGGGAAGAGATTCAGTAATTCATCCGCCGTGCAGAGACATCAACGAGTTCACACTGGGGAGAGATCATTCATCTGCTCTCAGTGTGGGAAGGGATTCAGTGATTTTTCCATTCTGGAGAGACACCAGCGAGTTCACACTGAGCAGAAGCCATTCATCTGCTCTCAGTGTGGGAAGGGATTTATTGATTCATCCACCTTCCAGAAACATCAACGAATTCACACTCGGGAGAAGTCATTCACCTGTCCCTTCTGTGGGAATGGATCCACACAGTTATCCAGTCTGGAGACACAGCAGCAAATTCACACTGGGGAGAGACCATTCATCTGCTCTCACTGTGGGAAGGGATTTGATATAAAATAGGAGCAGGAAGAGGCCCTTCACGCCTTCTCTGCCATTCATCATGATCAAGGCTTATCATCCAACTCAGTAGCTTAATCCCGCTTTCCAGTCCATATCCTTTGATCTCCTTCGCCCTAAGTGCAATTTCTAACTGCTTCTTGAAAACATACAATGTATTGGCCTCAACTATTTCCTGTGGTAACAAATTCCACAGACTCACCACTCTGGTTGAAGAAATTTCTCCTCATCTCTGTCTAAATGGTCTACCTCGTATCCTCAGACTGCGACCCCTGGTTCTGTACAATCCCACCATCGGGAAAATCTTTCCTGCATCTACCCTGTGATGATAATGACCACCAATGCATCCACCTGAGGAAGGAGCTGTGCTCCGAAAGCTAGTGTTTGAAACAAACATGTTGGAATTTAACCTGGTGTTGTAAGACTTCTTACTGTGCTCACCCCAGTCCAACGCCGGCACCTCCACATCAATGATAATGATAATCGCTTATTGTCACAAGTGGGCTTCAAATGAAGTTACTGTGAAAAGCCCCTAGTCGCCACATTCCGGCGCCTGTTCGGGGAGGCTGGTATGGGAATTGAACCGTGCTGCTGGCCTGCCTTGGTCTGCTTTCAAAGCCAGCGATTTAGCCCTGTGCTAAATGAGCCCCCTGCCAAGTCCTGTTGGAATATTATAGGTCTCTATGAGATCCCCCCCCCCCCCCCCCCCACTCATTCTTCTGAATTCCAGCGAATACAATCCTAACTGATTTAATCTCTCCATCCCAGGAATCAGTCTGGTAAACCTTCGCTGCACTCCCTCTAGAGCAAGAACATCCTTCCTCAGATAAGGAGACCAAAGCTGCACTCAATACCAGATAAGGCCTTGCCAAGGCCCTGTATAATTGCAGCAAGATATTCCTGCTCCTGTACTTGAATCCGCTCGCAATGAAGGCTAGCATATTGTTTGTCTTCTTTACCGCCTGCTGTAGCTGCATGTGACTGGTGTACGAGGATACCCAGGTCTTGTTGCACATCCCCCTCTCTGAATTTATGGCCATTCAGCTAATCGTCTGCCTTTTCATTTTTGCTCCCAAAGTAACCTTGCATCTCTCCAAATTATGCTGCATCTGCCTGTATACTAGCCATTGCCTGCCAATTTGAAAAAGACCCATTAATTCCTACTCTTTGTTTTCTAACCAACCATCTCAATACACTATGTGTGCTTTAATTTTACACACTAATCTCTTATGCGGGACTTCGTCAAAAGCCATCTGAAAGTGCAAATATACCACATCCACTGGCTCCCCCTCATCAACTCTACCAGTTATACCCTCGAAGAATTCCAGTAGATTTGTACAGCATGATTTCCCCTTCATCAATCCATGCTGACTCTGTCCGACCCTGCCACTGTTTTCTAAGTGCTTTGCTAAAAAATCTTTGAAGATGGATTCTAGAATTTTGCCCACTTCTGATGTCCGGTTTACTGGTCTATAATTCCCTGTTTTGTCTCAGTATCTCTTTTTAAATAGTGGAGTTGCATAAGCCACCTTCCAATCTGCAGGAACTGTTCCAGAGTCTATAGAATCCTGGAAGGTGACCACCAATGCATCCACTATTTCTAGAGCCACTTGTCCTTTGGGATGCAGATTATCAGGCCCTGGGGATTTATCAGCCTTCAATCCCATCAATTTTCCCAACATCATTCCTCTACAATTATTGATCTCCTTCAGTTCCTCCCTCTCACTAAATCCTACATTCCCCAACATTTCTGGTATCTGATTTGTGCCCTCATTTGTGAAGATAGAACGAAAGTATGTATTTATTTGCTGAGCCATTTATTTGTCCCTCTTATACATTCCCCTGTTTCTGACTGTAAGGAACCTACATTTGGCTTCAATCTTTTTCTCTTCACATACCTATAGAAACTTTTACAATCAGCCTAATTTCCTGTTTCATGCCATTCCCAACATCACTGCACTTTGAGGGTCTATATAAGGTGCCCACTAATTATATCGCCCCTTGATGTTTCTTAGCTCTACCCATACGAGTTCCACATTGTCGGAGCTCACATCCTTCTTCACTATTGTATTAATTTTCTCTTTAACCATGGGCAGCACGGTGGTTAGCACAATTGCTTCACAGCACCAGGGTCCCAGGTTCGATTCCCGGCTTGGGACACTGCATGTGCGGAGTCTGCACGTTCACCCCGTGTCTGCGTGGGTTTCCTCCGGGTGCTCCGGTTTCCTCCCGCAAGTCTGGAAAGACGTGCTGTTGGGTGAATTGGACATTCTGAATTCTCCCTCAGTGTACCTGAACAGGCGCCGGATTCTGGCGACTAGGGGATTTTCGCAGTAACTTAATTGTAATGTTAATGTAAGCCCACTTGTGACGAGAACAAAGATTATTATTAACCAGCACGGCCACTCCACTGCCTTTTCCTTTTTGTCTGTCCTTCCTAAATACTGAAAGGTTCAGTTCCCATCCCTGGTCATCGTGCAGCCATGTCTCCATAATCCCAATTATCTCCCGTTTACGTCTAATTGCGCGATTCACTCGGTTATGACGTCTGCAGTCACACCATGGAGTTCATACTGGGGAGAGGCCGTTCACCTGCTCTAAATGTGCGAAGGGATTTTGTAATTCATCGCACTTTCTAAGACAGCAACAAGTTCAAAACTGATTACAGGGATTGGATTCTGCTGTTATTGTTTCTGTTCTCAATTACATCCAGGACTCCATGATGTTCATTCTGTTGGTCAATGGGCATGGTCAGAGGGTTTCTTTCTGCTCGACTGGCCGGTCTCACGGCTTCGTCTCCAGTGGGCTGATTCTCTCTGAGCTTTCTTGCGAATATCTGGTTTCACATTTCACAAGGATCAAAGAGTGAAAAAGTGTTTGGAGGTTAGAAGATTTTTCATTACCATTTCTGTTTGGAACCCCCAAAAATAATGTCACATTGCCATGAAGATGGGCGATGGTGGTTTACATGGTTCTTTTGTTTACTTAATCTTGGTGCTTCTCACAAAGAAAACTATCAGGGTATGAGGGGCAAGTTGTGTGAGGTGCACTGGGAAATTACATTAAATAATATGGCGGGAGACAGGCAATCACTAATATTTAAGGAATTATTGCAGATTTACACTGGGATCGGTCAGCTCAGTTGGCTGGATGGCTGGTTCGTGCTGAGTGACACCATCATTACAGGTTAAATTCCCATACCGGCTGAGGTTAGCCATGGTCTGTGTCAGTATTTATGCTCCACATCCTCTACCCACCCGTCTACATCTCCCCCACATCAGCATTTCCTTCTATTCCTTTCTCCCTCATGTATGTATCTAGCTTTACGTTCAATGTATTCATGCTGTTCATTTCAGCCACTCACTGTGGTAATGAGTTCCACATTCTCACCACTCGCTGGGTAAAGAGGTTTCTATTGAAATTCCTGTTGGATTATTGATTATCAGGTCACCCATCAGTCTTCTCTTTTCCAGAGAAAAGCAGCCCCAGCCTTTCCTGAGTGTTAAATGCTCTCAGTTCTGTATATTATGAATCTTTGTTGCACCATATCCGGTGCCTCTATTTCCTTTTTCTAAATCGAGATCATCAATGTTGACAGTGCTCCCAGTGTAGTCCAACCCTGGTTCTAAACAAGTTGAACATTTCCTCCGTGTATTTTAATTCTATCCCTCTGAAATGGAACCCTATATGGGCCCCACACTTTAGGAAATATGTGAAGTTCTTAGAGACGGTGTCAACATTTACGAGAATGACACCGGAGATAAGGGACTCCAGTTAGTTGGAGTGACTGGAGCAGCTGGATTTCTCTCCTGAGATCACAGCATGTGGAGGGTGGAGAATGGGGCCATTCAGCCCTTTGAGACCATGTCGGCTCTCTGTGGAGCAAGCCAGTCTGCCCATTGCCCCGTTCTATCCCAGAATCCCTGTGGATTTATTTCTCTCAGTGCCCATCCAATTTCCTATTGAAATCCTTCGGTCATCTCGGCATCTCCGACCCTCATAGGCAGTAGGCTCCAGGCCGTTAGCACTCACTTCACATGTACACAAGGCTCCTAGAGCACAGAGGAGTCTATTTGGCCCATTTTCCCCGTGCCGGCACGGAGGAAATGTTCGACTATTTTCTTTTATTTTTTAGAATGCATCAAATTCCGTTTGGACGTTACAGTCCAGTGGGATTCCAGCACCATTTATTGACAGTGCATTCCAAATCACAATATCTCGCTGTGTTTCAGAACAAATAATTGTGCATATGGTGTGTCTGGAGTTTCACAGAGTATTCAAAATGGTGTCAACGCCGTGGTTATTACACAAAATTAAGACACAATATTTATTAATGATTCTGGTGAGGACACCCAGTGTAATATATACTATTTTGCGAACAATTTGAACAAATGTACATTTCTATAAAACCTTTCAAGACCACTGAACCTCCTAAAGTGTTTTAAAGCCAATGGAGTACTTTTGAAACATATTCACTGTTGTAATTTAGGAAGCTGTAAGTATGCATGTGTAATCGCATTTAGTTTTAAAATTGTTATTTTCATAGTGTATTCAATGTCAATAGTAACAAGGTCAAGGAAGCCCTTTTATACCTCTAACATGTAGCTTCCTGCAGTCATTTAACCTTCTATACCTTTTCTATATTAATAATGTATTGATTTCATAGCAAAAAATAATAATTAAATTCCTGATTATTCAGTAGTGAACATTGATTATCATTAGTGAATTGGTTTATTAGGTAATTATCGTGTGAAGACTAAATCTTTATTTTAAAAAATAACACTCAATCTTTTTTTAAAAAAATAACACGATCAACCAAAATTTTTTCAGAAACTGCAGAGCTATCAGAATTTGTTTGAAAAATAAATGACTATAATTTTGAGAAGTTACGAGATGTGGTGATAAGCCTGTAGATAATATTACATGTACTCAGCAGTGTGACTTCCCACCAGTAGGTGGCGACAGGCATCAGTCAGGTGACATCCGGCTACCAGCAGAAGGTTGTGAGGCATACACGAGGCCAGTCGCACATAAGAGTAGTTCCAAGAGAGTCCAATTGTAACTCTGTGATAACTTGATCTGTATAGCGTTACCGCGTGTACATTAATAAATCATTGTTCTGGCTAAGTCACCAGTAGTTCTGTAGAATCATTGCAAGACAAGATTACAGAACACAACACTGTACATCATATTCTGCCAAGAATATGTGGGCTAGGCATTCGAGTAATGGGAGAGTTACTGGACTAGTAATCCAGAGACCCAGGTTAATGCTCCAGGGATCTGGGATCGAATCTGCCTGTGACAGATGGCAAAATTGAATAAAAGTCTCGAATTAAAAGTCTAATGATAACATGTTGATTGTTGTAAAAACCCATCTGGTTCACTAATGTCCTTTTGGAAATATGCTCTCCTTACATGGCCTGCAGATGACTCTAGATCCACAGCAATTTTTATTTTTATTTTTTATAAATTTAGAGTACCCAATTCATTTTGTCCAATCAAGGGGTAATTTAGCGTGGCCAGTCCACCTACCCTGCATATCTTTGGGTTATGGGGGCGAAACCCAAGCAAACACAGGGAGAATGTGCAAACTCCACACGTGACCCAGAGCCAGGATTGAACCTGGGACCTCAGCGCTGTGAGGCAGCAATACTTCCCACAGTCCAATAATGTGCAGGTTAGGTGGATTGGCCATGCTAAATTGCCCTTAGTGTCCAAAATTGCCTTTAGTGTTGGGTGGGGTTACTGGGTTATGGGGATAGGGTGGCGGTGTTGACCTTGGGTAGGGGGCTCTTTCCAAGAGCCGTTGCACACTCGATGGGCCGAATGGCCTTCTGCACTGTAAATTCTATGATAGTCTATGATTAATCTAGGACAAAGGTTCGGCATAACATCGTGGGCCTTTTCTGTGTATTTTTCTAAGTTCTATCTGCGCCACCATGCTGCTGATCCACAGCAATGTTGTGGTTCACGTGAACGTGCCCCCTGAAATAACCTCACCAGACACGCAGTTCAAGGGCAATTGGAATGAGCAGTAATTGCTGGTACAGCCAGTGACACCCACCTCCCATGAATGAATAATTTTTAAGGCGGCTCATTGTTCAATCTGAAGACGAGTAAGAAATTGTCTCTGATTGGATTTGATTTATTGTCACGTGTACCGAGGTACAGTGAAAAGTATTGTTCTGCGTACAGTCCAGACAGATCGTTCCACACATGAAAAAACAAAGTGCGGATCTTGGCAGTTTGCTCAGTTCACAAAAGAATTGAATGGCTTTACAGACGCAGATTAACATTTTATTCACCATCCGAAACATATCTAATGTCAATGTGCGCTCATATAGACAGACACAAACGATACTGTAACTGAATTAGAGGAATAGCAGAGATTTAACTGAACCACCTTTTTGAAAAATTCGACCGTAATGATGGAGAAACAGGAAAAGCCACTCCGAGATGAGGAAATCCAGGTCCAGTACTGATTTGCTGTCAGTTCTCCATTCTTATACGTGAACGAGTATTTAGGCTGCAGAATGTTTCACACCAAAACACAGAGGAGTCCATAGACCATAAGACCGGAGCAGAATTAGGCCACTCCGCCATTCAATCATGGCTGATATTTTCTCATCTCCATTCTCCCTTCTCCCCATAACCCCTGATCCCCTTATTAATCAACAACCTATCTAGCTCTGTCTGAAAGACACTCTGTGAATTGGCCTCCACAGCCTTCTGCGGCAAAGAGTTCCACAGATTCACCACACTCTGGCTGAAAAAATTCCTCCTCTCTGTTTTAAAAGATCGTCCCTTTAGTCTGAGATGGTGTCCTCTGCTTCTAGTTTTTCCTACAAGTGGAAACATCCTCTCCACGTCCACTCTACCCAGGCCTCGCAGTATCTTGCATGTTTCAATAAGATCCCCTCTCACCCTTCTAAACTCCAACGAGTACAGACTCAGAGTCCTCAAACGTTCCTCATGCGACAAGTTCTTCATTCCAGGGATCATTCTTGTGAACTTCCTCTGGACCCTTTCCAAGGTCAGCACATCCTTCCTCAGATACGGGGCCCAAATCTGCTCACAATACTCCAAATGGGGTCTGACCAGAGCCTTATACAGCCTCAGAAGTTCATCCCTGGTCTTGTATTCTAGCCCTCTTGACATGAATGCTAATATTGCATTTGCCTTCTTAACTGCCGACTGAACCTGCATATTCACCTTAAGAGAATCGTGAATAAGGACTCCCAAGTCCCTTTGTGCTTGTGCTTTCCGAAGCATTTCCTCATTTAGAAAATAGTCTATGCCTAGATTCCTCCTTCCAAGGTGCATAACCTCACACTTTTCCACATTGTATTTCATTTGCCACTTCATTGCCCACTCTCCAAGCTTGTCCAAGTCCTTCTGCAACCCCCTTGCTTCCTCAATACTACCTGTCTCTTTACAGATCTTTGTATCATCTGGAAACTTAGCAACAGTGCCTTCAGTTCCTTCTTCCAGATCATTAATGTATATTGTAAAAAATTGTGGTCCCAGCACAGACCCCTGAGGCACACCACTCGTCACCGGCTGCCATCCTGAAAAAGACCCCTTTATCCGCACTCTTTGCCTTCTGCCCGTCAGTCAATTCTCTATCCATGCCAGGATCTTACCCTTAACACCATGGGCTCTTAACTTATTTAACAGTCTCCTATGCAGCACCTTGTCAAAGGCCTTCTGGAAATCTAAATAAATCACGTCCACTGATTCTCCATTGTTTAACTTGCTTGTTACCTCCTCAAAGAACTCTTAACAGATTTGTCAGAGTGACCTGCCTTTGACCTGTGCTGACTCAGTCCTATTTTACCATGCACTTCCAAGTACTTTGCGATCGCATCTTTAAAACAGACTCTGAAAGCATACCAATGACCGAAATCAGGCTAACCGACCTAGAATTGCCCGTTTTCTGCCTCCCTCCCTTCTTAAACAGTGGTGTCACATTAGCCACTTTCTAGTCCTCTGGGACCCTTCCTGCCTCTAGTGATTCCTTAAAGATCATCACCAATGCCTCCATAATTTCCTCAGCTATCTCTTTTAGAACCCCACTTGTAGTCCATCCAGTCCAGGTGACTTACCACCTTCAGACCTTCCAGTTTCCCCAGAACCTTCTCCTTAGTAATGGTCACTGCACTCACCTCTGCCCCCTGGTTCTCCTGGAGCTCTGGCATCCCACTGGTGTCTTCCAACGTGAAGACTGATGCAAAGTAACTATTCAGTTTGTTTGCCATTTCTTTGCTTCCTATTATTACTTCTCCAGCCACATTTTCTAGTGGTCCAATGTCTATTTCTGCCTCTCTCTTACCTTTTATATTGTCATGTGAGAGTACCTTTAAGAAATGGGTGTTTATAAATGGGTGTGTATATAAATATCTGTAGTGAGAGTACCTTTAAGAAATGGGTGTTTATTACTGCAGTGATGTCAGAGAGGGGGTGGATCTGGGCTGTCTGTCAGCTTTTTACTTTTGTTTTAGGCTGTTTGCTGCAGGGTGTGTTTTAGTTTCGTTTTCAGAGCTGGATAGCTGCAGTCACAGCCAGAAGGTGTATTAGAGTTTCCCTCTCTAATCTGAAGATTAAATCGATCCTGGTGATTTAAAACTAATAACAGTAGTGACTTTAACCTGATGTGCTTCTGGTAAAAGGTGTTTTAAGTCTTATGGATGTTAAAAGGAAAGCTAAAGGATTACTTAGTGTTGTATTCTTTGGGAATAGTATTTGAATTAATGGTTGCTAAGATGTTAACTATGTTTTAAAAAGGTGAACTTGAATTCATAGAATAAACATTGTTTTGCTTTAAAAAAATACTTTTCCATTTCTGCTCGACCACACCTGTAGAGTGGGCCGTGTGCTCCCCATACCACAATCTAGTAAAAGTTGTGGGTCAGGTGAACTTCATGATATACTTTGGGGTTTTCTAAACCCTGGCCCATAACAAATTGGGGGCTCGAGGGGGATAAAAATCTATTGGATTGGCTTAGTGAATTTAAAGACAGTGAGGGGTGAGCATATTGTGGTTGCTTTTCAGGTGTGGTATTTTAGTTTAAGTGGGGAGAGTGTTGTGAACAATGGCTCTTTCAGAGTCTCAGAAGTTTTTGGGGGTGGAGAAGGTCACACGCAGTACCTTATGGACAGAGACTAAAAGCAGACTGTTTTGGCAAAAACATTGCAGTTAACATTACTTGACAAAATGTGAAAAGGTGAGGTAATTATGGCGGTGGCTAAGCATTTAAAGTTGCCTAAGATACAGTTTGACTCATTGGAAATGGCAAAAATTCAGTTACAAATTGAACAAATGGAACATGAGAAAGAATTAAAGCAGCTTGAATACGAAAGAGAGAGGAAAAAGAAAGAGAGAGAGAAAAAATAAAAATGGAAAGAATAGCCCTAGCAGAAGAAAGAGAGGGAGATACAGATCAGGGAAAAAGATAAAGGGAGAGAGTTTGAACTTCAGAAAATGGCCATGAAACATGACAGTCAGTTAAAATTGGCAGACATAAAGGGAAACGTACAGTTGGTGGATAGTGATGATGATAGTGAGAAAGAGCGTCATAGTCAAAGGCTTGGTGGGAATAGATTTAAATATCCAAGCATTGCCAAGGTTTGACGAGAAGGATAGATAGATAGATAGAACAGTACAGCACAGAACAGGCCCTTCGGCCCTCAATGTTGTGCCGAGCAATGATCACCCTACTTAAACCCATATACCCGTAACCCAACAATCCCCCCATTAACCTTACACTACGGGCAATTTTAGCATGGCCAATCCACCTAACCCGCACATCTTTGGACTGTGGAGGGAGAAGCCTTTTTCATTTCATTTGAGAAGGTGGCTAAACAAATTAAATGGCCACAGGACATGTGAGTATTACTGATTCAAACAAAGCTGGTAGGTAAAGCAAGTGGAGTGTTTGCATCACTACCGGAGGAGGTATCTGGGACGTATGAGGAGGTGAAAAAATCCATCTTGGGTGCATATGAGCTAGTCCCTGAAGCCTACAGACAAAGGTTTAGAAATTTAAGGAAAAAATTTGGTCAAACATACCTGGAGTTTGAAAGGCTCAAACAGAGTAATTTTGATAGGTGGATAAGGGCTTTGAAAATAGACCAAACGTATGAAGCTCTCAGAGAAATTATACTTTTGGAAGAGTTTAAAACTTCAATTCCTGATGTAGTGAGAACTAATGTGGAAGAGCAGAGGGTTAAAACTGCGAGGTTAGCAGCAGAAATGGCAGATGATTACGAATTAGTTCAAAAATCAAAGATTGGTTTCCGACATCAGTTTCAGCCGGTGAGGGATAGAAACTGGGAACATGAGAAATACTCAGGTGGTAAAGGTAAAGATGATCTGATGGAAGATAATAAGGAGCGTGTACCTCGGATTAAAAAATTAATCCAGGAGGGTGGGAAAGAAATGAAATGTTTCAAATGTTTTCACTGTAATAAACTAGGCCATGTAAAGTCACAGTGTTGGTGGTTGAAGAACAGCACTGGGAAGACTGAACTGGTAAAACAGGACAAGACAGTGGGATTTGTTGGAGTGGTAAAGGAAAGCCCAATGGAAGCAAAGGAGATGCAAAAGATTGTACAGCCTGATCAAGAGGTGATTGATAAGATGATGCCAGATCTCTTTAAAGAATTTACTTGTGTGGGTAAAGTTCACTCATGTGGATCAGGAAGAGCAGGTAAGGAAGTCACAATTTTAGAGATACAGGAGCTAGTCAATCTTTAATCGTAAGAGATGAGGAGTTATGTAGTTTGGGAAGAATGTTGCCAGAAAAGGTTACAATATGTGGAATTCAGGGTGAGAGGCGTAGTGTTCAATTATATAAGGTAAGGTTGGAAAGTCCAGTGAAGAGTGGTGAAGTGATCATAGGAGTAATAGAGAAATTATCTTGTCCAGGAATACAGTTTATCTTGGGTAATGATATGGCTGGATCGCAAGTGGGAGTGAATGCTACTGTGGTCGATAAGCCAGTGGAAAATCAGACAACTGAAGTGTTGAAGGACGAATATCCTGGGAATTTTCCGGATTGTGTAGTAACCCGGTCGCAAAGTCACAGGTTAAAACAAGAGGAGAAATCAAAAAGTGAAGATGACGTTGAAGTGCAATTATCAGAAACGTTTTTTGATCAGATAGTTGAAATAGAACAAGAACAGGTGGAGGATGAGGCGGATATTTTTAGTTCAGGAAAATTGGCGTAGTTACAACAAAAAGATATAGAATTAAAATGGATGTATCAGAAAGCATACACGGAAGAGGAATCTGAGTGTATACCAGAGTATTATTACCGTAAAAGTGATGTCTTGATGAGAAAATGGAGACCTTTACATATGCAGGCGAATGAAAAGTGGGCAGAAGTTTGTCAAGTAGTATTGCCGGTAGGGTACAGAAAGCAGGTGTTGCGAGTTGCACATGAGGTGCCAGTGGGAGGTCATTTGGGAATAAGGAAAACTTAAGCTAAAATCCAGAAACATTTTTATTGGCCTGCACTACATAAAGATGTAGTTAAATTTTGACGATCATGTCAAGTGATAGGGAAACCTCAAGCAGTGATAAAACCAGCGCCCTAACACCCATTCCAGCATGCGAGGAACCTTTTACAAGGGTCCTAATTGATTGCGTAGGACCGCTTCCTAAAACAAAAAGTGGGGATCAATATCTTTTGACTATAATGGATGTGTCTACGAGGTTTCCACAGGCCATTCCAGTATGTAATATTACAGCTAAAAAGATTTTGGAGGAGTTACTTAAATTCTTTACTAGATATGGACGACCCACAGAAATACAATTGGATCAAGGACCAAATTTTACCTCAAGCTTATTCAAAGAAGTTATGGATAGCTGAGGAATGAAACAATTTAAATCAACTACGTACCATCCAGAATCGCAGGGAGCGTTAGAAAGGTGGCATCAGACATGAAAGACAATGTTGAGGGCTTATTGTCAAGATTATCCAGAGGATTGGGATAAAGGAATTCCATTCGTACTGTTTGCAATTAGGGATGCACCTAATGAGTCAACCAAATTCAGTACTTTTGAACTAATGTTTGGTCATGAGGTAAGAGGATCACTTAAATTGATTAAGGAAAAATTGGTGAGTGAGAAATCGGAATTTATATTATTGGATTACATGTCAAATTTCAGGGAACGATTAAATTGAGCAGGTGAATTTGCTGGATAACATTTAATAGTTGCACAAAATGTGATGAAACTTGTAGCGGACAAGAAATCCAAAGTTCGTAGTTTTGCCAGTGGAGATAATGTTTGAGTATTGTTATCAGTGGTAGGTGAACCTTTAAAAGCTCGGTTTTGTGGACCTAATCAGATTGAAAGGAAATTAAGTGAGGTGAAATATGTGGTAAAAACACCAGATAGAAGGAAGATTGACCGAGTGTGTCATGCAAATATGCTTAAAAGGTACTTTGAAAGGGAAGGAGAGAGAAAGGAGGAGGTTTTAATGATTCTAACTCAAAGTGACGAACTAAATCCAGATGACTGTGAATTTGACATACCTCAAATTAAATTGGAAAATTAGAATGTTCTTAAAAATTGGGATAAATTGTTGAGTTACCTTCCAGAGGAAAAACGAACTGATCTGAAAGAGTTATTGACATCACATGGGCAAGTTTGTGGAGATAAATTGGGAAGTACTAAAATGGCTATACATTATGTAGATGTGGGAAATGCTGTTCCAATCAAACAACATCCATATAGACTTAACCCTTTAAAATTGGCACAGGTTAACAGAGAGATTGAGAGTATGCTTAAAAATGGCATAATTGAAGTGGGTTGCAGCCAATGGAGCTCACCCATAGTGATGGTACCTAAACCAGACGGTACCCAACGATTGTCTGTAGTCTATAGAAAGATTAATGCAGTTACAAGAACGGACTCTTATCCTATCCCAAGTTTGGAGGATTGCATTTAGAAAGTGGGACAATCAGCTTTTATTTCCAATCTGGATTTACTTAAAGGTTACTGGCAGGTACCTTTATCCGAAAGGGCGTAAGCAATTTCAGCTTTTGTGACTCCAGATGGTATATACTAATTCAAAGTTATGCCATTTGGCATGAAAAACGCCCCAGCCACATTTCAAAGTCGTTTCAGGATTACCCAATTGTGCGGTATACATCGACGATCTGGTAATTTTCAGCCAGACATTGAAAGAACATTTAAAACAACTGATGGAGTTATTTGATCGACTTCAGGAGGCGGGTTTGGTGATAAACCTAGCCAAAAGTGAATTTGGAAAAGTCTAAGTCACTTTCCTTGGCCATACAATTGGACAGGGTCGAATGGTCACACGGGTTGTGACACCAACAGTTATTGAGGAGTTTCCGATACCCTCAAGACGAAGGGAAATACGATTTCGTTGCATGAGTGGATTTGATCGAACAGTTGTGCAAAAAGTTTTGTAGCGTGATGGCTCCACTGATGGACTTGCTGAAGAAACGTCAAAAATTTCAATGGACAGCGGACTTTCAACAGGAGTTTCAAGCGGACTGCCTGAAAGCTGTGATAACCAATGCTCCAGAGTTGGAGAATTACAAGGGACTCTTGTGATCAGATTGAACTAAAGTATCTGACTTTAAAGAGAAATGCCGAGACGTAGGGAAATGGACGAATCGTGCAAAGACCTTCTTGATCATAGAGACTGTCAATCGAGGAGTTTCAGTTGGAGGAAGAAGAACGGAAAAAAATGGACTATATTATTATACCTGTTTGCGTGTGTTGTTTTTTTAAATGAAAAAGTAT
Organism: Scyliorhinus canicula; assembly: GCF_902713615.1. Classification (NCBI taxonomy): domain Eukaryota; kingdom Metazoa; phylum Chordata; class Chondrichthyes; order Carcharhiniformes; family Scyliorhinidae; genus Scyliorhinus; species Scyliorhinus canicula. The sequence goes on along the minus strand of NC_052162.1, from coordinate 131,395,617 downwards.
ATTTACTGTGTGCATTTGTAAAGGGATAGTGAAAAGGTGAAAAATGAAACCATCTTGAAGTTGATGGTTTATTTTTTTTTCTTGGGGGAATGTGTCATGTGTCACCTTTAAGAAATGGGTGTTTATAAATTGGTGTGCATATAAATATCTGTAGTGAGAGTACCTTTAAGAAATGGGTGTTTATTACTGCAGTGAGAGACGGGGTCGAGCTGGGCTGTCTGTCAACTTTTTACTTTCATTTTAGACTGTTTGCTGCAGGGTGTGTTTTAGTTTCATTTTCAGAGCTGGATAGCTGCAGTCACAGCCAGAAGGTGTATTAGAGTCTCTCTCTAATCTAAAGACTAAATCGATCCTGGTGATTTAAAACTAATAACAGTAGTGACTTTAACCTGATGTGCTTCTGATAAAAGGTGTTTTAAGTCTTATGGATGTTAAAAGAAAGCTTAAAGGATTACTTAGTGTTGTATTCTTTGGCGGTTGTATTTGAATTAATGGTTGCTGAGATGTTCACTGTATGTTTTAAAAAGGTTAACTTGAGTTCATAGAATAAACATAGTTTTGCTTTAAAAAATACTTTTCCATTTCTGCTGTACCACACCTGGAGAGTGGGCCGTGTGCTCCCCATACCACAATCTAGTAAAAGTTGTGGTTCTGGTGAACTCCATGATACACTTTGGGGTTCTCTAAACCCTGGCCCATAACAATATATTGAAATAATCTCTTCCTATCTTTCTTTATATTACTAGCTTGCTTGCACTTGTACTTCCATCTTCTCCCCCCTTATTGGTTTTTTAGTTATCCTCTGCTCACTTTTAAAGGCTTCCCAATCCTCTGGTTTCCCACTAATCCTCGCCACTTTGTATGCTTTTTCCTTAGCCTTTATGCTGTCCTTGACATCCCTCGTCAGCCATGTTCTCCCCTTAGCATTATCCTTCCTCCTTGGGATGAATTTCTGTTGTGCCTCCCCAATAAACCCCAAAAACTCCTGCCATTGCTGTTCCACTGTCTTCCCTGCTGGGCTCCTTCTCCAATCAACTCTGGCCAGCTCCTCCCTCATATCTTTGTAGTTACCCTTATTTAATTGTAATACCGTTACATCTGATTGCATCCTCTCCCTCTCAAACCGCAGGGTAAATTCTATCATATTGTGGTCACTGCTCCCGAAGGGTTCCTTCACCTTAAGTTCCCTAATCAAGTCTGCCTCATTACACATTACCAAACCCAGGATTGCCTGTTCCTTAGTAGGCTCTGTCACAAGTTGCTCCAAAAAAACATCTTTTAGACATTCCACTAATTCCATTTCTTGGGATCCACTACCAACCTGGTTTTCCCAGTCCACCTGCATATTTATGTCCCCCATGATTATTGTAATATTGCCTTTTTTGCATGCCTTTTCTATCTCCTGATTTATTTTCTGCCCCACATCCTGACTACTGCGAGGGGACCTGTACATAACTGCGTCAGGGTCTTTTTGCCTTTGCGATTCCTCAACTCTACCCACAGAGATTCTATGCTTTCTGATCCTATATCGCTCAAGTCAAATATCGAGTCAAATATAAGCAACGCATAATTTGGAATTCTCTTCCATCCAAGGATATTTGACTTTATTCAAAAGCTGTCTGTGGTCAATCTCAACAAAGCACCATGGGATTTGTATTTTTTTAAAAATATTTTAATTCTCCTTTTTCACATTTTCTTCACCATGGGATTTGTATCACCCAGTGACACACTTTCTTTTGTGGTCAGTCATGTTTGCAATTTAATGGTGTCTATTTCAAAGTTATTCAGAGTGAAGACTCGAGAGTTATTCAATTCAAAATGAAGTCATATATAATAAGTACATATACTGATAAGCATTGAATAATGAAACAAATATTGTGTAAAATTGGTGGAAATTTTCTGTAGGAAGAAAAGAAAGATGCATTAATGATTCAACAAGGGCAGCACGGTGGCACAGTGGTTAGCATTGCTGCCTACGGCGCTGAGGACCCGGGTTCGATCCCGGCTCTGGGTCACTGTCCGTGTGGAGTTTGCACATTCGCCCCGTGTCTGCGTGAGTTTCACCCTCACAACCCAAAGATGTGCAGGGTAGGTAGATTGGCCACATTAAATTGCCCCTTAACTGGAAAAAATAATTGGGTACTCTAAATTTATTTTTAACATTTTTAAAAAAAATTAATGATTCAACAGAAAGCATTGTTTCAGTAGATATTTCCTGAACAAATGCTAAATTCAATATAAGCTTATTGCCTTATAAATTGAGACATCTGTTTTGGCAGCACGGTAGCATTGTGGATAGCACAATCGCTTCACAGCTCCAGGGTCCCAGGTTCGATTCCGGCTTGGGTCACTGTCTGTGCGGAGTCTGCACATCCTCCCCGTGTGTGCGTGGGTTTCCTCCGGGTGCTCCGGTTTCCTCCCACAGTCCAAAGATGTGCAGGTTAGGTGGATTGGCCATGATAAATTGCCCTTAGTGTCCAAAATTGCCCTTAGTGTTGGGTGGGGTTACTGGGTTCTGGGGATAGGGTGGAGTTGTTGACCTTGGGTAGGGTGCTCTTTCCAAGAGCCGGTGCAGACTCGATGGGCTGAATGGCCTCCTTCTGCACTGTAAATTCTATGATAAAGAAACAGCTGTCTTATTGTAACAAGTGACATTTTCATGTGGCAATGAGCAGAAAGAGATTTTCCTATTTTGACACGGTTTCGATATTGGCAGTTAGTTCATCCATAACAGAATTTAATGGGTTTACTAATGGAGTGAACATACTTAATCACCAGCTCAAACACATCATGATTTCAGACAAAAACAACAAACTGTGGATGCTTCAATCTGAAACAAAGACAGAAAATACTGAATAATCTCAGCAGCTCTGACAGCCTCTGTGGAGAGAGATGCAGCTGATGTTTCGAGTCAGGATTACTCTTTGTCAAAGCTGGAGAACTGGGAAAGGGGCAGATTTATAATATTGTGGGTGTGCTGGAGGCGTGAACCATTGGGGCTGGATCGGGGGCCAGCGATAGGTGGAGAATGACAAAAAATACTTGAACAGAAAGAAAAAGTGAATGTAAATGGAGATAATCAAGGCGATGAAAGGTGCTGATAGTGGCACGTTAAGAGATTAGAATGTGTTAATGGCTGAACAAAAGTAAGCAGTGTGTCAGAGGACAATTAGGAACGGAGCAGAATGCCTAAGTGGGTTGGGGGGAGGGTGTCAGTGATGAGGGTAAAACAGATTAATGGAAGAAATGAAAATGAATGGATAGAAATGAACATGTGAAGGTGGAGGAGAGAGTTCACAATCTGAAGTTGTTCAACTCAAAGTTAAGTCCAAAGGCTGTATCATGCTTAATCGGAGGATGAGGTGCTGTTCCTTGGCTTTGTGCTGGGATTCAGGGGAACATTGCAGCAGGCCAAGGTCGGACATTTGGACGTGAGAGCAGGACGGTGAGTTGAAATAGCAAGCGACAGGAGGGTCCGGCTTCAGCTTGTGAATGGACCGACGATATTCTGCAAAGCGGTCACCCAGTTGGCATTTAGTCTCTCCAATGTAGATTACAGTAAGAAGTCTTACAACACCAGGTTAAAGTCCAACAGGTTTGTTTCGAATCACTAGCTTTCGGAGCACAGCTCCTTCCTCAGCTGAAACCATGCAGAAACCTCACATGTTTCAGGTTTAGTCTGTTGCTGAATAGTACCTGAATCTCTCATAACTGGTCTTCATCAAAGAGAAATAGCAAACGCCATGCACCACTCTGGCCAGTGGCGTAATGGATAACGCGTCTGACGACGAATCAGGAGATTCCAGGTTCGACTCCTGGCTGGCTCGGAATTCTATGTTTTGGCATCCGATTCAGCTGAGTGGGCTGGACAGCTGGTTCTTGATGCAGAGCAAGTTCAACAGGGCATCATCAATTCTCGTATCGGCTGTGGTTGTTGGATTTGTTTATTGTCACATGTACCGAGGTACAGTGAAAAGTATTTTTCTGCTAGCAGCTCAGCAGATCATTCAGTGCATGGGAAGAAAAGGGAATTAAACAAAATTCAAGAAAATACATAATAAGGCAACACAAGGTGTATAATGTAACTGCATAAGCATTGGCATCGGTTGAAGCATACAGGGTGTAGTGTTAATGAGGTCAGTCCATAAGAGGGTCATTTAGGAGTCTGGTGACAGTGGGGAAGAAGCTGTTTTTGAGTCTGTTCGTGCGTGTTCTCAGACTTCTGAATCTCCTGCCCGATGGAAGAAGTTGGAAAAGTGAGTAAGCCGGGTGGGAGGGATCCTTGATTATGCTGCCCGCTTTCCACAGACAGCGGGAGGTGTAGATGGAGTCCATGGATGGGAGGCCCTGCCTTCTCAATCTAACCCCTTGTCTGAGGTGTGGTGATCCTCACCAGCCAGCTCGCCCTCTCAGAAGGGAGATCAGCAGATGACCATCTGGGACAATGACGACTTTACTGAATATTAACTGAATCTCATATATTACACAGATATTACATTTGATTTCACCTTGGCCTCAAATATTCATTCAGCAAAGTACTGAATTTTTAAGTCGCAATGAGAAGCAAAAGATGTTCCGACTTTGACCCGGTGCAGATATCGGCAGTTCATTCAGTTCACAAAAGAATTTAATGGCTTTACAGACGCAGATTAACATTTTAATCATCATCTGAAACATATCTAATGGTAATGTGTGCTCATGTAGACAGACACAAACGATACAGTAACTGAATTAGAGGAAATGGCAGAGATTTAACTGAACCACCTTTTTGAAAGATTCGGCCTTAATAATGGAGAAACTGGAAAAGCCACTCAGGGAGATGAGGAAATCCAGGCTCAGTGCGGATTTGTTGTCACCCCTCCTTTCTTATACATGAACGGTATTCAGGCTACAGAATGTTTCACACCAAAACACAGAGGGGTCAAATATACGCAACACATAATTCTTAGGGCGGCATGTGGTGCAGTGGTTAGCACTGGGACTGCACCGCTGAGGACCCGGGTTCGAATCCCGGTCGTGGGTCACTGTCTGTGTGGAGTTTGCACATTCTCCCCGTGTCTGCGTGGGTTTCACCCCTACAACCCAAACATCTGCAGGTTAGGGGATTGGCCACACTAAATTGCTCCTTAATTGGAAAAACAAATAAAAATAATTGGATACTCTAAATTTATTTTTTTTTAAGTTTAAAAGCGCAGCACGGTGGTGCAGTCTCACGGCGCCGAACTTGATTATCATTTTGATTTTGAACATTGAAGGAAAAAGGGTTGTTCACAGTGGATGAAACTGTTCTCTGTGTGGACGAGACTTCAGCTGATCATCTGGCTTCGCGACCTACCAAAGTAGATACACTGAGGAGGAACCGTGGAAATCAGGAGACTGTGAGGAGCGATTCAATTATTCATCTGAGCTGGAAACTCATCGATGCAGTCGCACCGGAGAGAGGCCGTTCACCTGCTCTGTGTGTTCTGGAAAATTCACACTGGGAAGATTGTTTTTTCAAAAATTTAGAGTGCCCAATTATATTTTCCAATTAAGGGGCAATTTAGCGTGTCCAATCTACCTATCCTGCACATCTTTTGGGTTGTGGGGGTGAAACCCACGCAGACACGGGGAGAATGTGCAAACTTCACACGGACAATGACCCAGGGCCGGGATTCAAACCCGGGTCCTCAGCACCGTAGACAGCAATGCTAACAACTGTGCCACCGTGCTGCCCGTACTGGGAAGATTGTTGAAATATTGCTCCGTAGTGGTACGGGTTTCACCCGCTCATCCCACCGTCTGATATACAAGTGAATCCACACTCAGGAGTTATTTTTTTACTTGTCCAGACTACAGGAAGAGCTATAAAGGTTCCAGGGAAGTGATATGCATCCACGTGTTCACACTGACGAAAGACCGTTCACGTGCTCACTGTGGGGCTGGGTTCAGCCGATTATCTGATCTTAATGTTCTCCACAGCGAGTTCACACTGAGGAGAAAGTTGTTCAGAGTCTAGGGAGAGACTAACTCAGACATCCCATCTCATGGAATACCAGCGAGTTCAGACTGAGGAGAGACCATTCATCTGCTCCGAGTGTGGGAAAGAATTCACTCACTCATTCAACCTGCTGCAACACCAGCGAGTTCACACTGACAACAGACCTTTTAAATGTCCAGACTGCAGGAAATGCTTTAAATGTTCCGAGGCATTGATGTCCCATCAAAGTGTTCACACTGAGGAGAGACCGTTCAGGTGCTCTCACTGTGATATGGGATTCAGACGTTCATGTGAACTCCTGGTACACCAGAGAGTTCACACGGGGGAGAGACCGTACAGCTGCTTAGAGTGTTGGAAGAGATTCATTCAGTCTTCCCAATTCAAGGCACACAGGCTAGTTCACACTGGAGAGAGGCCATTCACCTGTACCGAGTGTGGGAAGGGATTCACTCGGTCATCCAACCTGCTGACACATCAGCAAGTTCATTCTGATGAGAGACCGTACAAATGTCCAGACTGCTCGAACTGCTATAAAATTACCAAAGAACTGATGCACTAAATGTGGGACGAGATTCACTCAGTCATCCAACCTGCTGACACACCTGAGAGTTCACAGTGGGGAGAGGCTGTTTACCTGCTCCAAGTGTGGGAAAGGATTCTCTCAGTTGTCGATCCTTCTGAGACACCGGTGAGTTCATCAGTGATTGCAGGAGTTGGATTTTGTTGTTAATCACATCCAGGACTGAAGTATATTCATTGTTAACAAACCCCAGACCAGTTATAAGTGTTAATATTCTGCACTGAAGTCAAATAAAAAAGTGTTGTGTTAAACACAGTGAATTTTGTTTTTAATATCCCTCAAACAAGCTCCTTCCTTTTGTTCCCCATTTCAATCAGCTGCTTTCCTCACTGCCGCTAACTGCCTCTGTTTCTCCTGGTTTGCGCCCTGAACTCACATCGTCCTCCAGTCGCTCTCCTATCTCCCATCAGTCGGTCACTGAGCTTGTCTTCTCCATGAGGCCCACCTCCTATTCCCAATAAACCGCTGACCATTTAACGTCCCTATGTTCGCTGATATTGTTAATGGTTTTCTCTCTTCTGGTTTTGCATCTTTAAATACACAACCCTTACCCTTGCTGAAAAAAATGCCAGATCCCACCTTCCCTGCAAACTGCCACCCCATATCCAACCTCCCTTTACTCTCCAAAGCCCCCGAGGATCTATCCTCGGCCCCTCCTACATCTCATCTCCAAGCTGCCACTAGGTGACATCATCCAAAAGCACCGTGTTAGTTTTTGCATGTACACTGACAACACCCAGCTCTACCTCACCCCCATCCCTCTCCATTCCTCCACTGTCACTAAATTATCAAACTGCTTATCCCACATCCGGTACTGGGCAGTAATTTCCTCCAATTAAAAGCTGTGAAATCGAAAGCCATTGTTTTCAGTCACAGAATCAGGGCATTGTTGCAGGAGTCCATTTGGCCCATCATGTCTACACCAGTTCTAGAATATAAAACATACAGTGCAGAAGGAGGCCATTTGGCCCATCGAGTCTGCACCGACCCACTTAAGCCCTCACTTTCACCCTATCCCTGTAACCCCATCTCACCTTTTTGGTCACTGAGGGCAATTTATCCTGGCCAATCAACCTAACCTGCACGTCTTTGGACTGTGGGACGAAACTGGAGCACTCGGAGGAAACCCACGCAGACAAGCTCTCTGAACAAGCACTACAAATTGTAGCCACCACTACAAATTCCATTCCCTAACTACCCCCAGCCCAGTTCAGATGGACCCACTCCTTTGCTGCGTCACGATGGCTGGAGGACCGGCTCCCAGCCAGGTCCTCCCAGCTCCAACCTCCATTTCCCATTGGCTGGAACTCCTGTCAATCACGGCCGGGCTTGGCTCTAACTTGCTCTGGTCTCTCCCGCTCTGCCCTCAATGTCATGACGAACGGGATCGGTGAGGTCTGACTCTGGGGATGTCCATTAGGACCAGGCAGCTTTGAAATATTCGATCACATTGATCTTTTCCTGATTTCTCCCTTGGTCACCCACCAACCCCCCCCCCCCCCCCCCCCCCCCAACCGCTCAGGATGACGTTTTTCCAACATTAAGGGCCAATTTAGTCCCGCAGACATAGGGAGAATGTGCAAACTCCACACCAACTGTGACCCAGGGCCAGGATCGGACCCAGGTCCTCGGTGCCGTGAGGCAGCAGTGCTAACCACTGCGCCAACATGCCGCCCACCGCTCAGGATGACTGCATGAGTCTGGACGAGCTCCTCACACTTGCTGTTGGAGGTCAGGATGGAGGAGACGGGGAGAGGGAGAGCCCTTCAATAGGAACTAATTTGTGTTGGGTATTAAAAAGATTCGACAGACGTTTCTTTAACACAAAGCTTATTTATTTGATTTTTGTATGTTCGTTCCCATAATTGGGCTGGAATTTACTAATTTAGCAGAAACATTACTCAAAGAAGATGGATCCATCCTGGATGTGATTAATAGAAAATTCGAATCACTATAGTTACTTGTGAACACGCTGGTGGTTCAGCAGAGTGGATGAGGTAGTAAATCCCTTCTCACACTTGGAGCAGGTGAATGGCCTCTCCCCAGTGTGAATTCGCTGATGATTCTGCAGGCTGGATAACTGAGTAAATCTCTTTCCGCATTCCGAGCAGCTAAACGGTCTTTCCCCAGTATGAGTTCGTTGGTGTACAGTGAGTTGCTCCGATCGTCTGAAACCAGTCCCGCAGTGAGAGCACCTGAACGGTCTCTCATCAGTGTGGACCCGTTGATGGGACATCAGTTCCCCAGAACTTTTATAGCACTTCCTGCAGTCTGAACAAGTAAAAGGTCTCTCCTCGCTGTGAACTCTCTGGTGTGTCAGCAAGTTGGATGACTGAGTGAATCCTTTCCCACATTCGGAGCAGGTGAACGGCCTCTCCCCAGTGTGAACACGTTGGTGTTCCAACAGGTTGGATAACTGAGTGAATCCCTTCCCACAGACAGAGCAGGTGAATGGTCTCTCCCCACTGTGATCTCGCTGGTGTTTCAGCAAGCTGGATGACTGAGTGAACCCTTTCCCACACTGAGGGCAGGTGAACGGCCTCTCCCCAGTGTGACTGCGTTGATGGGTTTCCAGCTCAGATGGGTAATTGAATCTCTTCCCACAGTCCTCACAGTTCCACGGTTTCTCTCCAGTGTGACTGCGCTTGTGTCTTGACAGGCCAGATGACTGCCTGAAGCTACGTCCACACACAGAACACGTGTGCGGTTTCTCCCCACTGTGAATGGTTCCTTTACCTCCCATGTTCAAAATCCGATAATATTCGGGTCCCTATAAATTGGGCGACTCTCTGATCCTGCTGTGATGTTTGGTTTCAGTATCTCAACTGCACATCTCCTCTCTTAATACCCTGTGAAACTGTTTAAAACAGAAAAAAAGAAGTGAGAGAGAACCCACAAAAACACAAAAGGCAGATTTTGAAATTGAGCTGAATGAATCTGGTCATTTGTGGGGCTGGCTCTGGGGAAAAAATGCCCATGAAAACTGCTGGATTGTCACAAAAAAAACAACTGGTTCACCTTAAGTGAGGGGGACCTGCCACCCAGTCTGGGCCCACACAGGATTCTGGCCTATATGTGGGAGAAGAGGACAAAAGATAGAAGGGCCAGTGTGGGAGAAGCAAGGGGCGAAGGAGAAGGATTTTATATATCTGTTGAGAGAACTTTGGCAACTCTTCGACCTAACCATCCAGAAGGACCAGGGTACCAGGTGTATGTTAAAACCATCACCTCCAAGTTTTCTCCAACTCACGCAACATCCTGACTTGTCTGACATCCAGTCCTGGATGAGCGGACATTTCCTCCAAATAAATATTGGGAAAACCAAAGCCATTGTCTTCAGTCCCCTCTACAAACTCCACACCCTAACCAATGACTCCATCCCTCACCCTGGTAATAGGGTGGATACGTGGGTTTGAGTAGGGCAACATCGAGGGCCGAAGGGCCTGTTCTGTGCTGTACTGTTCTATGTTCTATTACAATCCAGACTGAGCTATGAACCACGTTATCACCATTTTCATCTCAGTAACATCGCCCAACTCTATCTGAGTCTCAGCTCATCTGCTCCTGAGACTGCCATCCATTCCTTTGATACCTCTGGACTTAACTCTCCTAACGACTCACGGCCGGCCTCCCGCTATCACTGTCAGTCAAGTAGAGAAATTCAGAATTTTCTCTCCTTCTGCTGCCTGGTCCAGGATCACCGCTCATGCTCCCTGCTGCATATTTCCCCTTGTCGTCATCAGCAGAGTAGAGGATGTGTTTCAGCCATGGGTCTTCATGTGACTGAATAGACCTGCAGTTTTTTGGACACATTGGGCAGGACATCCCATGAGGGAATGGGAGCCAGAGAGGAGGATTTTCTTTCCTTCTCTGCTGCTGTTCTGCCTCATCAATAAGATATTTTGGTCTCTGCAAGCCAATGTAATGGAGGATCAAATTACCCAGAATAAAGAATAAGGCTTGATTGACAGATTATCTCTGTTCTGAACAATGGGTAACAAGCTGTTAGTTTGGTGTTTGTTCCTGGGGCGGCACAGTGGTTAGCATTGCTGCATCACAGAGCCAGGGCCCGGGTTCAATTCTGGCCTTGGATGACTGTGTGGAGTTTGCACTTTCTCTCCACCTCTGTGTGGGTTTCCTCCGGGTGCTCCGGTTTCCTGCCACAGTCCAAAGATGTTAGGTGAATTGGACATGCTAAATTGTCTGAAGGTTAGGTGGGCCTAGGTAGAGTGGTCTTTGAGAAAGTCGGTGCAGGCGCGAAGCTAAATGGCCCCCATTTAAGGGCTGGTTTAGCACAGTGGGCTAAACAGCTGGCTTGTAATGCAAAACAGGGCCAGCAGCGTAGGTTCAATTCCCGTACCGGCCTCTCCAAACAGGCGCCGGAATGTGGCAACTAGGGGCTTTCACAGTAACTTCATTGAAGTCTACTTGTGACAGAAAGCAATTATTATTATTCTGCACTGTAAGGATTCTATATGATCAAGCTCCTCCCAGTCATTGGAAATATTGCCCTAAACAAAGATGGCGGCTACACAGCATCCTGCTGCACATTGCCCCTATTAAAGATGGCGGTCTATAACACGGGAAGGTGACGCCCAGCTCGATGCAAATAGCATATTGAGAAGTCCTTTTCCGAGGTTTGTACTTGCACGACATGTTTAAAAAACCCTCCACCCATCCAGCAGATCGATCGGTGCCTACTTTCAACATTTTTCGCTTACCGATGGGGGAATCGAATAAACAACTGTCGCCATTACATCGCTATGACCCGTTTCAGCGCATGCTTGAGTCACAGATCGGCTCCGCCCCCTCATTGACTCCGATTGCGTGGAGGACCAGCCGCTCCTGCTCGGTCCTCCAGTACCGCCCCCTCTTCCGATTGGCCCAACCCCGCTGTCAATCACCACCCGGGGCATTGTGATGTGGGGCATGCGCAGTGCGGCTCATGTCCAGGGACAGACGCTTGTTTGTCTCATCTTCAGGCGGGAAGGAGGCGGATAAGCGGAGGCAGCGTTAGGGGCAGTGGGTGGGAGGGGAGGCTTCACACACCCAGTGGGGGCCTCAACACCCCCAATAACAAACTAGCCGCACCGCCTCAACACGACGGCAGCTGCCGCTTTCTCCCGGTGCCAGGCCCCAGTGGACAAATGTGGCTTCAGGAAGGAAATGCAGCAATGGATTTGTTCAGGAGAAATTATCTTTCACTCACTTTACTAACAAAGAACAAAGGAAATTACAGCACAGGAACAGGCCCTTCGGCCCTCCCAACCTGCGCCGATCCAGATCCTTTATCTAAACCTGTTGCCTATTTACCAAGGTCTACTTCTCTCTGTTCCCCACCCGTTCATATATAGAACATAGAACAGTACAGCACAGAACAGGCCCTTCGGCCCTCAATGTTGTGCTGAGCAATGATCACCCTACTCAAACCCACGTATCCACCCTATACCCGTAACCCAACAACCCCCCCTTAACCTTACTTTTTATTAGGACACTACGGGCAATTTAGCATGGCCAATCCACCTAACCCACACATCTTTGGACTGTGGGAGGAAACCGGAGCACCCGGAGGAAACCCACGCACACAGGGGGAGGACGTGCAGACTCCACACAGACAGTGACCCAGCCGGGAATCGAACCTGGGACCCTGGAGCTGTGAAGCATTTATGCTAACCACCATGCTACCCTGCTGCCCCATATCTGTCTAGATGCCTCTTAAATGATGCTATCGTGCCCGCCTCTACCACCTCCGCTGGCAAACCGTTCCAGGCACCCACCACCCTCTGCGTAAAAAACTTTCCACGCACATCTCCCTTAAACTTTCCCCCTCTCACCTTGAAATCGTGACCCCTTGTAATTGACACCCCCATTCTTGGGAAAAGCTTGTTGTTACCACCCTGTCCATACCTCTCATAATTTTGTAGACCTCAATCAGGTCCCACCTCAACCTCCGTCTTTCCAACGAAAACAATCCTAATCTCAACCTTTCTTCACAGCTAGCACCCACCATACCAGGCACAACATCCTGGTGAACCTCCTCAGCACCCTCTCTAAAGCATCCACATCTCTCTGGTAATGTGGCAACCAGAACTGCACGCAGTATTCCAAATGTTGCCCAACCAAAGTTCTATACAACTGTAACATGACCTGCCTACTCTTGTACTCAATACCCCGTCCGATGATAAAAAGCATGCTATGTGCCTTCTTGATCACTCTATCGACCTGTGTTGCCACCTTCAGGGTACAATGGACCTGAACTCCCAGATCTCTCTGTACATCAATTTTCCCCAGGATTCTTCCATTGACCATATAGTCCGCTCTTGAATTAGATCTTCCAAAATGCATCACCTCACATTTGCCTGGATTGAACTCCATCTGCCATTTCTCTGCCCAACTCTCCAATCTATCTATATTTTGCTGTATTCTCTGACAGTCCTCCTTGCTATCTGCAACTCCACCAACCTTGGTATCATCTGCAAACTTGCTCATCAGACCACGCACCTGTACCTTCGTCCAGATCATTTATGTATATCACAAACAACAGTGGTCTGAGCACGGATCCCTGTGGAACACCACCAGTCACCTTTCTCCATTTTGAGACACTCCCTTCCACCACTACTCTCTGTCTCCTGTTGCCCAGCCAGTTCTTTATCCATCTAGCTACTACACCCTGAACCCCATACAACTTCACTTTTTCCATCAACCTGCCATGGGAAACTTTATCAAACGCCTTACTGAAGTCCATGTATTTGACATCTACAGCTCTTCCCTCATCAATTAACTTTGTCACTTCCTCAAAGAATTGTATTAGGTTTTTAAGACATGACCTTCCCTGCACAAAACCATGCTGCCTATCACTGATAAGTCTATTTTCTTCCAAATGTGAATAGATCCTATCCCTTAGTATCTTCTCCAACAGTTTGCCTACCACTGACGTCAATGTGGGCTCCAACAGTCGCATGCGCAGTGTGGGTGCTGCCGCTGCATGCGCAGTGTGGGCTCTGCCAGCCGCATGCGCAGTGTGGGCTCTGCCAGCCGCATGCGCAGTGTGTGCTCCGGCAGCCGCATGCACACTGTGGACTCCGACAGTCGCATGCGCAATGTGGGCTCCGACAGTTGCATACGCAGGGTCACATGCACAGTGTGGACTCCGACAGTCGCATACGCAGAGTCAAATGCACAGTGTGGACTCCGACAGCCGCATGCGCAGTGTGGGCTCCGACAGTCACACGCGCAGTGTGGGCTCTGACAGTTGCATGCGCAGTGTGGACTCCTACAGCCGCATACGCAGAGTCACATGCACAGTGTGGACTCCGACAGTCGCATACGCAGAGTCACATGCACAGTGTGGACTCCGACAGTCGCATACGCAGAGTCACATGCGCAGTGTGGACTCCTACAGCCGCATACGCAGAGTCACATGCACAGTGTGGACTCCGACAGCCGCATGCGCAGTGTGGGCTTCATAAACACCCAGTGGAGAACTAAAAACCCAAATAAAGACTGATCGGTCCCCCATTCGTCCCAAATGGGGCCCTGGCATCAGCTGCCGAAAAGCCCAAAACCATTTCCACCAACTTTAATAATCGTAGAATTTACAGTGCAGAAGGAGGCCATTCAGCCGATCGAGTCTGCACCGGCCCTAAGGAAAGAGTAGACTTAAGCCCACACTTTGGACTGTGGGAGGAAACCGGAGCACCCGGAGGAAACCCACGCAGACACGGGGAGAACGTGCAGACTCCACACAGACAGTGACCCAAGCCAGGAATCGAACCCAGGTCCCTTGCGCTGTGAAGTGACAGTGATAACCACTGTGCTGCCGTGCCTCCATACTGTGCGCGGTGCTCCCTGTCCTGTCAGCGGGAGGAGAGAATGTTGTGAATTTCTCTTCTGGACTGACAGGGATGGATTCTGCAAACTTCTTTTACAGGGGGTTGGAATGGCTGGATTTACACAGAGAAAACTGAAACCAAGATAAATGTTTGTCTCTTCTCAATGTTTAATCTTGGACTGACAGCGATAACTTCTGTTTACAGGACGTCGGAAGAGCAGAATTTGAAGATGGAAAACACAAACCAAACATCAGATCAAAATCTGACAGTCACTCGATTCATCAGAACCGAAATGTAAGTCTGTCGGAAAAAATATTCAAAGATCTGTGTGACTGGAAATGGGGAAGAGCAATGTTTTATTTTAACAATAAAATTCATGTTTATTGAATTTAACACCGGTTGTCAAATTTATTGTTATGTGATGCAGTTGTACAAATGTGCTACGTTGGTCACTGACAATTTCTCCACAACATGTTTTGCATTCCAGAATCAGACAGAATTTTTATTTTTCACTTTCTGACGTAGAAACATTACATAGCATTTTGATCTCATCACGAAGACAATACATCTGAAGATATTTCATACAAGTTATAATTCAAATGTTGTTGAGTGCTCTTCAGCCAACTTCTGAGCCTTAGCAAGCAAAGCAACAACTACATATTTACTCTTTTGAGGCGTTTCCAACAACATAAATCTATTGTTGAGTTTTAGTTGGGATGGACCTCAGTGGGAAGAGCAATGTTATGGAGAGATTTGAAAAGAAAGGCGAGGATTTAAAATTGAGTTGCTGTTTAACCAGGAGCCTGTGTTGGTCAGTGAGGACAGGGTGATCAGTGAGTGAATGGAAATTAGTGTAGAGGACAGAGGCAGCAGAGATTGGGATAAACTCAAGATTATCACAGGTTGAAGAGACTGGTCATGAGTGTGCAGGAATAGTGAAGTCTGGAGGTAATAAAGGAATCGATGAGAGTTTCACAAATCTGAGACAGGACAAAGTCCAGTGATGTGAATGAGATGGAAACTCATTCGAGGAGCTGGCAAAGATAGGTGGTCTGAAACTCAGCCCGCGGCTCTGAAGATGTCAAATGGACTGAAACGTTAACTCTGTTTCTTTCTCCATAGATGCTGTCAGACCTGTTGGCTTTATTCTGCATTTTCTATTCTTATTTCAGATTTCAAGAAGTATTTTGCTTTTGTTTTAGTGACTGATGTCATGGAGAGTTGATGGAGTCAGTGGGGTCGGGAGTGGAGTTTGTCGTGGGGATTGAAGACAGTGACTGAGATCTTTCAATGTTTAAATGGTGGAAATTTCTGTTAATCCGGTACTGGATGTCAGACAAGTCAGGATGGTGTGACTTGGATTTTATCTGGAATATGACGCTGTTCACATACGCCTGCCACCCTGGTCTTTCGAGGTGGTGGAGGTTGACGGTTTGGGAGATTCTGTCAAAGTTCTGGCTGAGTTTTAGATATGTACAATCCACTCACCCATTCTGTTCTCACCTCTCTATCTCTCTCTCTCTTCTCCGATAGAGGCTAATGCCTCGTATCGGCCCAGACCGGTTGGCAGGATCCCTTCCCTGAAGAGCATCAGTGAACCAGTTGGTATTTTACAACAATCCAGCAGTTTTCATGGTCACTTTTTCCTAGTGTCAAGTGACCAGATTTATTCAGCTCAGTGTCACAACCTGCCTTGCCTTTTTGTGGCTTCTCTCTCACTCCCTTTTTTCTGTTTTACATCAATTTCGCAGGGCATTAGAAGGGGAGGATTTGCAGTCAGGAAATTGAAACCAAATATCACATCGGGATCTGACAGAGTTGTCCAATTTTTCATAACCTGAATATCATCATATTTTGAAGATGGAGGGAAAAAGCACAGTTCACAGCACTGGAAAATCATGGAGATGTGGGGACCGTGAGAAGGGATTCATTTACCCGTCTACACTGGAAACTCATCGACGGACTCATACTGGGGAGAGGCCGTTCACCTGCTCCACATGTGGGAAAGGATTGACTCAGTCATCTGATCTGGTGAGACACCAGCGAGTTCACAGTGGGGAGAGGCCGTTCACCTGCTCTGTGTGTGGGAAGGAATTCACTCAATCATCCAACCTGCTGATACATCATCAGTGAGTTCACACTGAGGAGGGGCCATTCCGATGCTCTCACTGCGGGACTGGGTTCAAGAGATCAGCTGCACTCACTATACACCAGCGCATTCACACTGGGGAGAGGCCGTTCACCTGCTCCGAGTGTGGGAAAGGGTTTAATCAGTCTTCTTCACTGCGAATACGAGCGGCTTCACGCCAATGAAAGACAATTTGTCTGCTCTGAGTGTGGCAAGGGATTCACAGATTCACCCAGTCTGGTGTCACACCAGCGAGTTCACACTGTGGAGAGACCTTTTAAATGCCCAGACTGTGGGAAGTGCTATAAAAGTTCTGGGGTACTGATGCACCATCAACATGGTCACACTGACGAGAGACCGTTCAGATGGTCTCACTGCGGGACGGGATTCAGGCGATTATTTGAGCTTGTTCTGCCCCAGCGCACTCACACCGGGGAGAGGCCGTTCACCTGCTTCGAGTGTGGGTAGGGTTTCAGTCAGTCATCCAACCTGCTGAGACAGCAGCGCGGCCACAAGAAACTACAGTGATGGGATTTTGCTGTTATTTACATCCAGGACTGAACCATGTTCATTGGGGTCCACTTACAGGGTTTATATCTTGCATAAAGCCAAATAAATCACCTTTGTGTTGAGCAGTGTGTTGTGTCTTTTTCATAACTCGAACATGAATTAGTTCCTTTTGAAATGCTCTCCCTGTCCTCGTCTCCTACATCCTCAACCCCAACAAGTGTGAGGAGCTGTCTGAGATTGAGCCAATCCGATCAGCTGCTTCACTCCGCTCCACTAACCCACCGGGGGCCAGACCTTTGCTTCTGAGCCCTGAACTCACGTCTTTCTCCAGTTTCTCTGCCGTCTTCTCTTGTGCCCTCTCAGTGCTCCTGTTGTCCATGAGACCCACATTCTGCTGCTTTGACCCTATTCTCACTGAACTACTGATCACCCAGCTTCCCCGTGTTCACTGATAATGTCAACAGGTCTCTCTCTCTTCCGGTACTGTCCCTCTCACCTTTAAATCCACCATCATCACCCATCTTAATAAAGGATCTGTCCTCGGCCCCTCCTATTTCCCATCTACACGCTGCCACTGGGTGACATCATCCAAAAGCACCGTGTTAGTTTTCGCATGTACACTGACAACACCCAGCTCTACCTCACCCCCATCCCTCTCCATTCCTCCACAGTTACTAAATTATCAAACTGCTTATCTGGATGAGCAGAAATTTCCTCCAATTAAAACTTGACCAAAGCCATTGTCTTCAGTCACCATTACAAATTCCATTCCCTAACTCAGGCATTGTCAAACTCGGTGCGACCCGCAGGTGGGTCGCGGGGCGGGTGTCGGGAGGGTCGCAGAGCTGTCGGTCGCGGCGCTCCCGATCGCGCAAATCCGTGCGCAACAGCCGGCTTTTAAATACGCCAGCTGCAAGTGGCCTTCAAAATGGCCGCAACCATATTTTTAAAAATCCAGCCGCACTGCACACACATGCTCGATCATCGGTGCGCATGTGCGAAACTATGCGCACCGATGATCAGGCACGTATGCGCAGTGTGGCCGTATTTTTTTTATACGGTTGCAGCTTTTTTTTTTAACAAGTTCGCGGGGACAAAGGGACCATTGGAGCCAAAGGGACCCAAAATCATCTCCTCCACTTTTGTCAGCAACAAACAAGGTAAGGGAAAATGGTGGGTCGTGAAGGTCGGCCGTGAAAGTCGACCGGCATGGGTCGCGAAGGTCGGCCGGCGTGGGTCGCGAAGGTCGGCCGGCGTGGGTCGCGAAGGTCGGCCGGCGTGGGTCGCGAAGGTCGGCCGGCGTGGGTCGCGAAGGTCGGCCGGCGTGGGTCGCGAAGGTCGGCCGGCGTGGGTCGCGAAGGTCGGCCGTGTTGCTAAAAATGGGTCCCCGGAAAAAAATTTTGAAAAACATTGCCCTAACTCCATCCCTATGAGGTGATACTGGGATACATTTCCCTGTGTTTGTCAAGCCAGGAATCCTTAATTCAAAGCAAGAGAGAGAGAGAGAGACACACACACACACACACACACACACACACACCAATTCCTATAATCAATACATTTCTGAAGATTTTATTAGGTTATTAGACAGTGATTTATTACAGATCTCCCCACCTTGAAGAAGGAGTGTCCTTATTGACTTCACACAAACTAATTTCTGATTAACCCAGCTATTTCTAAACTACAAGCTTCTTTTCCAAATTTCTTGGTAACATTCCATAGATAATATTCTAAAGTTACTATTATGATTAGAATCAGCAACACAAATCCTTGTGCTGCCACCGAGAATAAATGTAAAATCTTTTCCAGTAAAATGTGATCATTATTGACAGATTCATCCTCCCCACCTGCACTCCATCTCTCACAATTCTAAATTATTGGCATCGTAAACACATCTGGTTCAAAGGTTCATGCACGGACTATAAAGATTCTCCAGCTCCCTGTTCACCTGCATCCACCTTGTGGATATTTTCTAAATCCAGATTCTATATCCCCCTTCACTTTAATTTCACTCCCTCTGATAGATTCCAGTGTTTTTAATTCTGTCCCGATTGTTTCAAAGTCAGTTTCTCCGTGCAACATATGTCAATGTCTAGGGGCTGGTTTAGCACACTGTGCTAAATCGCTGGCTTTTAAAGCAGACCAAGGCAGGTCAGCAGCACGGTTCAATTCCCGTACCAGCCTCCCCGAACAGGCGCCGGAATGTGGCGACTAGGGGCTTTACACAGTAACTTCATTGAAGCCGACTCGTGACAATAAGCGATTTTCTTTTCTTTCTTTCTTAATAACCTAAAAATAGTCCCTCATTATTTCTTTAAAATAAATTTAGAGCAGGGGTTTTCAAAGTGGGGGTTGCGCCCCGGGGGTGGGCCGTGGGCAAGTGTCAGAAGGGTCATGGAGGCAGGATTGAATTGCTGCTCGTTGCTCCCATCAGCCGCTAATACAGAGTTTCACAACGGCAACATTCAGAAGCCTGCAGGGAAACTCCTAAAACGTCAATTCAGTCCTCTCCTTAAACAATTACAACGAGGACAGATTTGGCAGTTAGGAATTCTAGCTTATTGCACCAGATTCATGTTTATCGATGTTGCCCCTTTAATTATTTTCAAGAAATAATTTCAGTGCACTGTAATTGGTTTCGGGGACATAGGAGCTGATAGACGTACATTTATCAGGAAGATCACGCTGGAGCGAATGCAACTCAGGGGGAGCGACCGTGTATCATCCACTGTAGATGAGAACGGAACGGGGCTTCACAGCTTAAAATCCTTCCCTAATTTGTGCTCAGCACTTCTGTCTGGAAATGTGATAAAGCTGATGGATGAAAGGTGTTTAAGGTGGCATTTGATTTGGTAACAACACCTCCTCCACAATAGTCCTCAATACCAGGGCCCCGCAAGGATGCTCAGTCCTCTACTGTACTCCCTGTACACACACGACTGTGTGGCAAATTTCAACTCCAATTCAATCTATAAGTTTGTGGATGATACGACTGTGGTGGGCGGTATCTCAAACAACGATGAATCAGACTACAGGAGGGAGATAAATCACTTGGTTGCATGGTGTACCAAAAACAACCTCTCTCTAAATGTTGCAAAGATCATCGACTTCAGGAAGCGTAGCAATGCACGTCTACATCAATGGCTCCGAAGTGGAGATGGTCGATAGCTTTAAGTTCCTGGGGGTCACCATCACCAACAGTCTGTCCTGGTCCACTCACAAAGAACAAAGAAAAGTACAGCACAGAAACAGGACCTTTAGCCCCCCCAAGCCTGTGCCGACCATGCTGCCGTCTAAACAACAATCTTCTACAGTTCCGGGGTCCGTATCCCTCTATTCCCATTCTATTCGTGTATTTGTCCAGATGCCCCTTAAATGTCACTATTGTCCCTGCTTCCACCACCTCTTCCGGCAGCGAGTTCCAGGCACCCACTACACTCTGTGTAAAAAACCTGCCTCGCACATCTCCTCTAAATCTTGCCCCTCGCACCTTAAACCTATGCCCCTAGTAATTGATCCCTCTACCCTGGGAAAAAGCCTCTGACTATCCACTCTGTCTATGCCCCTCATAATTTTGTAGACCTCTATCAGGTCACCGCTCAACCTCCTTCGTTCCAGTGAGAACAAACCGAGTTTATTCAACCGCTCCTCATAGCTAATGCCCTCCATACCAGGCAACATCCTGGTAAATCTCTTCTGCACCCTCTCTAAAGCCTCCACATCCTTCTGATAGTGTGACGACCAGAATTGAACACGATACTTCAAGTGTGACCTAACTAAGGTTCTATACAGTTGCAACATGACTTGCCAATTCTTATACTCAGTGCCCCGGCCAATGAAGGCAAGCATGCCGTATGCCTTCTTGACTACCTTCTCCACCTGATTTGCCCCTTTCAGTGACCTGTGGACCTGTACACCTAGATCTCTCTGATTGTCAATACTCTTGAGGGTTCTACCATTCACTGTATATTCCCAACCTGCATTAGACCTTCCAAAATGCATTACCTCACATTTGTCCGGATTAAACTCCATCTGCCATCTCTCCGCCCAAACGATCTAAATCCTGCTGTATCCTCTGACAGTCCTCATCGCTATCTGCAATTCCACCAACCTTTGTGTCGTCTGCAAACTTACTAATCAGACCAGTTACATTTTCCTCCAAATCATTTCTATATACTTCGAACAGCAAAGGTCCCAGCATTGATCCCTGCAGAACACCACTAGTCACAGCCCTCCAATTAGAAAAGCACCCTTCCATTGCTACTCTCTGCCTTCTATGACCTAGCCAGTTCAGTATCCATCTTGCCAGCTCACCCCTGATCCCGTGTGACTTCACCTTTTGTACCAGTCTACCATGAGGGACCTTGTCAAAGGCCTTACTGAAGTCCATATCGACAACATCCACTGCCCTACCTGCATCAATCATCTTTGTGACCTCTTCGAAAAACTCTATCAAGTTAGTGAGACACGACCTCCCCTTCACAAAAATATGCTGCCTCTCGCTAATACATGCATTTGCTTCCAAATGGGAGCAGATCCTGTCTCGAAGAATTCTCTCCCGTAATTTCCCTACCACTGACGTAAGGCTCACCAGTCTGTAGTTCCCTGGATTATCCTTGCTACCCTTCTTAACAAAGGAACAAAATTGGCCATTCTTCAGTCCTCCAAGACATCACCTGAAGACGGTGAGGATCCAAAGATTTCTGTCAAGGCCTCAGCAATTTCCTCTCTAGCCTCCTTCAGTATTCTGGGGTAGATCCCATCAGGCCCTGGGACGTATCTACCTTAATATTTTTCAAGACGCCCAACACCTCGTCTTTTTGGAACTCAATGTGACCCAGGCTATCTGCACACCCTTCTCCAGACTCAACATCCACCAATTCCTTCTCTTTGGTGAATACCGATGCAAAGTATTCATTTAGTACCTCGCCCATTTCCTCAGGCTCCACACATAAATTCCCTTGTCTATCCTTCAGTGGGCCAACCCTTTCCCTGGCTACCCTCTTGCTTTTTATGTACGTGTAGAAAGCCTTGGGATTTTCCTTAACCCTATTTGCCAATGACTTTTCGTGACCTCTTCTAGCTCTCCTGAATCCTTGTTTAAGTTCCTTCCTACTTTCCTTATGTTCCACACAGGCTTCGTCTGTTCCCAGCCTTCTCGCCCTGACAAATGCCTCCTTTTTGTTTTTGACGAGGCCCACAATATCTCTCGTTATCCAAGGTTCCCGAAATTTGCTATATTTATCCTTCTTCCTCACAGGAACATGCCGGTCCTGAACTCCTTTCAACTGACATTTGAAAGCCTCCCACGTGTCAGATGTTGATTTACCCTCAAACATCCACCCCCAATCTAGGTTCTTCAGTTCCTGCCGAATATTGTTATAATTAGCCTTCCCCCAATTTTGCACATTCACCTTCGGACCACTCTTATCCTTGTCCACCAGCACTTTAAAACTTACTGAGTTGTGGTCACTGTTCCCGAAATGCTCCCCTGCTGAAACTTCTACCACCTGGCCGGGCTCATTCCCCAATACCAGGTCCAGTACAGCCCCTTCCCTAGTTGGACTATCTACATATTGTTTTAAGAAACCCTCCTGGATGCTCCTACAAACTCTGCCCCGTCTAAGCCCCTAGCACTAAGCGAGTCCCAGTCAATATTGGGGAGGTTGAAGTCTCCCATCACAACAACCCTGTTGCTTTTACTCCTTTCCAAAATCTGTCTACCTATCTGCTCCTCTATCCCCCGCTGGCTGTTGAGAGGCCTGTAGTAAACTCCCAATATTGTGACTGCACCCTTCTTATTCCTGATCTCTACCCATATAGCCTCGATGCCCTCTGAGGTGTCCTCCCGTAGTACAGCTGTGATATTCTCCCTAACCAGTAGCGAAACTCCGCCACCCCTTTTACATCCCCCTCTATCCCACCTGAAACATCTAAATCCTGGAACGTTTAGCTGCCAAACCTGTCCTTCCCTCAACCAGGTCTCTGTAATGGCAACAATATCATAGTTCCAAGTACTAATCCAAGCTCTAAGTTCATCTGCCTTACCCGTAATACTTCTTGCATTAAAACATATGCACTTCAGGCCACCAGACCCACTGTTTTCAGCAACATCTCCCTGTCTGCTCTTCCTCAGACTCATACTGGCCCTATTCCCTAGTTCTCCCTTAATGATTTCACCTTCTGACCTATTGCTCCGGTACCCTGCCATACTAGTTTAAACCCTCCCGTGTGATACTAGCAAACCTCGCGGCCAGGATATTTATGCCTCTCCAGTTTAGATGCAACCCGTCCTTATACAGGTCACACCTGCCCCGGAAGAGATCCCAGTGGTCCAGATAATGGAAACCCTCCCTCCTACGCCAGCTGTTTAGCCACGTGTTTAGCTGCTCTATCTTCCTATTTCTAGCCTCACTGACATGTGGCACAGGGAGTAATCCTGAGATTACAACCCTCGAGGTCCTATCTTTTAACTTTCTGCCTAGCTCCCTGACACCTGCTGCAGGACCTCATGCCGCTTCCTGCCTATGTCATTAGTACCAATATGTACAACGACCTCTGCCTGCTTGCCCTCCCACTTCAGGAATACAGCTAGCCGTTCTGAGACATCCTGGACCCTGGCACCAGGGAGGCAACATACCATCCTGGAGTCTCTTTCACGTCCAGAGAAGCGCTTATCAGTGCCCCTGACTATAGAGGCCCTATGACTACTGCTCTTCTGCGCTTTGACCATCCCTGCTGAACATCAGAGCCAGCCGTGGTGCCACTGCTCTGGCTGCTGCTGTTTTCCCCTGATCGACTATCCCCCCCCCCCCCCCCCCTCCCCGACAGTATCCAAAGGGGTATACCTGTTCGAGAGGGGGACAACCACAGGGGATTCCTTCACTGACTGCCTGCCCCTTCTGGTGGTCACCCATTTCTCTGCCTGCACCCTGGGTGTCACTACATTTATATAACTGCTATCTATGACGCTTTCCGCTACCTGCATTCTCCTCAGTGCATCCAACTGCTGCTCCAACCGAACCATGCGGTCTGTGAGGAGCTCCAGTTGGGTGCACTTTCTGCAGATTAAGCCATCCGGGATGCTGGAAGCCTCCCGGACCTGCCAAATCTCACAGTCAGAGCACTGCACCCCTCTAATTGACATTGCGTTAATTAATTAGAACAAAGAAAATTACAGCACAGGAACAGGCCCTTCATCCCTCCCACCCTGCGCCAATACAGATCCTTTATCTAAACCTGTCGACTATTTTCCAAGGATCTACTTCCCTCTGTTCCCTGCCCCTTCATATCTGTCTAGATGCGTCTTAAATGATGCTATCGTGCCCGCCTCTACCACCTCCGCTGGCAAAGCGTTCCAGACACCCACCACCCTCTACGTAAAAAAACTTTCCACGCACATCTCCCTTAAACTTCCCCCTCTCACCCTGAAATTGTGACCCCTTGTAATTGACACCCCCACTCTTGGAAAAAGCTCGTTGCTATCCACCCTGTCCATACCTCTCATAATTTTGTAGACCTCAATCAGGTCCCCCCTCAACCTCCGTCTTTCCAACGAAAATAATCCTAATCTAATCAACCTTTCTTCATAGCTAGCACCCTCCATACCAGGCACAACATCCTGGTGAACCTCCTCCGCACCCTCTCTAAAGCATCTACATCCCTCTGGTAATGTGGCAACCAGAACTGCACGCAGTATTCCAAATGTGGCCTAACCAAAGTCTTATACAACTGTAACATGACCTGAAAATTAAATGTTTTTTTAAAAGTTACTGTTAACTATGTTTTCTAACACTAGATTTCTACTATAAATGTGAAAGCTAAATACAGTACTCTCCGATTTCTGGCTTAGATACCCCTCTAAATTATAATTAAGTAATTATGTTTAATTAGTTTAACAATGTTTAATTTTTAAATTTAGTGTAGATTCCCAACCAGTCAATCAGGTCACAGTTTTACTGTGATGTCACTTCAGTTTCCTCCCCCCCACACAATTTGAAAAGGTAATAAAAGTAAAAATAAAACACGTTGGTGTAACAGTCAACAAAGCCCAACAACGTCTCCACTTCCTACGGAAGCTAAAGAAATTTGGCAAGTCTGCACCGAATCTCCTAAACTTCTACAGATGTGCCATTGGGAGCATCCTATCTGGCTGCATCACAGCCTGGTATGGCAACTGCTCGGCCCAAGAGCGCAAGAAACTGCAGAGTGTGGTGAACTCAGCCCAACGCATCACACAAGCTTGCAACCCCCACATTGATTCTGTCTACACCTCCCGCTGCCTCAGGAAGGCAGACAACATTGTCAGAGATCACTCACACCTTGGCTTTGCCCTCTTCCAGACCCTTCCATTAGGCAGAAGATACAGAAGTCTGAAGACCTGCACATCCAGACATAGGAACAGCTTCTTCCCCACAGCTACTAGATTCCTCAACGACTCCCCCTTGGACTAATCTGTTCCCTGTAAGAACACTATTCATGACGCCCTGTGCTGCTCTTGTTTGGCCCCTTGTTCCGCACTGTAACCAATCACTATTTGTTGATGTACCATTTGTCAATGTGCTCAGTCTGAGAGCTTACTATGGGCAGCAAGGTAGCACAAGTGATTAGCACTGTGGCTTCACAGCGCCAGGGTCCCAGGTTCCATTCCCCGCTTGGTTACTGTCTGTGCAGAGTCTGCACGTTCTCCCCGTGTCTGCGTGGGTTTCCTCCAGGTGCTCCGGTTTCCTCCCACAGTCCAAAGACGTGCAGGTTAGGTGGATTGGCCATGATAAATTGCCCTTAATGACCAAAAAAGGTGAGGAGGGGTTATTGGGTTAAGGGGATAGGGTGGAAGTGGGGGCTTAAGTGGGTCAGTGCAGACTCGATGGGCTGAATGGCCTCCTTCTGCCCTGTATGTTCTGCGTTCTATGTACGAACTGTGTACGTTCCCTTGGCCGCAGAAAAATACTTTTCACTGTACTTCAGTACATGTAACAATAAATATCAATCAATCAATTAACCTACCAAATTGTAAAAGCACAGGAGGCAACTTCTGTATTGAAGGGCAGGATTGGCAAGATCATAAATATCGTAGTTTAAAAAAAAAAATTTAGAGTACCCAATTCTTATTTTTTCCAATTAAGGGGCATTTTAGTGTGGCCAATCTACCTACCCTGCACATCTTTTGGGTTGTGGGGGCGAAACGCACGCCAATACGGGGAGAATGTGCAAACTCCACACAGACAGTGACCCAGGGCCGTGATTCAAACCCGGGTCCTCAGCGCCATGGGGCAGCAATGCTAACCACTGCACCACCCTCTATATCGTAGTTAATCATTTTATTTATCTATTGATTAAGGGAGTGAGTCACCAACTCTCATTAAATGATCGCTAGAAAATTGAACATTGGCTCGGAGTCAAATTTATATGGTCCTATCCAAAATTCTGTTCTAATTGCTGAATTGGGCATTGGAACTGTTTAGAAAGATCTGCAAATGGGATTCAGACTGTTTTGTGACTGCACATATTCATTTTAAATCCCTCCATACCACTGACCACAAAAACTGTCATTCCCTTCTCTATTTTAATTAAGTGCTTGCCCACTTGTGCTGATTTCACGTGTCTGTGAAGGCGGATCTATTCAATCGCACAACTAAGCCAGCTAACATAACTCTCAGCGGTTTCAACACTTGGAATATGGAAGACAGTATGTGGCTGAGAAAGGGGACACAGGATGACTGAATAAGGATATGCCTTTACTTTCTCTTACCCTTCATTTTATTTTAAAAAAAGAAATGGCTAAACTTTTCAGATCGATAGTCTTCCATCACACCCATTAAGTGTTGCCTGATCTGCTGACTATTTCCAGTATTGTCAGGTACTTCAAATTCTGGGGGTCCTTTAGCTCAATTATCCTGTTCTCACTCAATGTTGACATAAGTTCATCGCACCGCGGCTTCTAGATAATGATTAAGAGCAGGAAAACAAGATGATTTTCTTTCTCACCCTTGCCTGGGGAAGACAATCATGGCCTAGACTCAGGGAAAGCTGGGGAAGTGAACGGGACGTGGAGCTCGAAGGTTGGCCTAGGGGGGGCCCTGAAGGTTGGCAAAAGTTGGTCTCGGGAAATTGTTTTTGAAAAACACTGATTTAGAGTACCCATTTCTTTTTTTCGAATTAAGGGGCAATTTAGCGTGGCCAATCCACCTACCTTGCACATCTTTGGGTTGTGGAGGTGAGACCCACGCAGACACGGGGAGAATGCGCAAACTCCACATGGACAGTGACCTGGGGCTGGGATCGAACCCGGGTCCTTGGCGACGTGAGGCAGCGGTGCTAACCACTGTGCCACCCGCTGCTCTCTCATTCTACGTTAATCTCTCAATGTTGTTCTGTAGTCATATAGCTGAACATGTCTGGGACTGCTCGCCAGTGCATGATCACCATGTATTTCCATAAATTATTGACACGACATGTAACATATCACATCTGCACACTCACAGCTGTATCCCAAAAGAATGTTCCATCTACCACCTGTTACAGACCACTCATGCATTTCCAAGTTATTAAAAAGATGAAGGTAGTGTCTCCGTGAAGATGTCTGCCTGTCTCTCTGTGGTTCATGCCTTCAGGTAGTGACCAGACTGTCAGATTCTCTCATTTTTAAGTTCAGAAGGGAGGACACAAGCATCAAGAGAAAACCAACAATTATTGTGTCATCTGCACTTTCCTGACTTCCACTAGAATGTACGTGGATATCCAGTTTGTCTGTTCCATTGAACTAGATCCAGAGTGAATTATTCCAACTCCCAGTCGCTGGTGTGATTTATTTTCTTTGAAAATGGGGCTTCCCACAAGAGATTGCAGAAACTTTACTGTCCAATGAAATACATTATCTGGGATTTTTAGGTCAGAGGCAGAAGTACAAATTGGCTTGAGGGTAACTCATATCTCCCGTTTTCAGCACTTTGTCTTCAACGATAACAAATGGGATTAAGCCAAATCTTTAAAAACCAGAATCTTTAGTTTAAATTCTCACCGTGCTGCTTGACTGTAAAAGGGTGAAGCAAACATTCACAAATGGGCACAACTGTGTCAACTTCACATGATTTTATTTCCAGATTAAAGATGAACAAGGCGCCGTCTTGATCTTTGTTTTTCCAATTATTTTGGTATTTTTCCTAGTTTTTCCCAAATGTCATCTTTTCTTTCTTCAGCTGTCTTTCCCGATCGCTGTATTATAACTCAGGAAAATCAAACTAAAAAAAGTTAGCTTTCGTGGGTAAGCAAATGGTTCAACCTTTTTAGACCAACAAGCGGAAGGAGCTTCCCACAGCTTGTGAGCTGTGACATATAACTTCAAGGCTGAAGTTCATCTTCAGGGAATCAAACATTTTGGTGCCTTTTCCAATTGCACAAGTTAATTGTCATTCACACTGAAAGGTTAACTTTCACTCAGTAATTGGATCATTTCACTTTTCTCAGCACAGGAGCTGGCAGCATTTTGGATTAAATATCAATTGTTCACTTCACTTGTAGCTGGTGTGTGAAGATCATGTTCACTGTAGATCTGTCAGCACAGAAACCGCACTGTGCTTCTGGATACACAAGTAGATGAATCTTCAAACATGACCTTATTGAAGGTCTTCCTACTGATGCTAAGGAGTGAGATGTCCCTGTAGTTGTAGTAATCTCCTCTGTCACCGCTGTTTTGGTAAAATGTGATGATTTTTGTGTCACCCATTTCCTGTGAAATGGATTCTACCTCCCAACAGAGGATGAGGCAGTCAGGAAGGTGTGACAGTCGATGGAACATTGTGTGTGTGAACAGTTCAGCTGGAATTCCATCCTTGCCGGGTGCCTTTCTGCTTGCTCAGCAATCAATGGCCTTTTCCAGCTCAAATGATGAGAGTTCCTTGTCCAACTCAACCATGACAGGAAGCTGCAGGAGAGTCAAACAGAGACCACAAAGTGTCCATCTCACAGGGGTACAGCTCACAGTCATGTTCAACCCAGCGGGACATCTGGTTACTTCTGTCGGTGAGATCTTCACCATCTGCCGATTTTAGGGCAGCAACGATTTTAGGGCAGTAGATTTCACCAGCAATACACATTTTGTGATGTAGGCTGATCTAGTGTTTATTTGCACAGTATCTCCCTGTCTTTTACACAACTGTCTTGGTAACTTTTACATGATGCAGTGTTCTAGCTGTTGGGTTGATGTTGAACATCAGGTCGGCTTTGCTTTTTGCTTCAATGACAGATGTCAACTCTGCTGAGTGGCTCTCAAAACAGTCTGTGTTGTGGGTTCCACCTTTACTAAACGTTATTGCTGCGTGAGGAATGATTCAACTCAGTGACTACCAAACTTCATCAGTATCAATGTTGATGTTTAGCATTTATGTACGTTTTCACAGTGCCTGTATAATATTTCACTGTTTAGTTTTGCATCCTTCATAATTTAATTTCCTAAGGACATAATACTGAAAAAGTCAGTAAGAATTGTCAGGAAGGATTAATCTGCACTTTCCAATTGGAGATGTTCATCAGTGGAACGTTTCATCAAACATCAATTTAGGATTGAAGTACAAGTTCATAATTTTACTGCAAACGTGTTCCTGTTGAGTGTTCTTGAATTGAGGAAGATCACAGGTGCTGCTTTTAAAAAGGGACACTGCAGCCCCGAAAATCAGTGACATCACCAGAATATTAAACTGCAGCCAGTTATAGGGATTGTCAACATCAGCAGAATCAAACCAGATATTGTCAGACTATCAATCCTGGATGTGATTAGCAGCAGCAAAACAGCAGATTCCAATCCCTGCAGTCATTTGTGAACTCGCTCGTGTCTCAGCAGGTGTTGTGACTGAGTGAATCCCGCTCCGCACAAGGAGCAGCTGAACCGTCTCCCCCCGGTGTGATCCCACTGATGTGTCAGTAGTTGGGATGACCAAGGGAATCCCTTCCCACACACTGAGCAGGTGAACGGCTTCTCCCCAGTGTGAGTGCGTTGGTGCTCACTGAGGTCAGCTGACCGACTGAAAGTCTCTCCACAGGTGATGCACCTGAATGGTTCCTCATTTGTGTGCATTTGGTGATGTGACTGGAGGGTGAATATCTGAGTGAATCCCTTCCCACACACAAAGCAAATGAACGGTTTCTGACCTGTGTGAATTCGCTGGTGTTCAGTAAGCATGGATAAGGACTTGAATTTCTCTTCACAGGTTGTGCAACTGAATGGCTTCTTCTCAGCGTGAACACGCTGGTGTAACCGAAGGGCAGATGACTGAGTGAATCTCCTCTCACACACAGAACAGATGAACGGCTGCTCCCCAGTGTGAACACGGCGATGGATTTCCAGCCGGGACGAAGAATTGAATCCTTTATCGCAGTCCTCACATTTCCACGGTTTCTCCATAACGCCAGTTTCTTCGGATCTCTCCAGTTTGTTGAAGCTTTGTCCACACACAGAGCATGAGTATGCTTTTTTCGAGCTGCGATTCGTGTAATGTTTTTTACAGGCTGTTTAACTGGTTAAAGCTCTTTGTACAGTCCGTGTATTGGAACCTCTCACTCCAGTGTGTGTCTTGATGGTTTTCCAGTCACAGATGTTTTAAATGGTGTCATACAGACAGAACATACAAACATTTCTTCTTCCAAATCAATTACTGATGATATTCAGGCCGTGGTGAGTCAGTGACTCTGTCAGATAATGCTGTGATGTTCAGTTTGAGCTTCCTGTTCGTAAATCCACCCATTCTAATACCCTGGAAAAGGAGTTCACAAAAATTTAAATAGAGAAGTTCTGAATGTACAATTCTATTTTCCATGAAACATATTTTCCTCATTTGTACCTGTAAAGCAGTAAATCCTAATCCCATGCACTCTCTCACCTCCTTGTGCTGGATGCAAGTCCCACAGTGACTAACAGTCCAGTATTTTACTGGAATGTATTTGTGTTCACTGTCCCAGGCTGCATGCTATCTGGGATTTTGTCTGTCACATAAATTGGACCTTTCTCAATGCACTGAACCATGTTCCTTACTGTTTCTGAGTTCCAACAGCTCTGGCAGACACTTACCCCAGGCGGCCTGGTCCCAGCTCTGGCCGAACGCCAGCCTTTCAGTGCAGGCGGTGCCTTAATTTTCACCATGAGGGTTGGTTAGCCCGGCAAACCCTGCTCACCACCTTCACAATTCTTTTGCTTATAGTTCTCAAGCCCCTCTATGCAAAGTGAGAATAAAATCAATTAATCAATAATTTTTCCTCCTGGTCACTGCAGCGGGTGTGTGTGACACCTCCCAGGGTTTCCTTCCTTGCCAGAGATCAGGGTCCTCATTGGTTTCAGTGCAAAGTGTAAGCTCTTATTTATTACCCCCCTCCCCCATCCTCTGATGTGAACCACCCTCCAGTGTGTGAAGCAGGATGGTGCCCGTTAACCTGGGCCTGTTCCCGGGAGGGAGGGAGAAGCCCCGCAGCTGCAAACCAGGGAGCTGACAATGATGGTGAAGGGTTTGCAGAGCCACAAAACGTTTCCAAATCCTCCCACCCACCGCCTGACGCTGACTCCGCTTCTCCGGGACAAAGGACTCTCTCCCCAGGCCAACACTGGCTTTGCGCATGCTCCAAACTCCGTCTGTGCGCCTGCGCAGTGGTGTCTAGCTACAGTAGCTGGACTGCGCATGCTCTGCATCACAATGCCCGGCTGACTGACGGAGAACCGGACCAATTGAAAGAAGGGGCGGGACTGGAGGACCGAGCTGGAGAGGTCCTCCAGCTAATCAGAGTTAAAGAGGGGCGGGGCTGAGCCCGGCTCTCCCTCATTGGCTGAAACTCTGCATTCATTTTGAAAGCTGATTTGTGTCAAACTCCAGGAGAAAACTGGACCTTTCTGTCTGTGGCTTTAAACAGATGAAACCCTGTGGGTGTGGAGCAAACATTTCAACATTTGTTACTAAAATGGGGAAACTTGAAACTATGTTCACACAATTCAGGGTCTAACTTCAAAAAAGAACAGGGCAGAGAAGGAGTATCTCCAGTGTCATGTTTTTGGGTCACTGTGCATCAGTCGACCACGTCAACGCTACCACCAAGAAAGCACAACAGCGCCCATACTTCCTCAGGAAATTCGGCATGTCCACATTAACCCTTACCAACTTTTACAGATGCACCATAGAAAGCATCCTATCGGGCTGCATCACAGCCTGGTATGGCAACTGCTCGCCCCAGGACCGCAAGAAACTTCAGAGAGTCGTGAACACCGCCCAGTCCATCACACAAACCTGCCTCCCATCCATTGACTCCATCTACACCTCCCGCTGCCTGGGGGAAGCGGGCAGCATAATCAAAGATCCCTCCCACCCGGCTTACTCACTCTTCCAACTTCTTCCATCGGGCAGGAGATACAGAAGTCTGAGAACACGCACGAACAGACTCAAAAACAGCTTCTTCCCCACTGTCACCAGACTCCTAAATGACCCTCTTATGGACTGACCTCATTAACACTACATCCTGTATGCTTCATCCGATGCCAGTGCTTATGTACAGTAAGAAGTCTTACAACACCAGGTTATGTAGTTACATTGTATATCTTGTGTTGCCCTATTATGTATTTTCTTTTATTCCCTTTTCTTCCCATGTATTTAATGATCTGTTGAGCTGCTCGCATAAAAATACTTTTCACTGTACCTCGGTACACGTGACAATAAACAATCCAATCAGTTTGCTTTCGCTCACCGTTACTTGGTTCAAGGTGTAGAAGGAGTTTTTAAAGAATGAGGCACAGTGGGCGGGATTCTCTGTTCTTGAGACTAAGTGTTGATGCCGGGGAAGGATCCATACCTCTCCCGACAGCAAAACTGGTTCCGAACCTGGATCGATTCAGCAACTTTGGAGGGGCTAGCACCGGCACCATATGGAACACAATCGATTCCAATGAAAAATGGTGCTGGATTCACCGGGTCCGTGATTGGTTCTTGGGAGACTGACAAGCTGCGGCCACATATTGGGGCCTCACGGTAGCATGGTGGTTAGCATCAATGCTTCACAGCTCCAGGGTCCCAGGTTCGATTCCCGGCTGGGTCACTGTCTGTGTGGAGTCTGCACGTCCTCCCCGTGTGTGCGTGGGTTTCTTCCGGGTGCTCCGGTTTCCTCCCACAGTCCAAAGATGTGCGGGTTAGGTGGATTGGCCATGCTAAATTGCCCGTAGTGTAAGGTTAATGGGGGGATTGTTGGGTTACGGGTATACGGGTTACGTGGGTTTAAGTAGGGTGATCATTGCTCGGCACAACATCGAGGGCCGAAGGGCCTGTTCTGTGCTGTACTGTTCTATGTTCTATATATACATTACACTCCCCACACACACTCATGAAGAATTGCAATTTGCCATGAAATCAGTGCCCGTCATGATTTCTGAGTCAGAATCGATTCTCCACACAATCGCATTTCACAATTCTGCCATAGGCTGATGGAGAATCCCACCCAGCAACTGTCATTGTTCAAAATTAACAAAACTAACTGTTTTGATAGATGCTACCCAGTCCACGTTGACAGACTAGGAAACCTTGTCCCCAGATAGATTCTAAATTGATAAGGAGGAAGGGTTGAACTGAAAATGTAAATTTCAGGGGCACTGGAAATGATGTCCCAGTCTTTCCTGGAGGTGCAAGATGTGAGAATTGCAAATCTTACGCCTTTATTCAAAAAGGGTTGGAAGGATAGCTCCAGCAATTACTGATCAGCTAGTTTAACACCAGTTGTTAGGCATGCTTAAGAATCAATTATTCGGGCAGCACGGTGGCCTAGTGGTTAGCACAACCGCCTCACGGCGCTGAGGTCCCAGATTCGATCCCGGCTCTGGGTTACTGTCCGTGTGGAGTTTGCACATTCTCCCCATGTCTGCGTGGGTTTTGCCCCCACAACCCAAAAACGTGCAAGCTAGGTGGATTGGCCACGCTAAATTGCCCCTTAATTGGAAAAATTATTGGGTACACTAAATTTATAAAAAAAAAAAAGAATCAATTATTCCAGGTAGAATAATGTGGAAAAATGAGGGCTTATTTGGAAGAACCAGCATGGAATTCTAAAGGGGAAATCATGTTAATTAATTTGCTGGAGTTTTTAATGAAGGTAACAGAAAGGATTGATGAGGGTAATGCTGTTGATGTCATGTACATGGACTTTTAGTAGGCACTCAATACAATGCAACACAACAGACTTGTGAGAAAAATTATAGTGCATGGAATAAAAGGAACAGTAGCAAAGTGGATACAAAAGTGGCTGAATACTAGGAAGCAGAGAATAAGTCAATGCATATTTTTCAGGCTGATGGAAGGTTTGTAATGGTCTCCAGGGGTCCGTATTTGGACCCTTGTTTTTCCTGGAGTACATTAATGATCTAGATCATGGTCTGTGGGGGACAATTTCAAAGTTTGCAGATGACACAAAACTTGGAAGTATTACAAACTGTGAAGAGTACAGTGTAGAGCTTCAAATTGGACATCGACAGGTTGGTGGAGTGGACAGATGGGTGACAGATTACATTCAATGTGGAGAAGTGTGAGATAATTCATTTTGGGAGGAAGAACGTGGAGAAACAATATACAATAATGGGTAAAATTATAAAGGGGGTGCAGGAGCAGAGGTACCTGGGTGTATGTGTGCAGAAGTCAGTAAAGGTGTCAGGATAGGTGAAGAGAGCAGTTAAAGCATGTAATATTCTGACCTTGATTAATAAGGGCATAGACTACAGGAACAAGCTGGTTAAGCTAAATTTGTACAAGACACTAGTTAGATAGAAGCAAATTACTGCGGATGCCGGAATCTGAAACCAAAAGACAAAATGCTGGGAAATCTCAGCAGGTCTGGCAGCATCTGTAGGGAGAGAAAAGAGTTAACGTTTCGAGTCCAGATGACACCTTGTCAAAGCTAGTTAGACCTCAGTTGGAATATTGTGTACAGTTCTGGGCACATGACGTCATACAACTAACCACAGGAGAGCCAGGGACAGGCAATAACAGTTTATTCATTATTCAGGCATGGAGGGAACTATTCCAGAGAAACCTCTGGAGTAGCACCTTCCCCGATACAGCTCTTTGTCTTTCCCTTCTTAATGTTTAATATCACCTGGCTGGAGCTCAGAAAGGACAATTAGAGGAGTGAGTGGGGCAGGTAAGGTGGTGACCATATGACAAGGACAGAATTTCAGCCCGAACAGGTGCCAGAATGTGGCGACTAGGGGCTTTTCACAGTAATTTCATTGAAGCCTACTTGTGACAATAAGCAATTATTATTATTATTATTATGGACACAGTCCACGAGCACAGTCACCATCCACATCTAGTCCCGTTTGGAAAAAAATCAAGCACAGTATTTATTCGCAATCTAGTTATCGGACTTTTTTCCATTTTGTACCTGATACTCTTATCTCCATGGTAACACAGATACTGTGCTTCCTTCCCTCAGTTGTGAATAGCCAATAAAATACTTTTTCCTCCCAATTTATCCAGATCATCAAGTGGAACTTCCCAATTAGTTTGGATACAAGTTCGGGTATTGATGAACATGATCCCTCAGGCATTAGTAATGATTATGAACACATGGAGGACATGAAAGAGCAGCGCTCCCCAAATCTGATCCCGAAACAAAATTAATTCTTTTGCAAGACATTAAGATGTCAAGCAAGAGAAATTACAGCCACTTTGTGATCGAAAACCTCATCATGTAGGATGGGTGAGACCTTACTTACTGTGAGGGATGAGGGAAAGTCTTTGCAATGGTGTACCACCTCTTTGACCATACTCACATCAGGGTCAGGGTCCTGACAGTTTTTAAATGAATTTAACTGGAGTCAGTCATACTGGTGCCAATGATTGTGTTTTGTTGTTTGGCTGGATCCCATGAATCTCCTCTGGAGCAGCTTTCCTGGTGAGTCAGTCTTAGCTGGTTATTACCATCACCCTCTTCACTAACTCCTGCTGCTGATATACCTCCACCTTCGAAATAATAATTTGTCTTGGACTCTTATCAGCAACAACCCAAATCATTCAGAGTTTGGAGTGCAAGGTCAGTAGTTTCCTTTTTGCTGTGTGTTTTTTTTGTGCCAGAGAAGTATGTTTTCAGTGAGGGTGGTACAGCTAATGGAGCTTTCAGAATAGTTGGTAATTTGGGTAGCACAGTGGCACAGTGGTTAGCATTGCTGCCTCACGGCGCTGAGGTCCCAGGTTCAATCCTGGCTCTGGGTCACTGTCTGTGTGGAATTTGCACATTCTCCCTGTGCCTGCGTGGGTTTCGCCCCCAGAACCCAAAGATGTGCAGGGCAGGTGAATTGGCCACGCTAAATTGCCCCTTAATTGGAAAAAAATGAATTGGGTACTCTAAAAAAAATGTTTTTAAAGATTAATTGGTAATTTTAGCAATAACGATTTCAAGGGCTGTGGTTATGATGATGTCCTGAGATTCCTGGGATAAATACTGTGGTTGGTATTATTTTTTTAATGTAGTGTATCCAATCCTTTCTGTTTCTAATTAATGGACAATTTAGCGTGGCCAATCCACCTACCCTGCACATCTTTTGGGTTGTGGGGGTGAGACCCAAGCAGTCATGGGTAGAACATGCAAACTCCACACGGACAGTGACCCGGGTCGGAATTCAACCTGGGTCCTTGACATCATGAGGCAGCAGTGCTACGTCGGTATTTAATTTAAAAAAAATAAATTTAGAGTACCCAATTCATTTTTTCCAAGTAAGCGGGCAATTTTGCGTGTTCAATCCATCTACCTTGCACATCTTTGGGTTGGGGGAGCGAAACCTACGCAAACATGGGGAGAATGTGCAAACTCCACACGGACAGTGACCCAGAGCCGGGATCGAACCTGGGACCTCGGCGCCGTGAGACTGCAGGGCTAACCCACTGCGCCACCATGCTGCCCGTGGTGGGTATTTAATAAGGATACAGCTGTTATTGGCAATCAAAGACACAGCAACCAGACTGATACGGACCTTGTTCATAAAAGCTAGATTAATTCACAAACCCTAGTAGAGTCTAACAGCGATGTGGCTTTAACAGATCTATTGGACTTGGCCTCTTTCCTCTGACAGGTATGTTGGGACCTTTCACATGGCAACATTCCAGCCAAGTGATAATTGTGAAGTTGCAGTATATTAATGCCTTTATTTTTTTTTTAAATTTTAAAATATAATTTTTATTGGAATTTTTTACAGAAAATATAAAACATAACGACAAACAATGAAATGCAACAAAATAACCCATAATAACCGTACCACCCCCAGACCGTATCGACGCATGTATCCCATCCCCCACCCCCCAACCCCAATGAACAACAAAAGAACTTCAAAATAAATTTAAATTAAATAAACAAACATAGTCATCGTCCGCCCCCCCCCCCCACCTTCCCCCCCCCCCCAGGGTTGCTGCTGCTACTGTCCCCGTACCCTATCGTTGAGCCAGAAAGTCGAGAAAAGGTTGCCACCGCCTAAAGAACCCTTGTACCGACCCTCTCAGGGCGAATTTGACCTTCTCTAGCTTAATGAAACCCGCCATGTCATTGATCCAGGTCTCCACGCTTGGGGGCCTCGCATCCTTCCATTGTAGCAAGATCTTGCCTTTATTTTTTAACCCCATAATTCACTCTATTACGCCAAGATACTCTTTTAACTTGACCCTTAAGGTCATTGTGGTCTGTCGATTGTTGAATTAACTCAATCAGGTGCTCTGTGTGCTTAACTAATGGTGAGCGCAGGTTGCTGTATGAAGCCCCGGTGGATAGTGTGGTTACGAATGGGAGGAGGTCGGAGTATTTTCGACTGTACCGGGGGACAAGGCAGGGGTGCCCCCTTTCTCCCCTGCTGTTCACGTTGGCGATCGAACCCCTGGCCATGGCGCTGAGGGAGTCAAGGCACTGGAGGGGGATAGTGCGGAGGTGGGGGGGTGGGGGGGGGGGGGGGGGGGGGGGTGGGCAGGAGCATCGGCTGTCGTTATACGTGGATGATTTATTGTTGTACGTGGCAGACCCTGTGGGGGGAATGCCGGAGGTGATGAGGATTCTTGGGAAGTTCGGGGACTTCTCCGGGTATAAGCTCAACATGGGGAAGAGTGAGCTGTTTGTAGTGCATCCGGGGGAACAGGAGAGAGGGATCGGGAGGTCCCGCTGAAAAGGGCGGAGAGGAGTTTCAGGTACCTGGGTGTCCAGATAGCCAGGAGCTGGGGGACCCTGCACAGGCTCAACTTTACGAAGCTGGTGGAGCAGATGGAGGAGGAGTTTAGGAGGTGGGATGTGTTGTCACTCTCCCTAGCGGGCAGGGTCTAGTCTGTCAAAATGACGGTGCTCCCGAGGTTCTTGTTCCTCTTCCAGTGCCTCCCTATCATGATTCCAAAGGCTTTCTTCAGGAGGGTCAGTAGGAGTATTATGGGGTTTGTGTGGGTGCAGAAGACCCCGAGGGTGAGAAGGGTGTTCCTGGAGCGGGGTAGGGATGTGGGAGGATTGGCGTTGCCCAACCTATGTGGTTACTACTGGGCTGCCAACGTGGCGATGATATGTAGGTGGGTGATGGAGGGGGAGGGGGTGGCATGGAAAAGGATGGAGGTGGCGTCCTGTGTGGGCACGAGCCTGGAGGCGCTGGTGACGGCGCCGTTGCCGCTCCCCTCAACAAGATATACTACGAGTCCAGTGGTGGCGGCTACCCTCAAAATTTGGGGGCAGTGGAGACGGCATAGGGGGGAGGTGAAGGCTTCAATCTGGTCCCCGATATGGGGGAACCACCGGTTTGTACCATGGAGGATGGACGGAGGGTTTCTGAGCTGGCACAGGGCAAGTATCAGGCAGATGGGGGACCTCTTTCCCAATGGGAAGTTTGCGACCCTAGAGGAGTTGGAGGGGAGGTTTGGCCTTCCCCCAGGGAACACCTTCAGATACATGCAGGTAAGGGCGTTTGTTAGGCGGCAGGTTGCAGAGTTTCCACTGTTGCCGACAAGGGGGGTTCAGGACAGGGTGCTCTCAGGGATGTGGGTCGGTGAGGGGAGGATTTCGGCAATCTACCAAGTGATGCAGGAGGGGGAGGAGGCCTCGGTGGAGGAGCTGAAAAATAAGTGGGAGGAGGAGCTGGGAGAGGAGATCGATGAGGGGACGTGGCCGGATGCCCTGGGGATGGTGAATTCCTCCTCCTCCTGCGCGAGGCTTAGTTTAATTCAATTAAAGGTGCTGCATAGGGCGCACATGACTGGGACTAGGCTGAGCTGGTTCTTTGGGAGAGAGGACAGATGTGCCAGGTGTTAGAACATAAGAACTAGGAGCAGGAGTAGGCCATCTGGCCCCTCGAGCCTGCTCCGCCATTCAATTAGATCATGGCTGATCTTTTGTGGACTCAGCTCCACTTTCCGGCCCGAACACCATAACCCTTAATCCCTTTATTCTTCAAAAAACTATCTATCTTTACCTTAAAAACATGTAATGAAGGAGCCTCAACTGCTTCACTGGGCAAGGAATTCCATAGATTCACAACCCTTTGGGTGAAGAAGTTCCTCCTAAACTCAGTCCTAAATCTACTTCCCCTTATTTTGAGGCTATGTCCCCTAGTTCTGCTGTCACCCGCCAGTGGAAACAACCTGCCCGCATCTATCCTATCTACTCCCTTCATAATTTTAAATGTTTCTATAAGATCCCCCCTCATCCTTCTAAATTCCAACGAG
Source organism: Scyliorhinus canicula (assembly GCF_902713615.1). NCBI lineage: Eukaryota > Metazoa > Chordata > Chondrichthyes > Carcharhiniformes > Scyliorhinidae > Scyliorhinus > Scyliorhinus canicula. The sequence continues at coordinate 131,355,899 of NC_052162.1, read as the reverse complement.
TACAGTCCCAGTCTACTCAACCTCTCCTCATAATCCAAACCCTTCAGCTCTGGGATTAACCTAGTGAATCTCCTCTGCACACCCTCCAGCGCCAGTACGCCCTTTCTCAAGTAAGGAGACCAAAACTGAACACAATACTCCAGGTGTGGCCGCACTAACACCTTATACAATTGCAACATAACCTCCCTAGTCTTAAACTCCATCCCTCTAGCAATGAAGGACAAAATTCCATTTGCCTTCTTAATCACCTGCTGCACTTGTAAACCAACCTTCTGTGACTCATGCACTAGCACACCCAAGTCTCTCTGAACAGCGGCATGCTTTAATATTTTATCGTTTAAATAATAATCCCGTTTGCTGTTATTCCTACCAAAATGGATAACCTCACATTTGTCAACATTGTATTCCATCTGCCAGACCCGAGCCCATTCACTTAACCTATCCAAATCCCTCTGCAGACTTCCAGTATCCTCTGCACTTTTCGCTTTACCACTCATCTTAGTGTCATCTGCAAACTTGGACACATTGCCCTTGGTCCCCAACTCCAAATCATCTATGTAAATTGTGAACAATTGTGGGCCCAACACGGATCCCTGAGGGACACCACTAGCTACTGATTGCCAACCAGAGAAACACCCATTTATCCCAATTCTTTGCTTTCTATTAATTAACCAATCCTCTATCCATGCTAATACTTTACCCTTAATGCCATGCATCTTTATCTTATGCAGCAACCTTTTGTGTGGCACCTTGTCAAAGGCTTTCTGGAAATCCAGATATACCACATCCACCGGCTCCCCGTTATCTACTGCACTGGTAATGTCCTCAAAAAATTCCACTAAATTAGTTAGGCGTGACCTGCCCTTTACGAACTCATGCTGCGTCTGCCCAATGGGACAATTTCTATCCAGATGCCTCGCAATTTCTTCCTTGACGATAGATTCCAGCATCTTCCCTACTACCGAAGTTCAGCTCACTGGCCTATAATTTCCTGCTTTCTGCCTACCTCCTTTTTTAAACAGTGGCGTCACGTTTGCTAATTTCCAATCCACCGGGACCACCCCAGAGTCTAGTGAATTTCGGTAAATTATCACTAGTGCATCTGCAATTTCCCTAGCCATCTCTTTTAGCACTCTGGGATACCTTCCATCAGGGCCAGGAGACTTGTCTACCTTTAGCCCTATTAGCTTGCCCATCACTCCCTCCTTAGTGATAACAATCCTCTCAAGGTTCTCACCTGTCATAGCCTCATTTCTATCAGTCGCTGGCATGTTATTTGTGTCTTCCACTGTGAAGACCGACCCAAAAAACCTGTTCAGTTCCTCAGCCATTTCCTCATTTCCCATTATTAAAACTCCCTTCTCATCCTCTAAAGGACCAATATTTACCTTAGCCACTCTTTTTTGTCTTATATATTTGTAAAAACTTTTACTGTCTGTTTTTATATTCTGAGCAAGTTTACTCTCATACTCTATCTTACTCTTCTTTATAGCTTTTTTAGTAGCTTTCTGTTGCCCCCTAAAGATTTCCCAGTCCTCTAATCTCCCAGCAATCTTTGCCACTTTATATGCTTTTTCCTTCAATTTGATACTCTCCTTTATTTCCTTAGATATCCACAGTCGATTTTCCCTCTTTCTTCCGTCCTTCCTTTTTGTTGGTATAAACCTTTGCTGAGCACTGTGAAAAATCGTTTGGAAGGTTCTCCACTGTTCCTCAACTGTTCCACCATAAAGTCTTAGCTCCCAGTCTACCTTAGCTAGTTCTTCTCTCATCCCCTTGTAATCTCCTTTGTTTAAACACAAAACACTAGTATTTGATTTTACTTTCTCACCCTCCATCTGTATTTTAAATTCCACCATATTGTGATCGCTCCTTCCGATCGCTGGGCTCCCGTGTTCTGGGAGCCCAGCAAACCACACCCACATGTTTTGGGCATGCCCTGCGCTGGAGGGCTTTTGGAGGAGCATCGCGGAGACGTTGTCAAGGATGGTTGGTTCCAGGGTTGAGCTGGGCTGGGGGCTCGCAATTTTTGGGGTAGCAGCGGAGCCGGGAGTGCAGGAGGCGAAAGAGGCCGATATTCTGGCCTTTGCGTCTCTGGTAGCCCGGCGCAGGATTCTTTTGCAGTGGAAGGATGCGAGGCCCCCGGGCGTGGAGTCCTGGATCAATGATATGGCGGGTTTATCAAACTGGAGAGGGTCAAGTTTGCCCTAAGGGGCTCCATGCAAGGATTCTTCCGGCGGTGGCAACCGTTTCTAGACTTTCTGGCTGAACATTAGAGGATGGTCAATTTCAGCAGCAACGGGGGGGGGGGGGGGGGGGGGGGGATGAGCGGGCTTGTTCTTTTTCCTTTATTGTGTATGTGTATTTGTTCCCATGTTAACTATTTTTGTTAATTTATTGCTTCTGTATTGGGGGGGGCGTGGTTACTGTTATTTCTCTTTTTCTTCTGTTTCTGTCGGTTAAAACTTGTTGAAAATTTGAATTAAAATTATTTTTAAAAAAACTAATGGTGAGCACTTAATAACTGCTCAATAAATTGGGCAATCAATTTTTCCACAGGGGTGAATGTAATTGTGAACTATCCAACTGGAAAACTAGTTCCATTAAGATCTCGGATTACAACAGCCGATATACCTTGTTCTGACTGCCAGCAGGGCTGTGGGATTAATGGGATAGATCTTCCAAAGAGCCAGTGCAGGTATAATGGGCCAAATTACGATTTGTGCAGTATCATTCTGTAAAACAGTGAATATTCAGAATCAGGGTTGGAGAGGGAAAGAGAGAGGAACCAATGACTGCGGTTGAACCCGGCCAGAGTCAGCAACATCAGAGGAGGGATGATAAGAGGAAATCGTATAAAATCGTCAAAAGCTCTGCATGGTCGCACGGGAGAACTTTGAGAAATGGAGCGTAGCAGATCACCAATTCACAATTTGAGATTTTAAAATTAATTCATCTCAAATGGTAACAAAGTAATTTTGTATTCAGTTTGATGGTTCAATGGTGCTAATATTGCCCAGCACCCCTCGCGGATGTGAATGTGCCCCATTCACTCCACAGGAGCCCAGTGCGCAGGCGTTCTGCTCTATCCGGCGCACGCGCACCGTCACTTTGTTCGGAACCCTGCGAGTGTGGAGGGGGATTTTTGGGCGGGTGAGTCGGTGGGGCGTAGGGAGGAATGGCGCCAGGATTGGGGAGGGAGCGGTGGCTTTATAAACACCGGTATAGGCCCCAGGGTCGGAATAAGAGCCTGCGGGTCCCGAGTTTGCTGCTGCGGGTCTTTTATCCGGGACCAGGCCCAGATCCACCGCCGCCATCTTCGATCAGCGAGGAGCAGAGCGCATGCGCGGACCTCCTGACATCTTTGATCAGAGAATCCCTGGAATGTAGAATGAGGCCATTCAGCCCATCAAGACTGCACCGCCCCTTCGAAAGAGCATCCTACCGAGGCCCACTCTTTACCCTATCCCCACCTGACCTGTGGAAGGAAACCGGAGAAGCATGAGGAAACCCACGCAGAAATGGGGAGAATATGCAAACAATCACCCAACAGTCACCCAAGCCCTGAATTGAACCCAGGTCCCTGGTGCAGTGAGGCAGCAATGTTAACCACTGTGCCACCATGCTGCCTTAGGGGCTTCAAGGTTCCAGTGACCAGGAAAGAAAATATAAGACTCGTTGATTGAAAGATCCGGTTTACCGGTGCCCTCTTTAGTAGGTGCTTCAGGGTGCATCTGCGGCCATCTGAATAACAGAATAATAAGATCATCAGAATTAGCAGCAGGAGAAGGCCATTCGAACCATTGAGGCTGCTCTGCCATTCAATAAACCCATGGTCCATCTGATCATTAACTCAATTTTTCTCCTCTCCCTAACCTTGACTCCCTTGTAGAGAAAATGGTGTGTAACATAGCCTTGAATATACTCCATGGCCCAGCCTCCACTGCTCACTGGGGGAATGAATTTCACCAGCTACTGGTCCCCTGAGAACATAACATAAGAACTAGGAGCAGGAGTAGGCCATCTGGCCCCTCGAGCCTGCTCCGCCATTCAATTAGATCATGGCTGATCTTTTGTGGACTCAGCTCCACTTTCCGGCCCGAACACCATAACCCTTAATCCCTTTATTCTTCAAAAAACTATCTATCTTTACCTTAAAAACATGTAATGAAGGAGCCTCAACTGCTTCACTGGGCAAGGAATTCCATAGATTCACAACCCTTTGGGTGAAGAAGTTCCTCCTAAACTCAGTCCTAAATCTACTTCCCCTTATTTTGAGGCTATGCCTGAGAGAAGCATTTTGTCCTGATCTTTGTCTTAAGCCCTTATTTTTAAACTGCCCCTGCAGTTTTAGATCCACTATTTAGGGCAAACATCCTTTCAGCACTTACCCTGTAAACTGCCCTCAAATACTTATATGCTTCAGTAAGATCACCTCTCACTTATCTAAAATCCGTTACACACCTTGCCCAACATTTCCTCATGAAACCAGCTCCTGGCTAGGAATCAGCTCAGTGAATTTTGTCTGAACTGCGTCAGATTAAGTATGTGTGGGTTAAGTATGTCCCATTTTAAGTAATCCTACACCAGGAAACAAGGAGAGAATGTTATGAATTTGCTTTGACGAGCTTTGACAAAGAGTCACGGACTCAAAACGTTCGCTCTTTTTTCTCCCTACAGATGCTGCCAGACCTGCTGAGATTTTCCAGCATTTTCTCTTTTGTTTCGGGTTCCAGCATCCACAGTAATTGACTTTTATGAATTTGCATCTTGGACTGACAGATGGATTTTGAAAACTCCTTTTACAGGAGGTTAGAATGGGCGTATTTACAAAGCAATCTCAAATCAAGAAAAAATGTTTCTCTCTTAATTTATGACCACAATTGACACATGACTCTGGTAATCTCCTTTTACAGAGAGTTAGAAGAGTTGAAGACTGTGATTTTTCTCTGATTTCAGTGCTGCTGAATTCTATCGAGCTGCTGCTTCAGCAGCAGGGTTTAAATTTGTAAACTGTGAAATTGTTCCAGAGGTGAGTATTATTGAGCAATCATCTTTAATTTACAGTTTTTAGTGTTGTGCTTTGTTATTTGTGCTCTGGTTCCAGGGCTCTGGGTGGGTTTGGCTCCTTTTATAAACAAAGAACAATACAGCGCAGGAACAGGCCCTTCAGCTCTCCAAGCCTGCGCCAATCACGTGTTGTTTCTAGACCAAATGTCTGTATCCTTCTATACCCTGTCTGTTCATGGCTCTATCCAGATAAGTCTTAAAGGTCGCTTATGTATCTGCCTCAACCACTTCACTTGGTAGTGCATTCCAGGCCACCTCCACCCTCGCACATCCCTCGCACATCTCCACTGAACCTATCCCCTCCTCACCTTGAACTTGTGCCCCCTTGTAATTGTCATTCCTGCCTTGGGAAAACGCAACTGTTCACCCTATCTACACCCCTCATAATTTTATAAACTCTCGATTCACTCATCAGCCTCTGTCTCCAGTTTATTCAATCTCTCCTCATCGCTACTGTGGATCTGAATCCATATTTCACCCATTGCTCTGTTATGCCTCTGCCCTCTCTGATCACCTCTCTGTCATTGTTTAACTTCTTCTGCCTCTGATAGTAGATTTATTATTTTATTTTATCATTTTTTAAAATTTAGCAATCCACCTACCCTGCACATCTTTGTGTTCTGGGGCTGAGACCCATCCACTGGGAAAATGTGCAAACTCCACACGGACTGGGATCGAACCCGTGTTCTCGGCGCCGAGAAGTAGATGGTAGAGTTTTTTAAAAAAAAAATCTTTGTTGTCACAATGAAGTTACTGTGAAAATCCCCTAGTCGCCACATTCCGGCGCCTGTCCGGGTCACAGAGGGAGAATTCAGAATGTCCAAATTACCTAACAGCACAACTTTTGGAACTTGTGGTAGGAAACCGGAGCTCCCAGCGGAAACCCACGCAGACACGGAGAGAATGTGCAGACTCCGCACAGACAGTGACCCAAGCCGGGAATCGAACCTGGGACCCTGGAGCTGTGAAGCAACAGTACTAACCACTATGCTACCGTGCTGCTGGTTGTGGAGGTTAGTCTCTGGCCTCCAGTTACAGTGCTTCTTCACAGAATCAGTTAATGATTACATTACAGCTGGAGGCCATTCAGCCCATCAGTTCTCCCCGTGTCTGCGTGGGTTTCCTCCGGGTGCTCCGGTTTCCTCCCACAAGTCCCAAAAGATGGGCTGTTAGGTGAATTGAGCATTCTGAATTCTCCCTGTGTGACCCAAACAGGCGCCGGAGTGTGGTGACGAGGGGCTTTTCACAGTAACTTCATTGCAGTATTAATGTAAGCCGACTGGTGACAATAAAGATTATTATTATATGCTGGCTCATCCCCATGCCCTTCGTTTACTTCCCTGCAGCTTATTTACTTTCCAGGGTCTTGTCCAATTCCCTTTGGTTTGTTGTATCAGTTTGGCTGGAGTTGAAATGCAGGAGAAGCTGCTGTGTTTAACCTGGTACTGAGCAATAATTTCAGATGTAAAATTGTCAAGGGAGGTACAGGGAATGGCACTAAATCATTATCCTTATTTGGAGAATTTGGTGCAGACACAATAGGCCTTCTGCACCCTAACAATTCAGTGATTGGGTGATCGAGAATAGTTTGCCCTCTGGCCAGCTCTAGCATCTGCTGCTCGAAGAAATGGTCCCAAAAACACTCTGTGAGCTAATCTGTCTGGCTACCTTTACCAATTAAATTTGCCCATTCTACATGGAGAATAAAATCACCCATGATTTTTGCCGTACTTTTCCACGAGCCATTATTCCTCCCTGTATTTTCCCTTCTACAGTGTGGTTACTGTTAGGGGGGCCTTGAAACTACTCCCACAAGTGACCTTTATCATTTTTTATCGTGACCCAATCCAATTGTACATCTTGATCTCCAGAACTAAGATCATCTCTCTCTATTGTGCTCATGTCATCCTTAATTAACAGAGCTAGGGCAGCACGGTGGCCTAGTGGTTAGCATAACCGCCTCACGGCGCTGAGGTCCCAGGTTCGATCCCGGCTCTGGGTCACTGTCCGTGTGGAGTTTGCATATTCTCCCCGTGTCTGCGTGGGTTTCGCCCCCACAACCCAAAAATGTGCAGAGTAGGTGGATTGGCCACACTAAATTGCCCCTTAATTGGAAAAAATAATTGGGTAATCTAAATTTATAAAATAAAAAAAAATAAAAAATTAACAGAGCTGCCCCTCCGCATATTCCCAGCTTCCTGTCCTTCTGAAAAGTGACGCAGCCTTGAATAGTCAGGTCCCAGCCTTTGTCATCTTGCAGCCGTGTCTTCGTGATGGCTCTCAGATCACAGTACCTGGAGTACTGGGCACACTTAGTCTCCTTAACGAAGGAGGGTGATTCTTGTATTGGGAGCAGTTTAGAGAGGATCATCGGGCTGATTCCTGGGATGAATGTGTTGTGTTGTGAGGAAAGGTTGGGGCTGGACTCATTGGAGTTCAGAGGTGACCATATTGAAACATAAGATTCTGAGGTAACATGATAGGGGACATGAAGAGAGGATGTTTCTCCTCATGGGGAATTCTGGAACGAGTGGGAAGATTGTCAAAATAAAGGGTCCCCATTTCTGATGGAGATAAGGAGAAATGTGTGCATGTGTCTGCGTGTGTGTGCGTGTGTCTACGCGTCTGCGCAGGGGGTGAATGGAGCTGATTGTTGGTGCTGCTACTCGCTGACTAAAGCCATTTTCCCTGCATTAGCCTTTGGGTCATTCTGGTCTGTTGCCTCTTCTAGTTCTAATTGGAATTTTGGGGGCAAATGGAAGTTACATGTGTTGGCTCCAGTAAAAGGGGTGACACAGTGGTTACCACTGCTGCCTACAGCGGCAGGGTCTCAGGTTCGATTCCAGCCTTGGGTGACTGTGTGGAATTTGCACATTCTCCCCATGTTTGTGTGGGTTTCCTCCGGGTGCCCTTGTTTCCCCCTCACAGTCCAAAGAAGTGCCAGTTAGGTGGCTCGGCCATGATAAAATTGCCCCCAACAGTCCAGGGATGTACAGGTTAGGTGGGGTTATTGGGAAAGGGTGGGGGAATGTGCCTAGATAGGGTGCTCTTTCAGAGAGTCAGTGCAGTCCCCATGGGCCGAATGGCCTCCTTCAGCACTGCAGGAATTGTATATTCTATTCTATGGAAATTTACAGCTTTTGGAGAACAAGAGAGGAAAGCATTTTCCACAGCAACTAGAATTGTTCTGAATTTCTGAGCTATACTGACGGTGATGACATTTGTAAACTCCTTTCACAGGACATTCAAAGTGGAGGATTTGCAGTAAGAAATCTCAAACTTCACATCCAAGATCTGACAGAGTAACTCGATTTGTTAGGACGGGGAAAACAAGCACTGTGACTGGAAAAGCTCCGAGACACGGACACCTGCTCCATGGAGAAACCTTGGAAATGTGTGGATTGTGGGAAAAGATTCACTTTCCCATCTCGGCTAGAAAATCATCGACGCACTCACACCGGGGAGAGGCCGTTCATCTGCTCTCAGTGTGGGAAGGGATTCACTACTTCGCCTGACTTGCTGAGACACCAGCGAGTTCACACTGGAGAGAGGCAATATACCTGCTCTGTGTGCGAGGAAGGATTCAGAGATTCATCCTATCTGCTCACTCACCAGCGAGTTCACACCAGGGAGAAACCGTTCACCTGCTCGGTGTGTGGGAAGGGATTTGGAGATTCATCCAACCTGCTGAGACACCAGCGAGTTCACACCGGGGAGAAGCCATTCACCTGCTCCATGTGTGGGAAAGGATTCAGAGATTCATTCTGCCTGCTGACTCACCAGCGAGTTCACACTGGAGAGAGACCATTCACCTGCTCTGACTGTGGGAAAGGATTCAGAGATTCATCCAACCTACTGATTCATCAGCGAATTCACACTGGGGAGAAGCCGTTTACTGCTCCATGTGTGGGAAAGGATTCAGAGATTCATCCCACCGGCAGAGACACGTAGAAAATAGAAGCAGGAGGAGGCCATTCGGCCCTTCGAGCCTGTTCCACCATTCAATATGATCATGGCTGATCATCAAGTTCAATACTCTGAATTTGCCTTTCCCCCATCTCCCTTGATCCCTTTAGCCCCTCAATGTCCAAGGGCACATCTGCCCAAGTTCCAATCCTTTGGCGGGGCTATTAGCTAAACATCCAATTGCAGGAAACCCATTATTTGAAAAACTGCACCAATCCCCTTTTATGGTAAAGCTCAGGTAGCATTCGATTGAGCCTCCGTTTGGCTTTTTGTAAATAAGCCTCTGATTATTATACCCAAACATGATACGTTTATTGAGGTGTATCCATAATACATCATCCTCACATTCCCCTGCCTCAGGCAGCGCAAACCATAAATAACCTGGATATAAAAAGGTAATCTGATTTGGAATGTTCTGAGTGCTGAGTCCGGTGAATCCGATGACAAGTAGACCGATGTAGGTCTATGGTTCCATCTCATCGTGGTTCCGCTTCCGGTGGTAGCCTGAGGAAATGTAGCATCGTTTCTGTTGTTATTGCATGCTTAATATCTGCATTGATATTGTCACTACACGTGACCCCCTCGATTTCGGGGGTCGTGTGTACGATGCTGAGGGACTCAGCAAAATGGCCTGAGTGTCCACAATTAAAACATACTACCCTATCCCTTCCCTGAGGCGTGTATGGCGGGGTTGGATCCCTTGGGTACTGAGGTTCTCTACCCTAATTTCTCCATGCAGGACCCTGGTTAGCCCTCATAGGATGCATAATTGCCTTCTTATCGGTACTTGCTGGTGGATGTTCCTGTACTGACTGTCACCAAACGCTGGATCAGCGCCGAAGAACCCATGCTTCATTGTGCGTGAGGTCGGCAGGGTCGAAATTTATGCCAGCCTTTTTGCCTGCCTCGGTAGCGTGGGATACTAACGTCCGTGCCCATTTGAAGGAGTCGGACTCGTCTAATGCGGAGTGCTGTAAGCCTCCATACACTCCTTGAAACTGAATCCAGAGCCGACCCGCAAAGGCGGGCGGATGTTCGCCTTTCCTTTGCCGACATTTGTTTAAACCGTCTACAGGATCCCCCTTATTGTATCGTACTGCTGTTAATATGGCCTCTTTCTCCTGGCCCTGATGGAATGCATCCCCGAGTGCTAAAAGAGATGGCTAGGGAAATTGCAAATGCACTAGTGATAATTTACCAAAATTCACGAGACTCTGGGGTGATCCTGACAGATTGAAAATTAGCAAACGTGACGCCATTGTTTAAAAAAAAAGGAGATCGGCAGAAAGCAGGTAATTATAGGCCAGTGAGATTAACTTCGGTAGTAGGGAAGATGCTGGAATCTATCATCAAGGAAGAAATAGCGAGGCATCTGGATGGAAATTGTCCCATTGGGCAGACGAAGCATGGGTTCATAAAGGGCAGGTCGTGCCTAACTAATTTAGTGGAATTTTTTGAGGACATTACCAGTGCGGTAGATAATGGGGAGCCAATGGATGTGGTATATCTGGATTTCCAGAAAGCCTTTGACAAGGTGCCACACAAAAGGTTGCTGCATAAGATAAAGATGCATGGCATTAAGGGTAAAGTAGTAGCTTGGATAGAGGATTGGTTAATTAATAGAAAGCAAAGAGTGGGGATTAATGGTTTTTTCTCTGGTTGGCAATCAGTAGCTAGTGGTGTCGCTCAGGGATCAGTGTTGGGCCCACAATTGTTCACAATTTACATCGATGATTTGGAGTTGGGGACCAAGGGCAATGTGTCCAAGTTTGCAAACGACACTAAGATGAGTGGTAAAGCAAAAAGTGCAGAGGATACTGGAAGTCTGCAGAGGGATTTGGATAGGTTAAGTGAATGGGCTAGGGTCTGGCAGATGGAATACAATGTTGACAAATGTGAGGTTATCCATTTTGGTAGGAATAACAGCAAAAGGGATTATTATTTAAATGGCAAAATATTAAAATATGCTGCTGTGCAGAGAGACCTGGGTGTGCTAGTGCATGAGTCGCAAAAAGTTGGTTTACAGGTGCAGCAGGTGATTAAGAAGGCAAATGGAATTTTGTCCTTCATTGCGAGACGGATGGTGTTTAAGACTCGGGAGGTTATGCTGCAATTGTATAAGGTGTTAGTGAGGCCACACCTGGAGTATTGTGTTCAGTTTTGGTCTCCTTACCTGAGAAAGGATGTACTGGCACTGGAGGGTGTGCAGAGCAGATTCACTAGGTTAATCCCAGAGCTGAAGGGGTTGGATTACGAGGAGAGATTGAGTAGACTGGGACTATACTCGTTGGAATTTAGAAGGATGAGGGGGGATCTTATCGAAACATATAAAATTATGAAGGGAATAGATAGGATAGATACGGGCAGGTTGTTTCCACTGGCGGGTGAAAGCAGAACTAGGGGGCATAGCCTCAAAATAAGGGGAAGTAGATTTAGGACTGAGTTTAGGAGGAACTTCTTCACCCAAAGGGTTGTGAATCTATGGAATTCCTTGCCCAGTGAAGCAGTTGAGGCTCCTTCATTAAATGTTTTTAAGATAAAGATAGTTTTTTGAAGAATAAAGGGATTAAGGGTTATGGTGTTCGGGCCGGAAAGTGGAGCTGAGTCCATAAAAAGATCATCCATGATCTCATTGAATGGCGGAGCAGGCTTGAGGGGCCACATGGCCTACTCCTGCTCGTAGTACTTATGTTCATGTCCTCTGAAGTTCCTTGTCCCACGTTTTGGGGTGATGGTAATATTGACCTGACTGACGGTCTAAGGCACATTACTATGAGCTTTCCTTCCTCCCTTTCGTCTAGCTCATACATTATTTTCTGCTGTCTAATCTCAAAGAAGCAGTGTGGGTCTGCAGTAGGCTCAAAAGTGGTGATTTGACTGCAGGCTCAACCGACTCAAGAACAGTTTCTTCCCTGCTGCCATCAGACTTTTGAATGGACCTACCTGGTATTAAGTTGATCTTGTCTCGACACCTTGCTATAACTATAACATTATATTCTGCAGTCTCTCCTTTGTTCCCTATGTAAGGTATGCATTGTTTGTACAGCATGCAAGAAACAATACTTTTCACTGTTGATGCACTATCAATTACGACGCGACGAGAGTAGGGTGTAATCGAGGCTTTATTACGCAGAGAGGTGTAGCCTCCTGCAGCTGCTGCCGAAATGGCTGCAGCTCGGAGAGCCCACACATTTATACTCCGCCTACTGGGCGGAGCCAGCAGGCAGTGATCTACCCCATACCTGTAGTACAGGGGCCTTACCGTAAGACACCTCATATGCGATATATATAATACAACAGTGGTGACTACCACCTTCACACCCTGTTAAAAAGAGTCCAGCGGGGATGGAGGAGGGCTATTTACATGCAGGTGTTTGAACATTTTAGGAAATGTTTACAAATTCAGACGATCGGGCGCCTTGATCAGTCGTTGCGAGCGCCGAAGTCCAGGTGGCGATGCAGGCGTCGGTGACTCCGGGAGCGTGTCAAACTCATCTTCATCCCTGGGTGGGACCAAGGCGGGGAAACTGAACAGAGCGAAGGTGGTGTTGAGGGCTTTGATGACGGTGGCGGTGAAGTACCCCCGGATCGCCACGGAGTGGGATCCGGAGTTCCGGGGAGATTTTCTGGGTAATGGGGTGTACCGTGAGGGAGCAGCGCCTTACCGTATCGGGGTGGATAAAGCTCTCAGTGCTCCCGGAGTCCAGAAGACATGATGTCTTGTGCCCATCGACCTTCACTGTCGCGAGGTTGTGCAGTCGGGACTGGTCGATCGTGATGGAGCCGAGTCGAGGCTGGTAGGCGGCAGTTGCAGGCAATGAGCGGCCCGATGAGGTACCTGATGAGCAGGGGTCCTGAGGCGGGTAAGATGGCAGTGCCCATGGGGCGCATGTGGCGGGCGGTGTTAAAGATGGCGGCACCCATGGGCCGCACGTGTCCTGAGGGAGGCAAGATGGCGTCGCCCATGGGCTGCACGTGATCTGAGGCAAAGAAGATGGCGCCCACGGGTTGCACGTGGGGGGTGCAGGGATAATCGCAGCGATCGAGCGGGCCCTAGCACACAGCAGCGAAATGTCCTTTCTTCCCGCAGGCCTTGCAGAGTTCGCTCTGCGCCGGGCAGCGCTGCCAGGGATGTTTTTGTCTGTCCGCAGAAGTAGCACTTTGCTCCCTTGGGGTTGGCTGGCTGCCGCGTGGTGCAGGCCTGGGGGTTGGCTGGGGGCGGCCGCTGGTGGGGTCCACGATGCCCAGGAGGGGTGGGCCGTGCGGTCGGGGGCATACGCCTGTACATTGCGGGAGGCGACCGTGAGTGAGACTGCTAGCTTCTTGGTCGCCGCAAGGTCGAGGGTAGCCCCTTCTAAGTCGCGCTGGTGGATGTAAGCTGACCCTATGCCAGTAACAAACGCGTCTCAAGCGGTGATAAAACCAGCGCCCTTAATATCCCTTCCAGCATTTGAGGAACCTTTTACAAGCGTCTTAATTGATTGCGTAGGACCACTTCCGAAAATGAAAAGTGGGAATCAATATCTTTTGACTATAATGAATGTGTCTATTAGGTTTCCAGAGGCTATTCCAGTACGCAATATTACAGCTAAAAAGATTGTCGAGGAGTTACTTAAATATTTTACTAGATATGGGCTACCCACAGAAATACAATTGGATCAAGGATCAAATTTTACCTCACGGTTATTCAAGGAGGGCAGCATGGTGGCTCAGTAGGTAGCACTGCAGCCTCACGGTGCCAAGATCCCAGGTTCGATCCTGGCTCTGGGTCGCTGTCCGTGTGCAGTTTGCACATTCTCCCAGTGTTTGCGTGGGTTTCGGCCCCAGAACCCAAAGATGTGCAGGGCAGGTGGATTGGCCACGCTAAATTGCCCCTTAATTGGAAAAAATAATTGGGTAATCTAAATTTATAAAAATAAAAAAATACAACAGTGGTGACTACCACAACTGTATACTAATACATGCGACAATAATAAATCAAATCAAAAAAGGCATCACTGAACTGGGCCACTGTAAGCGGAGTTGTATAGGTAATTGCCGAGCTTAGGCTATCCCTTACCCTCCTTTCGGTGATGACTGGGTGCATTGGCACTGGGGGTGAATCCAGTGGTTTAACGGGTACAACTTTCTCTGTGGTTAGTTGTGCCGCGTTCAGTCTAGTTATTTCTGGAGGTTGCTGCCGGGAGTCCCAACTCTCGGTCTTCGTGACGTACATTTTTGCCCTTTCATGAAGATCTGCCCAATCTTTCCTCTCCGACGTCAACTGTTCGGAAGGTACACATAAAACCATCTTGGTCCGAGAGCAATGATTTTAATTTATTAATTTTGAGCTGGCGGTTAGAATGGTCAGCGGTCGCTTGTCGCTGTTCCTGACTGGTCTGACGGAGCACTTTTAATGCTGCCTGCAGGTTGATGCACTTCGCTTCTAAGCGGGTGACCTTCTGCTCGGCTTCATCTCTTACCACAGCGGCCCGTTGGGTGTCTTGGTAAGCTTCTTCACATTGAGTTTGAAAGCTGCCTAAATGGACCACGTTAGCCTGGTTTGAACGTTTTAGATCACTGATCTCCTTGACTTTTTCAGCTCCCATTTGATCAAATCTCTCCTGCTGCTCCTTTGTAATCTTTTCATCTCTGTCTGCTGTTCCTCTTTTAATTTCTTTACCTCCTCCTGCCTCTCATCTTTTAATTTTGCCACCTCCTTTTGCCCTTCCTGTTTTAATTTTGTTATCTTCTCCTGCAGCTTTGCTATCTCCTGCTGGTGTACGTTGTTTAGCCTATCGACTTATATTTCCCAGGCGCTTTTCCCTCCATCTGCGTCTCCTTGCCATTCGTTCTTTATTCTATCTACCTCTCCCTGCCATGTGCTGCTTACCTTCCCTACTTCTCCTTTCCAGGCATTTGCTACTTCAATTAACTCCTGCTGATGTGCTTCGTTTAAATGCTTTATTTCCTCTCTTAATGCTTCTATCTGCTCCTGTGATTTCCTTACTTCCTCTTTTCCGTCTGCTAGTTGCATGGGAACGGTCGCTAGGACCTCCTCGGTTCCCACTAGTTGAGCCAAGCAGCACATTACCGCTATCGCTTTCTCATACTTTAGCACACACTTTCCCTGCACTTTATTCAGGTCCTCCCAATAAGTTCATCCTATTGCTCCAGGACCTGTCTCTGTATCCTCACAATATGCTGCCCATAGGGGCCATCCTTTCCTCTTTATATATTCCCTCATTTTCTCCTCTCATACGGGACACTTTGCTACCTGCGAATTCCGGTTGGTCCTCTCTGACTACAGGGAGGTAGGGAGTCGATTGAATTATGGGTACGGCTTACAGGCTATTTTCAAGTCCGAAACCCTCTGAGTTTGAGTGCAAACTAACTGAGTATACCCTATTCTCCCTGTTAATAACGCATGCTATTAGCACAACCCGAAATTAGCGATTTGTTCAATACGTAATATGTGGTTTCTGATTTTAAATTAGATTTGTGGGATCTGTCGGAGCAACAATCGTTAATGCTAATTGGGTCCCATCTGGGGTGCCAAAATGTTGCCCTTGCTAATTTTTTTAAAAATTGGAGTTCCCAATTCACTTTTCCCAATTAAGGGGAAATTTAGCATGGCTAATCGACCTACCCTGCACCTCTTTGGGTTGTGGGCGCGAAACCCAGGCAAACACGGGGAGACTGTGCAAACTCCACACGGACAGAGACCCAGAGCCGGGATCGAACTTGGGACCTCGGTGCCGTGAGGCAGCAGTGCTAACCACTGCGCCACAGTGCTGCCCCTGTCGTTACTCTTGATGGTGAGCTTCCACAGCCGCACATTGTCACCAGCAACACAAGGGCTTCCAGAAGATGAATGTTCATCTTAACCCAGATGCTGCGACTGATCCACACTCTTTCAGTGAGATCACAACAACCTGACCCTTACGACTGACCTGAATTTATTTGATAGACTCTGCATCTACCACTACAGGCAGATCTCAAATAAATACATTTGTCTCTGTTCCATTGAGTCTACAGCACAGGGCCAGGCCAGTCGGCTCAATTGGTCTGCGTCAGTATTTATGCTCCACATGAGCCTCCACCCACCCCTCTTCATCTCCCCGCATCAGCATCTCCAATTCCTTTCTCCCTCATGTATGTATCTAACTTCCCCTTTAATGTATTTGTGCTGTTCACCTTCAAACCCTCGCTGTGAACCATGTTCCACATTCTCTTTTACTTGGGGAGCTGTCAACAATACATTTCCCCTTTACACTCTTTTGAGTAACTAAATTTGGGTCAAATTAACAAATTAAACAGTCTAATCAAATGAATGGGGAGAAACCCTGTAAAGAGAAAGCAAAACGCCCAAAGGAAAGTTACAAACTTCAAATCCTAACGTGGTTCTGGGGAGAAATAAAGTGCTCCAGTCCCCACGGTGCCGATTGTTCATGGAAGGTCTCAGTCATGTCGATGGGGACCATGTGCTCCCTCTCCAGCCCCCGCGGTGCTCACTGGTCATGGAAGGTCTCAGTCATGTCGATGGGGACCATGTGCTCCTTCTCCAGTCCCCGCGGTGCTCACTGGTCATGGAAGGTCTCAGTCATGTCGATGGGGACCATGTGCTCCTTCTCCAGCCCCCACGGTGCCGATTGTTCATGGAAGGTCTTAGTCATGTCGATGGGGACCATGTGCTCCCTCTCCAGCCCCCGCGGTGCTCACTGGTCATGGAAGACCTTGGTCTCAGAATCACAGAATAACACAGTGCAGAAGAGGCCCTTCTCCTGAGAAACCTCTGGAGGAGCCCTTTCCCCGATACAGCTCTCAGCTCTAACATAGTTCCAGCACAGCAATCACAAGGTGAACATTCTAACACAGCTCTCTGCTCCAAGATAGATACTTCTCTGGTTATTCAGTACATAGAACATTGTTTAAAATTCCATCTTGTATATGTAGGCTTATTATTAAAATTTCTCCGCAAAGCTTGTTTGTAATCTCTTAGCTAGAAACCTGTCTGTTCTCCTTATCAAGTAAACACCCTTGCTGGCAATTGCTGCTGATATTACAACCTTGAAGTAGAAGCATTTAACCAACATGTGCTTTTACTCTTAATGCAGGGGTGTTGGATCTTTACCCCTTTTACTCAACCTTTTATGACCTCTTACAGTCATAAAAAACAACTGGTTCACTGATGTCCTTCAGGGAAAGGAACCTGCAACCCGGTCTGGGCGCACACAAGATTCTGACCTCTATGGGAAACGATGAAGACATGTATTGGGTGAGGGAAGGAAGGGGTGAAGTGGGGGAGAGGGTGTATTTTATACAATTGGATGAATAAACTGGGGAGGGGGAGGGGGCTTGTGGAGCAGTGGGTAGTGTCCCTGCCTCTGAGGCAGAAGCTCTGGATTTGAGTCCTAACCCAGGATTTGATGGTCAAGGAAACCCTGTCCATCCGCCTGCCGGCTCCATCGCTCCCTCCGCGTTTCTGCATCTTCACCAGTTTGGAGATACGACAGAAAAGAGACTCGCCATCACCATCACTGCGCATGCTCCAAACACCGGGCGGTATTGCGCTTGCGCACTGCTCTCCTGTGGTGGAATAAAGGACATTCACTACCGCGGGGATACTGGGTAAAGATGCCGCCATTGAAGGTCAGAACCAGTGAACGGTGACTCTTTTTGGTATCGTGTGGCAAATTGGGAGTGCTGGGGTGGACATCAATAAAATTAGGAACCAAATTATACAGATATGCAAGTAAAACTTTCACCATTTGTGTACAAATGAGCAGTTCTTTCTATCCACAGGTCTTACAATGCCCCTGGGTCAGGAATCTGGCTTGAACCTGATTGTGCACAAGATTATTGTGTGGGTCCTGAGCTATGGAGGGATTGAAACAAGACACTGGGAATTTTAACGGCTGATAGCATCAGAATTTGACTCCCCGCTAAAGACAAGGAATGTTACCTTAACTACAGTTAGGGCAGAAAAGTGAAATATTGTCCAAATAAATATCGAAAATAGATACAAAATACGGAGCTATCAAGCTCTATATCTTTAACAAACATCGACATGGAAAGAGAAGATGAATGATCTTTCTACTACAAGCCCACTGACTCCCACAGCTATCTGGACTATCTGTAAGGACTCCATCCCTTTCTCTCAGCTCCTTCGCCTCCGTCGCATTTGTTCCGAAGATGCCACTTTCCAAAATGGTGCTTTGAAAATGTGTTCCTTCTTCCTCCACCATGATTTCCCACCTACAGTTGTTGACAGGGCCCTCAACGGTGTGCGGTCCATCTCCTGCGCCACTACCCTCGCCCCCTCCACTCCCTCCCAGAACAAGGATAGAGTCCCCCTCGTTCTCACATTTCACCCCACCAGCCTCTGTGTGCAACGCATAATCCTCCGCCATTTTCACCAACTCCAGCGTGATGCCACCACCAAACACATCTTCCCTTCACTCCCTCTGTCAGCATTCCACGGAGACTGTTCCCTCCGAGATAATCTAGTCCACTCCTCCACCATACCCAGTACCTCTCCCATCACTCATGGCACCTTCCCATGCAATCGCAGAAGGTGCAACACCTGCCCCTTTACCTCTTCCATGCTTAACATCCCAGGCCCAAAACACTCATTCCAGGTTAAGCAGCGTTTCACTTGCATCTCTTCCAATTTGGCCTATTGCATTCGCTGCTCCCAATGTGGTCTCCTCTGTATCGGAGAGACCAAAGGCAGACTGGGTGATCGCTTTGCTGAGCATCTTCGGTCTGTGCACATTCAGAACCCTGACCTTCCCGTTGCTTGCCATTTTAACAAAAGACCCTGCTCCCATGCCCACATGTCTGTCCTTGGCCTGCTGCAATGTTCCAGTGAAGCTCAACGCAAACTGGCGGAACAACATCTCATCTTCCAGTTAGGCACACTACTGCCTTCTGGTCTCAACAACAACTTCAGATGATTAGCTGTACTCCACCTCAACCCATTTATTTTCATCCCATTTCATTTTAACTGTCTTTTACCATTTCTTTCTTTCTTGTCTTTCTTAATATATATTTAAACCCCCCCCCCATCTTATCTACCTTTCTTTACCCTTTCTCCCCTTTGCTTCCCTCTTCCCCTCCCCCCACATTACATCTGTCACAGTTTACCCTCTGATGAACTGTACGGAGTCTGCACTTTCTCCCCGTGTGCGCGTGGGTTTCCTCCGGGTGCTCCGGTTTCCTCCCACAGTGCAAAGATGTGCAGGTTAGGTAGATTGGCCATGCTAAATTGCCCTTAGTGTCCAAAATTTCCCTTACTGGGTTATGGGATAGGGTGGGGGTGTGGACCTTGGGTGGGGTGCTCTTTCCAAGAGCCAGAGGAGACTCGATGGGCCGAATAGCCTCCTTCTGCACTGTAACTTCTATCTATGTTAGTTTCTCTGCTGTTTGGCCTTTCACACCTTTTATCCTCTCTGGGGACTGCCATTAGCACTCTTTCCCCTTGATATCTGTGGTTATTGGCACCCTGTTTCCCTGGGTTTCTGTGGCGATACTCATCTTTCATTCTCACTCCACAGTATAAATACTTCCCACTTTCTCTGTCTGTTAGCTTTAACAAAGAGTCATCGGACTGGAAACGTTAGCTATTTTCTCTCCCTACAGATGCTGCCAGACTTGCTGAGATTTTCCAGCATTTTCTCTTTGGTTTCAGATTCCAGCATCCGCAGTAATTTGCTTTTATCCATTATTTATGATGAATGACCTGGTCCACTTGCCAACCAATTGCCATTCATCAACATTATTACACCGCAGGGCAGCACGGTGGCCTAGTGGTTAGCACAACCGCCTCACGGCGCTGAGGTCCCAGGTTCGATCCCGGCTCTGGGTCACTGTCCGTGTGGAGTTTGCACGTTCTCCCCGTGTCTGCGTGGGTTTCGCCCCCACAACCCAAAAATGTGCAGAGTAGGTGGATTGGACACGCTAAATTGCCCCTTAATTGGAAAAAATAATTGGCTAATCTAAATTAAAAAAAAAAACATTATTACACCGCCAGAGTTCAGGGGCTCAGAGGCCAAAATAACATGAGGCCATGAATCTAATTTGGAAATATAGTTGAAGAAACAGTTGAGCGTTAATGGAAGAAATTGCTGTATGTATCAAAGAATTGATATAAGTAATAATAAAGATGTCTCAAGTATTATAGCAGCACAGGTCATGGGAAAAACCAGTAGGCAAGGGGTTAAATGTTGAACCTTAAAAGAAAAGTCACCTGCACTCGGGATAATTCAATCATCCTACAGGGCATTAGGATAAGAATGGGGACCCACGTCACAGAAACCATGGCTCCAGCCTGTCTGTAAGAGATTCATTGTCCAGCCCAGAGCAGGGAATAAAAACACATTAACACCCCATCAAGGAGTTCAGGTATATGTTGAACAGAATCCAGGAGATTGTAAAGAAGCATTGTATTAGTTGATCGTTTTCCCATTAAAGGGCCCAGAAAATATGCATGCTGATCACCTTGTATTATTCCGAATGAATTGATTACATCAATGCCTACTTGTAACTCTGAAAGAACTTTAAGTATATATGCATGTAACTTTGAATATGATCAGAGCTGACTTTTGCGAGCTAAGGGTAGCAGCAGAATTTGTCTCTCCTGTGTGCACTCAGCAATTTCAAATAAAGCAACTTTCTACAACTCCACGCGGTCGAGAAAAGACTGAGTATTTCTTCCCTCCAACACTCGGCGACTATGTGGCTCAAAATCGGGTGAGTGTTTTTATCTAACACCCATAATTACGGAGCGATTTCACGTTAGTCGTTGGTCGACCGTAAGTTGCGATTCCAAAGAACGAAACGGAGGAAGAGTCTGACTGCATGAGGAGGAGTGAAAATCGTTGAGGGAATCCGGGGTGTGGGATCGGGTAGTTAAGGAAAATTTGTTAAGGAACTTGCTCTGGAGGTTGAAGTGCCTGGTCAAAAGTAAAAACACGTAGGACAAAATACCACAGGAGAAAGAGTTGGAAGGAGTTCTCCTAGTGTGGGAAAGGAATAGCCACAGGAGTAACCGTGAGAGGATAGAGCCGAGAAGGATGAACTTCACAGGAGTGGTGTGTGTGTATGTGAACGGCAGAGATGGCCGGATCCGATAAAACAGACAAGAGCAAGGTAGAGCAAGATAGATGGGAGCCCAAGGGATCGATCGTGCAGATAATTGTAACCCACAATAGTTTTTTTTTTTTTTTTTATAAATTTAGAGTACCCAATTATTTTTTCCAATTAAGGGGCAATTTAGCGTGGCCAATCCACCTACTCTGCACATTTTTGGGCTGTGGGGGTGAAACCCACGCAGACACGGGGAGAATGTGCAAACTCCACACGGACAGTGACCCAGAGCCGGGATCGAACCTGGGACCTCAGCGCCGTGAGGCGGTTGTGCTAACCACTAGGCCACCGTGCTGCCCAGTAACCCACAATAGTAAGTTCATTGCAAAGATGAGGGAGAAAGGATACAACCCAGACGCACCCACGGCTGAGCAGAAGGCCTGGTGGGCAGGACAAACCAAGTATAGGTGTGAAAAGGGGGTAGTAATTGCGACTGTGATTTAAAAAAATAATAATTTAGAGTACCCAGTTTTTTTTTTTTTTTCAAATTAAGGGGCAATTTAGCGTGGCCAATCCACCTACCCGGCACATCTTTGGGTTGTGGGGGCGAAACCCACGCAAACACAGGGAGAATGTGACTTCCGGTTGCGGCTATGACCAGCTAAGTCGCACGTTTGGCTGCTCCTGCTACAAAGGTGTTTTCGGGCCGATTGGAGGGCCCCAACGGCGCTGTAAGGACAAATCCCGGTGGGGGAAGGCTCCCTGAAGAGAACCAGACCAACTTTATGGTCGGTACCCGGAGTGGGGTGGTAAAGAAAGCAACAGCAGCTCCCAAAAAAAAGCGGGGGAAGAAGACCAAAATGGCGGCCGGTGGCGCACCCGAGGAATGGAGGAAATGGGCGGATGAGCAGCAGGCCGCTCTCCTGCGCTTCTTTACGGAGCTGAAAATGGAGCTCTTGGAGTCAATGAATGCGACGACCACCAGGCTGATGGGAGCCCAGGCGACCCAAGAGGCGTCGATTCGGGAGCTGCAACAGGAGATGACTGTGAGGGAGGAGGAGGCCACGGTCCTCGTGGGAAAGGTAGAGGTGCACGAGGCACTCCACCTGAAATGGCAGAGCCGTTTTGAGGAGCTGGATACCCGAATGAGGCGGAAGAACCTGAGGATCCTGGGCCTGGCAGAAGGCCTGGAGGGGTCAGACCTCCCGGGATATGTAGCAGAAATGCTGAGCTCCCTGATGGGGGCAGGGGCCGTCCCCTCGCCCCTGGAGCTGGAAGAGGCCTACAGGGTCATGGCTAGGAGGCCAAGAGCAAATGAGCCCCCGAGGGCGGTGCTGGTGCGGTTCCAGCGACTCAGCGACCGTGAGAGAGTGCTGGAGTGGGCCAAGAGGGAAAGGAGCAGCAAGTGGGAGAATTCGACGGTGAGGGTCTACCAGGACTGGAGTGCGGAGGTGGCAAAGCGGCGGGCCCGGTACAACCGGACGAAGGCGGTGCTACATGCAAAACGGATCAGGTTCGGAATGCTGCAGCCAGCGCGCTTGTGGGTCACCTACAGGAACCAACACCACTATTTTGAGTCCCCAGAGGAGGCGTGGGCCTTTGTACAGGAAGAGAAACTGGACTCGAATTAGACCCAGGGGATACTTGGCGGCCGTAGCCGCTCGGGTACTTTCAGCTGAATTCTCTGTTTGGATTTTGAACTCTTGCTGTGGTTTTTCTTCTGATGTTTTTTCCCCCTTTGCCAACTTCCCTTAGTTATTGTTATTGTGGTTATTCATGGTTATTTATGGTTATTTATGCTGTTTGGTAGAGGGCGACTGTTAAGTACATCGTTATTTGTTATTTATCTGTTATTTATAATGTTAGGTTGGGGAGGTGGGACGGGGGGGTGAGAGCAGATCGGGGATATGGGCCCCTAGGGGGGGTTCTTTTACAGGCATGGACGGGGACGGGGGTGGAGCTGAAGATGGCGGGGTGGGGTGTGGCAGGGCGAAAGCGCGGGCTTTCCTCTGTTTTCCCGCGCGTGGGGCAGAGGAGGGGGGGAGGGGAGGAGTGCGGGGCGTGGCTAGCAATGGCGACCTTTCCCGCGCTGGAGCGGGGCCAGGGAGGAGTGGCAAGGGGGGGGAGGCTCCCCCCCCCCGAGCCGGGGGGAGTCGGAGTGTGGCAGGAGCAGCCGGGTCAGCGTGAACCAGCTGACTTACGGGAGTACGATGGAGGGTACATCGCGGCTAGGAGGGGTCCTAGCCTGGGGGGGGGGGGGGAGGGGGGTTAGGGAGGGACACCGGGTTGCTGCTGGAAAGACCAGAAACGGGAAGTGGAGGACTGGAGAGGTGGGGGGAGGGGGACATCGCCATGGGGAGCGGGTCAGGAGGGGAGGGTCGACCCGGGGCGAGCAGGGAACAGGACATGGCTAATCGGCAGGGGAAGGGGGCGGGTCGTCCCGCGACCCGGCTGATCACTTGGAACGTGAGGGGGTTGAATGGGCCGGTCAAGAGATCAAGGGTATTCTCACACCTGAAGGGACTGAAGGCTGATGTAGCAATGTTACAGGAGACCCATTTGAAGGTAGTGGACCAGGTTCGCCTGAGAAGGGGGTGGGTGGGACAGGTGTTCCACTCTGGATTGGACGCAAAGAACCGGGGGGTGGCGATTCTGGTGGGAAAGAGGGTGTCATTCGTGGCGGAGGAGGTGGTGGCGGATAAGGAGGGTAGGTATGTGATGGTGAAGGGTAAGCTGCAGGGGGAGAAAGTGGTGATGGTCAACGTATATGCCCCGAACTGGGATGACGCGGGTTTTATGAGGCGCCTATTGGGCCTCATTCCGGGACTGGAGGCAGGGGGCTTGATCATGGGGGGGGGACTTTAACACAGTGCTGGACCCCGGGCTAGACAGATCGAGGTCAAGGACCAACAGGAGGCCGGCAGCGGCAGAAGTGCTGAGGGGGTACATGGAGCAGATGGGAGGAGTAGACCCATGGAGGTTTGGTAGGCCGAGGGCGAGGGAGTATTCCTTTTTCTCCCACGTCCATAGAGTGTACTCCAGAATCGATTTCTTCGTGTTGAGCAGGGGGCTGATCCCGAGGGTACGGGAAGCTGAGTACTCGGCCATTGCGATCTCTGATCATGCACCGCATTGGGTGGATGTGGAAATGGGGGAGGCGCGGGACCAGCGCCCGCTGTGGCGGCTGGATGTGGGGCTGTTAGCGGACGACGAGGTGTGTAAAAGGGTCCGGAAGAGCATTGAGAGCTATCTGGACTTGAATGACACGGGTGAGGTGCAGGTGGGGATGGTCTGGGAGGCCCTGAAGGCAGTGATCAGGGGAGAGCTGATCTCCATAAGGGCGCACAGAGAAATAAAGGAGAGGCAGGAGAGGGAGAGGCTGGTGGGGGAGCTATTGGAAGTGGATAGGAGATATGCGGAGGCACCAGAGGAGGGGCTGCTGGGAGAACGGCGCAGCCTGCAGGTCAAGTTCGACCTGCTGACCACCAGGAAGGCAGAGACGCAGTGGAGAAGGGCACAGGGCGCGGTCTATGAGTATGGGGAAAAGGCGAGCAGGATGCTGGCACACCAGCTTCGCAAACGAGATGCGGCTAGGGAGATTGGGGGAGTGAAGGAGAGGGGCGGGAAGGTAGTGCAGAAGGGGCAAGAAGTGAACGGGGTCTTCAGGGATTTTTACAAGGAGTTGTATCGGTCTGAGCCACCGACGAGGAGAGGGGGAATGGAGGACTTCCTAAACAAATTGAGGTTCCCAAGGGTCCAGGAGGGGCTGGTAGAAGGGCTGGGGGCGCCAATAGGGCTAGAGGAGCTAGTCAAGGGAATAGGTCAGATGCAAGCGGGGAAGGCGCCGGGGCCAGATGGGTTCCCGGTGGAATTCTATAAGAAAAATGTGGACTTGGTGGGACCGGTACTGGTACGAGCCTTTAATGAGGCGCGAGAGGGGGGGGTTCTGCCCCCGACAATGTCGCAGGCTCTGATCTCCCTGATATTGAAGCGGGATAAAGACCCCGTGCAGTGCGGGTCCTACAGGCCTATCTCGCTTCTGAACGTGGATGCCAAGTTGCTGGCAAAGATCCTGGCAGCTAGAATAGAGGATTGTGTGCCAGGGGTAATCCATGAGGACCAGACGGGGTTCGTGAAGGGGCGGCAGCTCAACACGAACGTGCGGAGATTGCTGAATGTAATTATGATGCCGGCAGTGGAGGGGGAGGCTGAGATAGTGGTAGCGCTGGACGCGGAGAAGGCATTCGATAGGGTGGAGTGGGAGTACCTGTGGGAGACGTTGGAACGGTTTGGGTTTGGGGAAGGGTTTATTAAGTGGGTGAAGTTGCTCTACTCGGCCCCGACGGCGAGTGTAGTGACAAACGGGAGGAGGTCGGAGTATTTCGGGCTCCACCGAGGGACCAGGCAGGGATGTCCCCTATCCCCCCTACTTTTCGCACTGGCGATTGAACCGTTGGCGATGGCACTGAGGGGTTCAGGGGGGTGGAGAGGACTGACTAGGGTAGGGGAGGAACATCGAGTATCGCTGTATGCGGATGATCTACTGCTGTACGTGGCAGACCCAGAAGGGGGAATGCCGGAGATAATGGAACTATTAGCAGAGTTTGGGGACTTTTCGGGGTACAAACTAAATTTGGGCAAAAGCGAGGTTTTTGTGATACACCCGGGGGACCAGGGAGAGGGTATTGGGAGACTCCCCTTCAAGCGAGCAGGAAAGAGCTTTAGGTACTTAGGGGTGCAGGTGGCAAGGAACTGGGGGACCCTCCATAAGTTGAACTTTTCCAGGCTGGTGGAACAGATGGAGGAGGAATTTAAGAGGTGGGACATGGTACCGTTGTCGCTGGCGGGGAGGGTGCAGTCAATCAAAATGACGGTCCTCCCAAGGTTCTTGTTTTTATTTCAGTGCTTGCCCATCTTCCTCCCTAGGGCCTTCTTCAAAAAGGTGACGAGTAGCATCATGAGCTACGTGTGGGCGCATGGCACCCCAAGGGTGAGGAGGGTCTTTTTGGAGCGGAGTAGGGACAGTGGAGGGCTGGCACTGCCCAATCTCTCGGGGTACTACTGGGCGGCAAATGTGTCAATGGTGCGCAAGTGGATGATGGAAGGGGAGGGGGCAGCTTGGAAACGAATGGAGAGGGCGTCCTGTGGCAACACAAGCCTGGGGGCCCTAGTAACGGCACCATGGCCGCTCCCCCCCACGAGGTACACCACGAGCCCGGTGGTGGCGGCCACCCTCAAGATATGGGGGCAGTGGAGGCGACATAGGGGGGAAATGGGAGGTCTGTTGGCGGCGCCAATAAGAGGGAACCATAGATTCATCCCGGGGAACATCGACGGGGGATTTCAGAGCTGGTACAGGGTGGGCATACGGCAGCTGAAGGACCTGTTTATAGAGGGGAGGTTTGCGAGCCTGGGAGGGCTGGAGGAGAAGTTTGAGCTCCCCCCGGGAAACATGTTCAGATATTTACAAGTGAAGGCATTTGCTAGGCGGCAGGTGGAGGGGTTTCCCCTGCTCCCCAGTAAGGGGGCGAGTGATAGGGTGCTCTCGGGGGTCTGGGTCGGAGGGGGGAAGATATCAGACATCTACAAGATAATGCAGGAGGCGGAAGCAGCATCAGGGGAGGAGCTGAAAGCCAAGTGGGAAGGGGAGCTGGGAGAGCAGATAGAAGACGGGACGTGGGCGGATGCACTGGAGAAGGTCAACTCTTCCTCCTCGTGTGCGAGACTGAGCCTCATTCAATTTAAGGTGCTGCATAGAGCTCACATGACGGGGACAAGGATGAGCCGGTTCTTTGGGGGTGAGGACAGGTGTGTCAGATGTCTGGGAAGCCCAGCGAACCATGTGCATATGTTCTGGGCATGTCCGGCGCTGGAAGGGTTCTGGAAGGGGGTGGCAAGGACGGTGTCGAAGGTGGTGGGGTCCAGGGTCAAACCAGGATGGGGGCTTGCGATCTTTGGGGTCGGGGTAGAACCGGGGGTACAGGAGGCTAGGGAGGCCGGAATACTGGCCTTTGCGTCCCTAGTGGCTCGACGAAGGATATTAATTCAATGGAAGGACGCGAGGCCTCCAAGCGTTGAAACTTGGATTAACGATATGGCTAGCTATATTCAGCTAGAAAGGATCAAATTTGCCCTGAGAGGGTCGGTACAGGGATTCGCCAGGCGGTGGCAACCTTTCCTTGACTTTTTAGATCAGAGATAGACGTTCGGGGTCGTGGCAGCAGCAACCCAGGGGGGGGGGGGGAAGGGGGGGGGGGAGAGGGGGGGGGGGAGGGGGGCAGCAAGGGTCGTGGGGGGACATGCACGACTGTAACGCGGGCAAGTCTGCTCGCTGCTCATGTCTGAAACTGTAGGCTGCCTTGTTTGTTAAGGTTGCCTGGGGGGAGGGGGGGGGGGGGGGGGGAGGACTGGTGCGCGCGAGAGGGCGGGCGAGGGAGGGACATTTGCCTAGAGGGATTGTGTTGTAAATAATTTAAAAATTAGTAGGGGTAAATGTCTGTATGGAAAAACTCTTTCAATAAAAATTATTTTAAAAAAAACACAGGGAGAATGTGCAAA
This sequence comes from Scyliorhinus canicula, assembly GCF_902713615.1. Classification (NCBI taxonomy): domain Eukaryota; kingdom Metazoa; phylum Chordata; class Chondrichthyes; order Carcharhiniformes; family Scyliorhinidae; genus Scyliorhinus; species Scyliorhinus canicula. The sequence continues at coordinate 131,328,236 of NC_052162.1, read as the reverse complement.
CTCCACACGGACAGTGACCCAGAGCCGGGATCGAACCTGGGACCTCGGCGCCGTGAGGCAGCAGGGCTAACCCACTGCGCTACGTGCTGCCCGACTACGATTTTAAGGAACCAAGGGTGTGAAGAATTGCAGGAGGCAAAAGTATCAGCCGTAAGACGCGCGCAGAAAGGGGACAGGAGAAAACCGCAGGACAGATTTGTGGGGACTGTGATCCCGACAGCACCATGTGTCATGGAGGAGAGTGACTACGGGGGTGACAGGGACAGTTTCAAGGAGGGGGAAAAAAAATGAAAATGAAAATTCGCTTATTGTCACGAGTAGGCTTCAATGAAGTTACTGTGAAAAGCCCCTGTAAATGTACAATGATTATGCATCCCCCGCTCCTAATGAAGAAAAGGATGAACTACTGCCTTATTGCGTGTAGTGAGGAAAACAGTGGAGGGGTAAACCACTGAGCAACATATCCAAACACCTTTCACAGCTGGGGAAAAACAAATAATCTTGAATGAACTGCCCTCTCTAAAACGACAGGATGATAACGACCCTTTTTGGGATAAACTGGACGAATTACGGGAGGCTCATGGGTTAACCAGTGATGATATCCATTTATTATTAAGGGCAAAGATCCCCGCACCGGTATGGGCAAGCATGCCACAACCATATAGGGATCGCACGTGGGTCACGCAGAGGGGAGGAGGAAACAAGGACGCCCGCTTTGCAACCTTTAGAACGGCATTGCGAACTGCCCTAGGGAGAGGGAGCCCAAATTGGACATTGATCATCTTACTTAAACAGGGACCAAAGGAAAGGGTCGAGGATTATGCAGAGAAGAAATTTGAGGCGTTTAAGCATCATTCAGGGACAGTAGCCCTCAGCAGAGATGATGAAATATTTTTTAAAATGTTAACAGATGGAATGGGTCCGCACCTGACTAGGATCGTAGATATGGGACTTCCGGTAGGGAATGACTTTAATCAGGTCTTAGCATGGGCCATGAAGGCAGAAGCTAATTTAGGAAAAGGGTCCAAGGTAAGCCCCTCAGGAAAATTAGAAGGAGGAAGGCAGTGCTTCACATGCGGAAAGGAAGGGCATTTCGCAAGGATGTGTAGAAGCAAGAAAGATCCTAAGCAGGGACTCCTGAGGTATCTGAAATGAAAGGAGAACAGGACACGAGCAGGAAAATTGCTGGGCAAAGGGAGGGGGGCAAGGAAGGTCAGGGACCTAAAGCCCTGAAGGACAGTGTCGGGTCGAGCACCCCAGGATCAATAATGCAGGTTTCAGCTCAGGATTTAGCAAAAAATGTTCAGCGCCCTAAAACAATGACACGTTTCAGCCCACACTGGTGGAGAAAGGGACTCCCGGATATTTGTTGATGCGCGTTAGGGGGCCAGCCGTGCACAATGTGGATAGATACCGGGGCCGCAATATCCATCACCGATATAGATTTACCCTTAACCGGTCAGACAACTCAGATCAGGGGGGTGGGGGATGGGGTCCGTATTGCCACATTAAGCGAACCCACCCTTGTAGAAATCAGGGATTTTACTGTAACAATCAGAATCCGGGTATGTAAGACTGCAGAGGGGACTATATTAGGGATAGACTGGCTAGAGCAATTGGGAGCAGTAATAAACACTAAAACACAGGCCATTGAGTGGAAAAGGTCACACAATGTAGATAGGTAGGGAAGAAAGGTCTGGCACCACGTCCACAGCATGGCTCCAGTCACAACTGATTGGGGGCAGCAGGGGATGTGGGGGAATAATAGCACAGGCATATCCAGCAGTATGGGCCAGGAACAAGCAAGAGTATGGGAGCCTGGGGGTGACTCCGGTCACCATCACCGGAGACCCACACCCACCACATAAGCAGTATCCCATAAAAAGGGAAGCGACCAAGGCAGTAAGGGAGATGGTGCTAGATTTAGAAAATCAGAGGATAGTAAAAGAGACCCACTCATACACTAACTCCCCAATTTGGCCGGTAAGGAAGCCAGACGGCTCGTACCGACTGACGGTAGATTACACCAGTCTGAACAAGCACGCGGTGAGGGAGTACCCCATTGTAGCAAATCTGACCACTATTTGGAATAACCTTAGCCCAAAACAGACTATGTTATCAGTATTAGATATAGCCAACGGGTTTTGGTCCATTCCAGTGTGGGAAGAGCATCAGAATAAATTCGCTTTTACCATAGGGGAAGACAGAATATTTGGGCTAGGCTACCCCAAGGGTTTCACAATAGTCCGGCCATTTTCCATAGACACATGGCCGAGGTGGTTGCCCAAGTGTATCTGAGTGGGACACAGAGTACCACACTCCAGTATGTAGACGATAAAGCCTGGGCTCGAATTCATAGGCTCATGTAATTTCAACAAAGCATGGTAGCAATTATGTTAAGTATAAAAGCAACAGTTTGAAAATATACTACACAGAATTCCTTGTGTGTGGTAATAAGCGATTCAGGAGAAATTAAAGAATGCCGGTAACATAGAAAGTATTTGACGTAGAGTTTAAATTGGGAGTGTACGGTTGTAATCGGATATAGATTTCATTATAAACGCTCGTCAGTCTAATTAGCCAAATGAACGTAGCCCTAGCAGCAAAATTTGCGGTCCAAAGTAACAAAATAGGTCGCTCATTGAATTCATTTAGAAACGTGAGGAATAACCAGCAATGTATAAGCGCATTCAAGCAGACGACAACATTCCATAGATCAGATCCGGATACAGGGAGGCAGTTAAAATGCCTTGAAACTTAAAACTGTTCTTGCAAAGTTATTAAAGATTTAGAGACAAAGAGACAGAAAGAGAGAGAGAGAGCGACAGAGTCAGACAGAGAGAGAGAGACAAAGAGACAGCGAGTCAGAGAGACAAAGAGACAGGCAGAGAGAGAGTCAGAGAGACAAAGAGACAGAGTTAGAGACACAAAGGGACAAAGAGACAGAGAGAGAGTCAGAGACACAAGGGGACAAAGAGACAGAGAGAGAGTCAGAGAGACAGAGAGAGAGTCAGAGACAAAGAGACAGAGAGAGAATCAGAGACACAAAGAGACAGAGAGAGAGTCAGAGACACAAAGGGACAGAGAGAGTCAGAGAGACAAAGGGACAGAGAGAGAGAGAGAGTCAGAGAGACAAAGAGACAAAGAGAGAGTCAGAGACACAAAGTGACAAAGAGACAGAGAGAGTCAGAGAGACAAAGAGACAGAGAGAGTCAGAGAGACAAAGTGACAGAGAGAGAGTCAGAGAGACAAAGAGACAGAGAGAGTCAGAGAGTGTCAGAGACACAAAGAGACAGAGAGAGTCAGAGAGTGTCAGAAACACAAAGAGACAGAGAGAGAGAGTCAGAGAGACAAAGAGAGTCAGAGAGTGTCAGAGACACAAAGAGACAGAGAGAGAGTCAGAGAGACAGAGAGAGAGTCAGAGACACAAAGAGACAGAGAGAGTCAGAGACACAAAGGACAACGAGACAGAGAGAGAGTCAGAGAGTGTCAGAGACACAAAGAGACAGAGAGAGAGTCAGAGAGACAGAGAGAGAGTCAGAGAGACAAAGTGACAGAGAGACAGAGAGAGAGTCAGAGAGACAGAGAGAGTCAGAGACACAAAGGGACAGAGAGAGAGTCAGAGGACAAAGAGACAGAGAGAGAATCAGAACGACAAAGAGACAGAGACAGTCAGAGAGACAGAGAGAGAGAGTCAGAGACACAAAGGGACAGATAGAGAGTCAGAGACACAAAGGGACAAAGAGACAGAGAGAGTCAGAGAGACAAAGTGACAGAGAGACAGAGAGAGTCAGAGAGACAAAGTGACAGAGAGACAGAGAGAGTCAGAGAGACAAAGAGACAGAGAGAGTCAGAGAGACAAAGTGACAGAGAGAGAGTCAGAGAGACAAAGAGACAGAGAGAGTCAGAGACACAAAGAGACAGAGAGAGAGTCAGAGAGAGAGAGAGAGTCAGAGAGACAAAGAGACAGAGAGAGTCAGAGACACAAAGAGACAGAGAGAGAGTCAGAGAGTGTCAGAGACACAAAGAGACAGAGAGACAGAGAGAGAGAGTCAGAGAGACAAAGAGACAGAGAGAGTCAGAGAGTGTCAGAGACACAAAGAGACAGAGAGAGAGTCAGAGAGACAGAGAGAGAGTCAGAGACAGAGAGAGAGTCAGAGAGACACAGAGAGAGTCAGAGACACAAAGGACAACGAGACAGAGTGTCAGAGACACAAAGAGAGAGTCAGAGAGACAGAGAGAGAGTCAGAGAGACAGTGACAGAGAGAGAGTCAGAGAGACAGAGAGAGAGAGAGTCAGAGAACAGAGAGAGAGAGTCAGAGAGACAAAGAGTCAGAGAGAGAGTCAGAGGGACAAAGAGACAGAGAGCGAGTCAGAGAGACAAAGAGACAGAGAGAGTCAGAGAGACAAAGTGACAGAGAGACAGAGAGAGTCAGAGAGACAAAGAGACAGAGAGAGTCATAGAGACAAAGTGACAGAGAGAGAGTCAGAGAGACAAAGAGACAGAGAGAGTCAGAGACACAAAGAGACAGAGAGAGAGTCAGAGAGAGAGAGAGAGTCAGAGAGACAAAGAGACAGAGAGAGTCAGAGACACAAAGAGACAGAGAGAGAGTCAGAGAGTGTCAGAGACACAAAGAGACAGAGAGAGAGAGTCAGAGAGACAAAGAGACAGAGAGAGTCAGAGAGTGTCAGAGACACAAAGAGACAGAGAGAGAGTCAGAGACAGAGAGAGAGTCAGAGAGACAGAGAGAGTCAGAGACACAAAGGACAACGAGACAGAGAGTCAGAGAGTGTCAGAGACACAAAGAGACAGAGAGAGAGTCAGAGAGACAGAGGGAGAGTCAGAGAGACAGTGACAGAGAGACAGAGAGAGCGTCAGAGAGACAGAGACACAAAGGGACAGAGAGAGAGTCAGAGGACAAAGAGACAGAGAGAGAATCAGAGAGACAAAGAGACAGAGACAGTCAGAGAGACAGAAAGAGAGTCAGAGAGACAAAGGGACAGAGAGAGAGAGAGAGTCAGAGACACAAAGGGACAGAGAGAGAGTCAGAGACACAAAGGGACAGAGAGAGAATCAGAGAGACAAAGAGACAGAGAGAGAGTCAGAGGGACAAAGAGACAGAGAGAGAGAGTCAGAGGGACAAAGAGACAGAGAGAGAGTCAGAGACACAAAGGGACAGAGAGAGTCAGAGACTCAAAGGGACAGAGAGAGAGTCAGAGACACAAAGGGACAGAGAGAGAATCAGAGAGGCAAAGAGACAGAGAGAGTCAGAGACACAAAGAGACAGAGAGAGAGTCAGAGAGTGTCAGAGACACAAAGAGACAGAGAGACAGAGAGAGAGAGTCAGAGAGACAAAGAGAGAGTCAGAGAGTGTCAGAGACATAAAGAGACAGAGAGAGAGTCAGAGAGACAGAGAGAGAGTCAGAGACAGAGAGAGAGTCAGAGAGACACAGAGAGAGTCAGAGACACAAAGGACAACGAGACAGAGTGTCAGAGACACAAAGAGAGAGTCAGAGAGACAGAGAGAGAGTCAGAGAGACAGTGACAGAGAGACAGAGAGAGAGTCAGAGAGAGAGTCAGAGACACAAAGGGACAGAGAGAGAGTCAGAGAGACAGAGAGAGAGTCAGAGACAGAGAGAGAGTCAGAGAGACACAGAGAGAGTCAGAGACACAAAGGACAACGAGACAGAGTGTCAGAGACACAAAGAGAGAGTCAGAGAGACAGAGAGAGAGTCAGAGAGACAGTGACAGAGAGACAGAAAGAGAGTCAGAGAGACAAAGGGACAGAGAGAGAGAGAGAGAGTCAGAGAGACAAAGAGACAGAGAGAGTCAGAGAGACAAAGTGACAGAGAGAGAGTCAGAGAGACAAAGAGACAGAGAGAGTCAGAGACACAAAGAGACAGAGAGAGAGTCAGAGAGAGAGAGAGAGTCAGAGAGACAAAGAGACAGAGAGAGTCAGAGACACAAAGAGACAGAGAGAGAGTCAGAGAGTGTCAGAGACACAAAGAGACAGAGAGAGAGAGTCAGAGAGACAAAGAGACAGAGAGAGTCAGAGAGTGTCAGAGACACAAAGAGACAGAGAGAGAGTCAGAGAGACAGAGAGAGAGTCAGAGACAGAGAGAGAGTCAGAGAGACACAGAGAGAGTCAGAGACACAAAGGACAACGAGACAGAGTGTCAGAGACACAAAGAGAGAGTCAGAGAGACAGAGAGAGAGTCAGAGAGACAGTGACAGAGAGAGAGTCAGAGAGACAGAGAGAGAGAGTCAGAGAACAGAGAGAGAGCGTCAGAGAGACAAAGAGTCAGAGAGAGAGTCAGAGGGACAAAGAGACAGAGAGCGAGTCAGAGAGACAAAGAGACAGAGAGAGTCAGAGAGACAAGTGACAGAGAGACAGAGAGAGTCAGAGAGACAAAGAGACAGAGAGAGTCATAGAGACAAAGGGACAGAGAGAGAGTCAGAGAGACAAAGAGACAGAGAGAGTCAGAGACACAAAGAGACAGAGAGAGAGTCAGAGAGAGAGAGAGAGTCAGAGAGACAAAGAGACAGAGAGAGTCAGAGACACAAAGAGACAGAGAGAGAGTCAGAGAGTGTCAGAGACACAAAGAGGCAGAGAGAGAGAGTCAGAGAGACAAAGAGACAGAGAGAGTCAGAGAGTGTCAGAGACACAAAGAGACAGAGAGAGAGTCAGAGAGAGAGAGAGAGTCAGAGAGACAAAGAGACAGAGAGAGTCAGAGACACAAAGAGACAGAGAGAGAGTCAGAGAGTGTCAGAGACACAAAGAGGCAGAGAGAGAGAGTCAGAGAGACAAAGAGACAGAGAGAGTCAGAGAGTGTCAGAGACACAAAGAGACAGAGAGAGAGTCAGAGACAGAGAGAGAGTCAGAGAGACAGAGAGTGTCAGAGACACAAAGAGACAGAGAGAGAGTCAGAGACAGAGAGAGAGTCAGAGAGACAGAGAGTGTCAGAGACACAAAGAGACAGAGAGAGAGTCAGAGAGACAGAGGGAGAGTCAGAGAGACAGTGACAGAGAGACAGAGAGAGCGTCAGAGAGACAGAGAGAGAGTCAGAGACATAAAGGGACAGAGAGAGAGTCAGAGGACAAAGAGACAGAGAGAGAATCAGAGAGACAAAGAGACAGAGACAGTCAGAGAGACAGAAAGAGAGTCAGAGAGACAAAGGGACAGAGAGAGAGAGAGAGTCAGAGACACAAAGGGACAGAGAGAGAGTCAGAGACACAAAGGGACAGAGAGAGAATCAGAGAGACAAAGAGACAGAGAGAGAGTCAGAGGGACAAAGAGACAGAGAGAGAGAGTCAGAGGGACAAAGAGACAGAGAGAGAGTCAGAGACACAAAGGGACAGAGAGAGTCAGAGACTCAAAGGGACAGAGAGAGAGTCAGAGACACAAAGGGACAGAGAGAGAATCAGAGAGGCAAAGAGACAGAGAGAGTCAGAGACACAAAGAGACAGAGAGAGAGTCAGAGAGTGTCAGAGACACAAAGAGACAGAGAGACAGAGAGAGAGAGTCAGAGAGACAAAGAGACAGAGAGAGTCAGAGAGTGTCAGAGACACAAAGAGACAGAGAGAGAGTCAGAGAGACAGAGAGAGAGTCAGAGACAGAGAGAGAGTCAGAGAGACACAGAGAGAGTCAGAGACACAAAGGACAACGAGACAGAGTGTCAGAGACACAAAGAGAGAGTCAGAGAGACAGAGAGAGAGTCAGAGAGACAGAGACAGAGAGACAGAGAGAGAGTCAGAGAGAGAGTCAGAGACACAAAGGGACAGAGAGAGAGTCAGAGAGACAGAGAGAGAGTCAGAGACAGAGAGAGAGTCAGAGAGACACAGAGAGAGTCAGAGACACAAAGGACAACGAGACAGAGTGTCAGAGACACAAAGAGAGAGTCAGAGAGACAGAGAGAGAGTCAGAGAGACAGTGACAGAGAGACAGAAAGAGAGTCAGAGAGACAAAGGGACAGAGAGAGAGAGAGAGAGTCAGAGACACAAAGGGACAGAGAGAGAGTCAGAGACACAAAGGGACAGAGAGAGAATCAGAGAGACAAAGAGACAGAGAGAGAGTCAGAGGGACAAAGAGACAGAGAGAGAGAGTCAGAGGGACAAAGAGACAGAGAGAGAGCCAGAGACACAAAGGGACACAGAGATCAGAGAGACAAAGGGACAGAGAGAGAGAGTCAGAGACACAAAGGGACAGAGAGAGAATCAGAGAGACAAAGAGACAGAGAGAGAGTCAGAGGGACAAAGAGACAGAGAGAGAGAGTCAGAGGGACAAAGAGACAGAGAGAGAGTCAGAGACACAAAGGGACAGAGAGAGTCAGAGAGACAAAGGGACAGAGAGAGAGAGTCAGAGACACAAAGGGACAGAGAGAGAATCAGAGAGACAAAGAGACAGAGAGAGAGTCAGAGGGACAAAGAGACAGAGAGAGAGTCAGAGACACAAAGAGACAGAGAGAGAGTCAGAGGGACAAAGAGACAGAGAGAGAGTCAGAGACACAAAGGGACAGAGAGAGAGTCAGAGAGACAGAGAGAGAGAGAGAGAGAGAGAGAGAGACAAAGAGACAGAGAGAGAGTCAGAGGGACAAAGAGACAAAGTGACAGAGAGAGTCAGAGACAGAGAGAGAGACAGAGAGAGACAAAGAGACAGAGAGAGAGTCAGAGAGACAAAGAGACAGAGAGAGAGTCAGAGAGACAGAGAGAGAGAGACAAAGAGACAGAGAGAGAGAGAGTCAGAGAGACAAAGGGACAGAGAGAGAGTCAGAGAACAGAGAGAGAGTCAGAGAGACAAAGGGACAGAGAGAGAGTCAGAGAACAGAGAGAGAGAGTCAGAGAGACAAAGAGTCAGAGAGAGAGTCAGAGGGACAAAGAGACAGAGAGCGAGTCAGAGAGACAAAGGGACAGAGAGAGACAGTCAGAGAGACAAAGAGACAGAGAGAGAGTCAGAGAGACAGAGAGAGACAAAGAGACAGAGAGAGAGTCAGAGAGACAAAGAGACAGAGAGAGTCAGAGACACAAAGAGACAGAGAGAGAGTCAGAGAGACAAAGAGACAGAGAGAGTCAGAGAGACAGAGAGAGAGAGAGAGATACAAAGAGACAGAGAGAGAGTCAGAGAGACAAAGAGACAGATAGAGAGTCAGAGAGACAGAGAGAGAGAGACAAAGAGACAGAGAGAGAGTCAGAGAGACAAAGGGACAGAGAGAGAGTCAGAGAACAGAGAGAGAGAGTCAGAGAGACAAAGAGTCAGAGAGAGAGTCAGAGGGACAAAGAGACAGAGAGAGAGTCAGAGAGACAAAGGGACAGAGAGAGAGAGTCAGAGACACAAAGGGACAGAGAGAGAATCAGAGAGACAAAGAGACAGAGAGAGAGTCAGAGGGACAAAGAGACAGAGAGAGAGTCAGAGACACAAAGAGACAGAGAGAGAGAGTCAGAGGGACAAAGAGACAGAGAGAGAGTCAGAGACACAAAGGGACAGAGAGAGAGTCAGAGAGACAGAGAGAGAGAGAGAGAGAGAGAGACAAAGAGACAGAGAGAGAGTCAGAGGGACAAAGAGACAAAGTGACAGAGAGAGTCAGAGACAGAGAGAGAGACAGAGAGAGACAAAGAGACAGAGAGAGAGTCAGAGAGACAAAGAGACAGAGAGAGAGTCAGAGAGACAGAGAGAGAGAGAGAGAGACAAAGGGACAGAGAGACAAAGGGACAGAGAGACAAAGGGACAGAGAGAGAGAAAGGGAACAGAGAGAGAGAAAGGGACAGTGAGACAAAGGGACAGAGAGAGAGACAGAGAACAGAGAGAGAGAGTCAGAGAGACAAAGAGTCAGAGAGAGAGTCAGAGGGACAAAGAGACAGAGAGCGAGTCAGAGAGACAAAGGGACAGAGAGAGACAGTCAGAGAGACAAAGAGACAGAGAGAGAGTCAGAGAGACAGAGAGAGACAAAGAGACAGAGAGAGAGTCAGAGAGACAAAGAGACAGAGAGAGTCAGAGACACAAAGAGACAGAGAGAGAGTCAGAGAGACAAAGAGACAGAGAGAGTCAGAGAGACAGAGAGAGAGAGAGAGAGATACAAAGAGACAGAGAGAGAGTCAGAGAGACAAAGAGACAGATAGAGAGTCAGAGAGACAGAGAGAGAGAGACAAAGAGACAGAGAGAGAGTCAGAGAGACAAAGGGACAGAGAGAGAGTCAGAGAACAGAGAGAGAGAGTCAGAGAGACAAAGAGTCAGAGAGAGAGTCAGAGGGACAAAGAGACAGAGAGAGAGTCAGAGAGACAAAGGGACAGAGAGAGAAAGGGACAGAGAGACAAAGAGACAGAGAGAGAGTCAGAGAGACAAAGGGACAGAGAGAGAGTCAGAGAGACAGATAGAGAGAGTCAGAGAGACAAAGAGTCAGAGAGAGAGTCAGAGGGACAAAGAGACAGAGAGAGAGTCAGAGAGCCAAAGGGATAGAGAGAGAGTCAGAGAGACAAAGAGACAGAGAGAGAGTCGGAGACACAAAGGGACAGAGAGAGAGTCAGAGAGACAAAGAGACGGAGAGAGAGTCAGAGAGACAAAGAGACAGAGAGAGAGTCAGAGGGACAAAGAGACAAAGTGACAGAGAGAGTCAGAGGGACAAAGAGACAGAGAGAGAGTCAGAGACACAAAGGGACAGAGAGAGAGTCAGAGACACAAAGAGACAGAGAGAGAGTCAGAGAGACAAAGAGACAGAGAGAGTCAGAGAGACAAAGGGACAGAGAGAGAGTGAGAGAGACAAAGGGACAGAGAGAGAGTCAGAGAGAGAGAGTCAGAGAGACAAAGAGTCAGAGAGAGAGTCAGAGAGACAAAGAGACAGAGAGAGAGTCGGAGACACAAAGGGACAGAGAGAGAGTCAGAGAGACAAAGAGACGGAGAGAGAGTCAGAGAGACAAAGAGACAGAGAGAGAGTCAGAGGGACAAAGAGACAAAGTGACAGAGAGAGTCAGAGGGACAAAGAGACAGAGAGAGAGTCAGAGACACAAAGGGACAGAGAGAGAGTCAGAGACACAAAGAGACAGAGAGAGAGTCAGAGAGACAAAGAGACAGAGAGAGTCAGAGAGACAAAGGGACAGAGAGAGAGTGAGAGAGACAAAGGGACAGAGAGAGAGTCAGAGAGAGAGAGTCAGAGAGACAAAGAGTCAGAGAGAGAGTCAGAGGGACAAAGAGACAGAGAGAGAGTCAGAGAGACAAAGGGACAGAGAGAGAGTCAGAGAGACAAAGAGACAGAGAGAGAGTCAGAGAGACAAAGAGACAGAGAGAGTGTCAGAGAGACAAAGAGACAGAGAGAGAGTCAGAGACACAAAGGGACAGAGAGAGAGTCAGAGAGACAAAGAGACAGAGAGAGAGTCAGAGACACAAAGGGACAGAGAGAGAGTCAGAGAGACAAAGAGACAGGCAGAGAGAGAGTCAGAGAGACAAAGGGACAGAGAGAGAGTCAGAGAGAGAAAGGGACAGAGAGAGAAAGGGACAGAGAGACAAAGAGACAGAGAGAGAGTCAGAGACACAAAGGGACAGAGAGAGAATCAGAGAGACAAAGAGACAGGCAGAGAGAGTCAGAGAGACAAAGGGACAGAGAGAGAGTCAGAGACACAAAGGGACAGAGAGAGAGTCAGTGAGACAAAGAGACAGAGAGAGAAAGGGACAGAGAGACAAAGAGACAGAGAGAGAAACAGAGAGACAAAGGGACAGAGAGAGAGAGGGGGACAGAGAGAGAAAGGGACAGAGAGAGAAAGGGACAGAGAGACAAAGGGACAGAGAGAGAAAGGGACAGAGAGACAAAGGGACAGAGAGAGAGAAAGGGACAGAGAGAGAAAGGGACAGAGAGACAAAGGGACAGAGAGAGAGAAAGAGACAAATAGATAGGCAGAGAGAGAGTAGAAAGAAAGCCATCTCAGTAACTCCAAAATCCCGGATAGCTGAAGGGGTCAGGCAAGCGACGGGGCTATTCGACTACGGTAGGGCCTTTGTGTATAAGTACTCAGAGCTTGAGGGGCCGCTGCCAAGCATTGACGGACGGGCGGGGGCGGGGGGGGGGGGGGGGGGGGGCAGTCCAGAGAGAAGGTGGAATGGGGACCGGAGCAGGAAACCGCTTTAAAAAATAAATAAAACATGCCCTCACTTTAGCCCCAGCCGTAGGATTACCAGATCTGACCAAACTCTTCCATTTATATTGGGATAGTGGAGAGAGGCATTGCGGCAGTAAAGGGCCAGAAACACGGGGACCAAATGTGACCAGCATTATGAGTTAGTAAATCAGTCTCTGAGCATAAACACAACAAGAAATTTTAGTCAGTTCTGTGCAGAAAAAAATACTTTAAAACTAACGCGTTGAAATTGACATGGCACAGCTCCATCGAGGTCCTAGTGCCCGTAGTGCACTGGACTTTTACTCAACTTGTCCTCAGCTACCCAGATACCTAGGTAGTCACTATGTTCATGATAAAGTTAGATGAACACTCAGTAAATTACTTCGACCATCATATAGACTGGAAAAATACAGTAAGAAGTCTTACAACACCAGGTTAAAGTCCAACAGGTTTGTTTCAAACACGAGCTTTCGGAGCACTGCTCCTTCCTCAGGTGAATGGCGAGGTATTCACCTGAGGAAGGAGCTGCGCTCAGAAAGCTCGTGTTTGAAACAAACCTGTTGGACTTTAACCTGGTGTTGTAAGACTTCTTACTGTATTTTTCCAGTCTATATGATGGTCGAAGTAATTTACTGAGTGTTCATCTAACTTTATCATGAACATAGAGAGAGAGAGTCAGAGAGACAAAGGGACAGAGAGAGAGTCAGAGAACAGAGAGAGAGTCAGAGAGACAAAGGGACAGAGAGAGAGTCAGAGAACAGAGAGAGAGAGTCAGAGAGACAAAGAGTCAGAGAGAGAGTCAGAGGGACAAAGAGACAGAGAGCGAGTCAGAGAGACAAAGGGACAGAGAGAGACAGTCAGAGAGACAAAGAGACAGAGAGAGAGTCAGAGAGACAGAGAGAGACAAAGAGACAGAGAGAGAGTCAGAGAGACAAAGAGACAGAGAGAGTCAGAGACACAAAGAGACAGAGAGAGAGTCAGAGAGACAAAGAGACAGAGAGAGTCAGAGAGACAGAGAGAGAGAGAGAGATACAAAGAGACAGAGAGAGAGTCAGAGAGACAAAGAGACAGAGAGAGAGTCAGAGAGACAGAGAGAGAGAGACAAAGAGACAGAGAGAGAGTCAGAGAGACAAAGGGACAGAGAGAGAGTCAGAGAACAGAGAGAGAGAGTCAGAGAGACAAAGAGTCAGAGAGAGAGTCAGAGGGACAAAGAGACAGAGAGAGAGTCAGAGAGACAAAGGGACAGAGAGAGAGAGTCAGAGACACAAAGGGACAGAGAGAGAATCAGAGAGACAAAGAGACAGAGAGAGAGTCAGAGGGACAAAGAGACAGAGAGAGAGTCAGAGACACAAAGAGACAGAGAGAGAGAGTCAGAGGGACAAAGAGACAGAGAGAGAGTCAGAGACACAAAGGGACAGAGAGAGAGTCAGAGAGACAGAGAGAGAGAGAGAGAGAGAGAGACAAAGAGACAGAGAGAGAGTCAGAGGGACAAAGAGACAAAGTGACAGAGAGAGTCAGAGACAGAGAGAGAGACAGAGAGAGACAAAGAGACAGAGAGAGAGTCAGAGAGACAAAGAGACAGAGAGAGAGTCAGAGAGACAGAGAGAGAGAGAGAGAGACAAAGAGACAGAGAGAGAGAGAGACAGAGAGACAAAGGGACAGAGAGAGAGTCAGAGAACAGAGAGAGAGTCAGAGAGACAAAGGGACAGAGAGAGAGTCAGAGAACAGAGAGAGAGAGTCAGAGAGACAAAGAGTCAGAGAGAGAGTCAGAGGGACAAAGAGACAGAGAGCGAGTCAGAGAGACAAAGGGACAGAGAGAGACAGTCAGAGAGACAAAGAGACAGAGAGAGAGTCAGAGAGACAGAGAGAGACAAAGAGACAGAGAGAGAGTCAGAGAGACAAAGAGACAGAGAGAGTCAGAGACACAAAGAGACAGAGAGAGAGTCAGAGAGACAAAGAGACAGAGAGAGTACTCAGAGCTTGAGGGGCCGCTGCCAAGCATTGACGGACGGGCGGGGGCGGGGGGGGGGGGGGGGGGGGGCAGTCCAGAGAGAAGGTGGAATGGGGACCGGAGCAGGAAACCGCTTTAAAAAATAAATAAAACATGCCCTCACTTTAGCCCCAGCCGTAGGATTACCAGATCTGACCAAACTCTTCCATTTATATTGGGATAGTGGAGAGAGGCATTGCGGCAGTAAAGGGCCAGAAACACGGGGACCAAATGTGACCAGCATTATGAGTTAGTAAATCAGTCTCTGAGCATAAACACAACAAGAAATTTTAGTCAGTTCTGTGCAGAAAAAAATACTTTAAAACTAACGCGTTGAAATTGACATGGCACAGCTCCATCGAGGTCCTAGTGCCCGTAGTGCACTGGACTTTTACTCAACTTGTCCTCAGCTACCCAGATACCTAGGTAGTCACTATGTTCATGATAAAGTTAGATGAACACTCAGTAAATTACTTCGACCATCATATAGACTGGAAAAATACAGTAAGAAGTCTTACAACACCAGGTTAAAGTCCAACAGGTTTGTTTCAAACACGAGCTTTCGGAGCACTGCTCCTTCCTCAGGTGAATGGCGAGGTATTCACCTGAGGAAGGAGCTGCGCTCAGAAAGCTCGTGTTTTAAACAAACCTGTTGGACTTTAACCTGGTGTTGTAAGACTTCTTACTGTGCTCACCCCAGTCCAACGCCGGCATCTCCACATCATGAAAAAATACAGTTAGACACTCATCAGTCGGGTGTTTTGTAAGGGTCAGTGCAGACTCGATGGGCCGAATGGCCTCCTTCTGCACTGTAAATTTTATGACTCTATGACTCTCTCCCATTTACTCTTTAAACTTCTATTTCCTAATATTTTAGATAAAATAAATAAGAACTGTATTCAGAGAAAAATCTGGAGTACAGAAAAACCATTCGGTAGCTCCACAGTGTATAAGACAAAACTTAGTGAAAGCCTTAGCATGGGATAACGCCCATCAAGGGAGATGACAAGATTAAGCAAATGTAAAGGTACTGGTGGTGGAAGAAGTTTAAAAGAGATAGCCAGAGTCAAGCAGCGGATAGTCTGCGCCCAGTGCGAGCAAGGGGGCGCAGAGGTTTGCAACGTAAGGGAAAAGGTTATTTAAGTTGATCAGACTCCTGGCTTAGCAGCTGCATAGCCTAACGGGGGAAGTGATAGACCTGCAGAGAATTAAAGAGTGGGAGGAGGAGAAGGATTGCATCCGAATCCGAAACCCCAAGGCGGGGGATAAGGTAATGGTCAAGGTACTTCCAGAACGGGCAGGTTTGCAGCCTCAATGGGTAGGCGGATGGATGGCACAGGGGATACCTGTGCCCTGGTAGTTGTGAAAGGCTCGCCAAGGTGGAAACACTACACCCAGTTTAAGTTGGAGAAAGAATTTAAAGAGATCTAACTTTCCCCTGACTGGCAGGGTTAATATCACCTTCTTCCTAGATTCTATACGTGGAGGAGGATGCCGGCTGGAGCCCCAGACAAGGCATCCAGCCCCCACGGGGGGGGGGGGGGGGGGGGGGAGAGAGGAAGACCGACCATGTGGACTTTGAATCGGAGAAGTCCCACCGGCGATCAAGAGAAGATCAAATTCTGCAGGAATTACGAGGACACTGTTTGGCCACATTCTCAGATTCAGGACTTTGCTGCTTGGACTGTTACACAAAAGGACATTTAACCATGAAGGGCATATGTGATGTTTAGCACAGGGCTAAATCGCTGGCTTTGAAAGCAGACCAAGCAGGCCAGCAGCACGGTTCGATTCCTGTAACAGCCTTCCCGAACAGGCGCTGGAATGTGGCGACTAGGGGCTTTTCACAGTAATTTCATTGAAGTCTACTCGTGACAATAAGCAATTTTCATTTCATGTCCACACGGGTTTGGGAATGTGGGGCTATACATGTAATGTATCAGGACCACGAGGGGAAGTTTGGGTATTTGGTCCATATTTGAATATAACAGCCTGAAGGGCCAGTCTGCCCCCCTTTGTGTGGGAGCCTGGCCTTTACAGTCACCACTGTCAGAAATATTGTACACATATAATAGGTACGTTTGGATGTAATGATGTTTGATGCATGGTTTTAGTAACTGTGGATATCAAAAACATACCCAATGCCTTCAATTGGTTGAAACCCCCGCCCCGCCCCGGACAGATTAGCTAGAATAGGACAGCCCAAAACCATGCTAAATGAGGTTACTAAACACTCCAAATGTTACGACCACCCCAAATCTTACTAAACGCTCCAAATGTTACGACCACCCCAGAACTATCAAGTGGGCAACTATCAGACGACAGGAAGCCGTAGACGGCTGTAATTATAGGATAGCCCCCGAATCAGGGATCCGTAGGAGAAAGTAAAGGAGCAGATTAGGGGACATTTGAAGATTTTTACAGGTTTGAATCCTTGGGTACGGTACAGGAGGGCTGGGTTTTCCAAACTGGATCCAGGGGATACCTTACACAACTGGGAGGCCTGGCATACATGAGCACTGCAGAATGCTGCTCAGAATCCGAACACTACATAGTATGTGCCTGTAAAACTTTTGAACCTTTGTCCAACAGCAGCAAGGTGACAGTCGATGTCCTGCCTCTACAGGAAGCTTTTAAGACGCCACAGATAGGCCCTACACAGTGGCGCTACACCACACCGGAGGCAGAGATCATTTCAGGGGGCCTACTTTGTTGGAGCGACTATAGCTTTTGCCTGCAGGTAGCGGACTCCCCAACATTAGGAGAGTTCCACCTCTCTGGGAGAACCTCAACATTATCTATTCTGGAGGGATGATTCCCTGTACATCGACGAAACGCCAGGCAGCATAATCAGGCAGGCCATGCACAGGGCAATGGAACTTGCACAAGAGCACTCCAGGGAACAGACAAGTAAAGGAAGGATCTAGGTGAACCTAGCCACACAGACAGCCACCCGGATGGGACTCTCTAGGACCCAGCACTGGTGGGAAATGTTTATACCAGGGTCAGCAGAGTGACAAACCGGTGGGAGGTAATTAGGATGGGGATGATCATAGGGGTAGGCATAATACTGATATAGACTACAGTTATGTGCTGCCAGCAAAGAAAGAGGGAAAAGGTCTTGTTCACACCCGGAAACATCCCAATGGCGTTAATCCACACCCGGGAAAGTTAAAGATTAGCTGCTGGCATGTACAACAATATGGTTTAGGATGCTCTCTGTGGGCAGGCCACCCTGACAGACACAGAACAGCATCCTCAACTCGAACCGAAAGGAAGGAAGTCACACAAGGGGGGGGGGCGGCAGAGATATCCACAAGGTAACATTGTCAACAGTAAATGTTTTTTAATAAAAAGATGCCCACAAAGCGATTATTGTTAGTTATGGCTATCTTGGGCGTGGTCAAGAGCCATCAGGGGGAGTGTTAGCGGAAGAAATTGCTATATGTATCAAAGATTTGATATAAGTAATAATAAATGTTGAACCTTAAAAGAAAAGTCACCTGCACTCGGGATAATTCAATCATCCTACAGGGCATTAGGATAAGAATGGGGACCCACGTCACAGAAACTATGGCTCCAGCCTGTCTGTAAGGGATTCATTGTCCAGCCCAGAGCAGGGAATAAAAACTCATTAACACCCCATCAAAGAGTTCAGGTTAAGGGAAATATGTTGAACAGAATCCAGGAGATTATAAAGAAGCATTGTATTAGTTGAACGTTTTCCCATTAAAGGGCCCAGAAAATATGCATGCTGATCACCTTGTATTGTTCCGAATGAATTGATGACGAGAATTGCCTACTTGTAACTCTGAAAGAACTTTAAATATATGTGCATGTAACTTGATCCAATTAAATAACCTATTTCGTCGCCATATCCTTTGATCCCCTTCACCCTAAATGCTATATTTAACTGCTTCTTGAAAACACAGGCCGGATTCTCCATTCCTGAGACTGAGGGTTGACATTGGGGCAGGGTTAGTGGACGTCAATGACAGCAAAACTGGCGCCGCACCTGGACCAATACACCGACCATTAAGGGCACCGCCGCCATGTGGAACATGATCGATTCCAATGAAAAACGGTGTCAGTGTCGCCACGGTCGGGATTGCCACTCAAGAGGCTGACATGCTGCAGCCGGGTATGCAGCCGGGTATTAGCACTCCACTCCACACACACACTCATCCCAGCAATCAAGATTTCACTGGTTGCGCTGGAGCATGGCCACCCTGTTGATGGGTGGGCTGGGGAAAGAGGTTATCCTGGATGGTAGCCTCAGCGGTGTGCATGGCCGCATGGCTGCCTTGCAGGCTGCTGCAAAGGTGCTCCATGCCCATCCACCCCGAACTCACGGCCCACCTCGTGACTGCTCCCCGCTACTCCCGCAGCCCTGGCAGAAGTCCCCTGGCCAGCGGCACAACTGTCAGCACACCATGGCGATGTTGGACACCTTCCGTACCCGTTCTCCCTCAGCAGCCATGGATATTTAAAAGCACAAGTGAACCTTCCCCCCCCCCCCCCCCAGCGGAGGTCCGGAGAATACTGGATCCGGCCCGCTAATGATATATGGATGCCATTTACTGTACATGCGGAGTGGAACACATTGACGCCACTGTCAGGGTACTGGAGAATTGCGATTTGGCATGAACTCAGCGCCAGCCACGATTTTGGTCAGAACCGATTCACCGCCCAATCGCCTTTCCCGATTTAGCATCGGCTGATGGAGAATCCCACCCTCAATGTTTTGGCATCAACTACTTCCTGTGGTAACAAATTCCACAGCCTCATCACTCTCTGAGTGAAGAAATTTCTCCTCATCTCTGTCATAAATGGTCTGCCTCATATCCTCAGACTGTGACCCCCTATATTCTCAACACGCCCACCATTGGGAACATCCTTCCTGCATCTACCCTGTCGAGTCCTGTTGGAATTTTATAGGACTCTATGAGATTCCCCCCCCCCCCTCATTCTTCTGAATTCCGGCAAATACAATCCTAGTTCGATCTGTCCTCATGCGTCAGTCCCGCCATCCCAGGAATCAGCCTGGTAAACCTTTGCTGCACTCCCTCTAGAGCAAGAACATTCTGCCTCAGATAAGGAGACCAAAACTGCACACAATACTCCAGGTGTGGCTCACTAAGGCCCTGTACAATTGCAGCAAGACACCCTTGCTCCTATACTCAAGTCAGGATAATACTTTGAGACAGGATGTCCCAGTTCCCCACCCTGGGGTTCTCATTGTGAACAGGGTGGGATGTGTTGGGAGACAGGGAGCGGGTTTCTCCATCCCGCCGTACCAGATTTCTGGTACGCCATCGGAATTCTCAGTTTCAACGCCAGCTCAATGGGATTTCCCATTGTGGAGCAGCCCTACGCCATCGAGCAATCCCCGGGCTGCCAGCAAAACGGAGAATCCCGCCGGCGGAGAATTCAGCCCTGTATGTCCCAGTTCCCCACCCTGGGAATCTCAGTGTGAACAGGATAGGATGTGTTTTGCTGCCTCACGGCGCCGAGGTCCCAGGTTCGATCCCGGCTCTGGGTCACTGTCCGTGTGGAGTTTACACATTCTCCCCGTGTTTGCGTGGGTTTCGCCCCCACAACCCAAAGATGGATAGGTGGATTGACCACGCTAAATTGCCCCTTAATTGGAAAAAAATGAATTGGGTACTCTAAATTTAATTTTTTTTTAAATGGGATGTGTTTGGAGACAGAATGCCCCAGTTTCCCACCTTTAAAGGGACCAGGAGAGGATCAGATGGATTGAATGTTGATGCTTTATGACATCACTGCAGTTCCTGGTATCCAGCCCAGTTCATTAGGCAGTGTTTGGTGGGGCAGTGCAGAGAGAGTTTCACTCTTATCAAAACTGTGCTGTACCTGCTCTCTGATTGTTTGATGGGGCATGTACTGGGAGTTTTCCTGTGCATCCAGCCTGCGCTACACTTGCCCGTGGGATTTTTTTGAGAGAACGATTTAGAGGGAGCTTTGTTCTGCATCGAAGATTTACATTGGAATGTTTGATTGGAAATTGTAGGGGGAGTTTACTCTGTTTCTAACAGGCGCTGTACCTTCCTGAGTGGTTTCCACAATAGATCAGGTACATTAAACTCTCTGATCTGGAAAGCTCCTTTGTCAGATTAAATTAATTAATTCACAATAAATTTTGAATGGAGACAGGCTGTTTAAATATCCTGTATGTGGAATGAATGAACACCAGCTGCAGAGACACTGGTTGTGACCGCAGTTCACGTGGATTCTGCTGTTATTCATCACGTTCAGGCCTGGGCCTTGTCAGAGTGTCAATGAATTGAGTTTCTGTGCGATTTAAAAAAAAAACAATCATCTCAATGGTGTTTACCATTCATAATTTTCAATGCTGGGGCTTTTCCCCAACATTCCCTGAAAAAAGTAAATGTGCCCTGTTTACTCTACAGGAGCTCAGTGTGGAGGGGAGATGCTGCACAGTGTCAGCAGCACGAGCACTGCTGGTTTGTTCTGATGTGGAGATGCCGGCGTTGGACTGGGGTGAGCACAGTAAGAAGTCTTACAACACCAGGTTAAAGTCCAACAGGTTTGTTTCAAACACGAGCTTTCGGAGCACGGCTCCTTCTTCAGGTGAATGGAAAGGCTTGTTCCAGAAATGTTTATATAGACAGTCAGAGATGCCCCGGAATGCGAGCACCTGCAGGCAATCAAATCATCAAAGATGCAGAGAGAGAGGTAACTCCAGGTTAAAGAGGTGTGAATTGTCCCAAGCCAGTTCAGTCGGTAGGCCTCTGCAAGTCCAGGCTTGTTGGTGGGGGCCGAATGTAATGCGACATGAATCCCAGATCCCGGTTGAGTCCGCATTCATGCGTGCGGAACTTAGCTATAAGTTTTTGCTCAGCAATTTTGCGTTGTCGCGTCTCCTGAAGGCCTCCTTGTAGAATGCTGACCCGGAGATCAGAGGCTGAATGTCCTTGACTGCTGAAGTGTTCCCCAACTGGAAGGGAACAGTCCTGCCTGTTGATAGTCGCACGATGCCCGTTTATTCGTTGTCGCAGTGTCTGCATGGTCTCGCCAATGTACCACGCTTCGGGACATCCTTTCCTGCAGCGTATGAGGTAGACTACATTGGTCGAGTCGCACGAGTATGCGCCGCGTACCTG
Source organism: Scyliorhinus canicula (assembly GCF_902713615.1). NCBI lineage: Eukaryota > Metazoa > Chordata > Chondrichthyes > Carcharhiniformes > Scyliorhinidae > Scyliorhinus > Scyliorhinus canicula. Next base: position 131,306,995 of record NC_052162.1, on the reverse strand, counting down.
GTGGGTGGTGTTTCCACGTGTAATGGTGGTGTCCAACAAAGATGCAAAAAAGCAGACAAGATCCCGAAAGGACTACAGATCAAAAACCCACTCAAGTCGACTTACAACACAGACTACGCTGAAAGACTCTGCCACCGCACCTCTGTCACACTCCTCAAACACCTCGTACACCAACTCTACAGCAGTCGACGCAACCTGGAAACCAAGAGAGAGGCCATATTCTCAACTTGCGCTCAGGACACAGCAGACCAGCTGCGGAACACCGCCAAACAGATGAGACAGCAATACTATGCCACCTACATGCACACCAAGAACAGGAAGCTTGAGAAACTTGGCATCACCACCAGCAGCAATCAAGCTTCTCCCGGTACAAGTCGAAAACAATACAGGGAAATCCATTGTCAACTTGTCAGACTACACCCTTCAACCAGACGAAATCGAAGTCCTCAGCAGAGGGCTCAATTTCTGCACCACCACCAAAATGGACCCCATCAGTCTCGCGGCAGATACGGAGGAATTCATCAGGCGAATGAGGCTCCGGGAATTCTTCCACAGACCCCAAGAGGCCGACAGCGAACCCAGGGACACGACCAATGAACCGGAACAGCAGACCGCGAGATCTGCAGTGCAGCAACCGAAAAGGAAAGAGTCAAATTGGACCCCTCCGGAAGGCCGCTGCCCTAGACTCGACATGTATGCTCAAGCCGTCAGAAGTCGTGTCAATGCCAGATTCATCACTCGCAATCACAAGGCAGCCTCAAACGTCACCCAAGCACAACGCAACGCCATCCGCACTCTCAAGACCAACCGCAACATCGTCATCAAACCAGCAGACAAAGGAGGGGCCACCGTCATACTGAACAGAACAGACTACTGCAAAGAAGTATACCGACAACTCGACAACCAGGAACACTACAGGCAGTTACCCGCAGATCCAACCAAGGAACACATCCGCCAACTCAGCAGACTGATCAAGACCTTAGATCCAGACCTTCAGAACACCCTACGTGCTCTCATTCCACGTAATCCCCGCATTGGAGATCTCTACTGCCTCCCGAAAATACACAAGGCCAACACACCAGGCCGTCCTATCGTTTCAGGCAATGGGACCCTGTGTGAGAACCTCTCTGGCCACATCGAGGGCATCTTGAAACCCATCGTACAAGGTACACCCAGCTTCTGTCGCGACACGACGGACTTCCTACAGAAACTCAGCACCCATGGACCAGTTGAACCAGGAACATTCCTCGTCACAATGGATGTCTCGGCACTCTACACCAGCATCCCCCATGACGACGGCATTGCTGCAACAGCCTCAGTCCTCAACACCGACAACTGCCAATCTCCAGACGCAATTCTGCAACTCATCCGTTTCATTCTAGACCACAACGTCTTCACCTTCGACAACAAATTCTTCATCCAGACGCACGGAACAGCCATGGGGACCAAATTTGCACCTCAATATGCCAACATCTTCATGCACAAGTTTGAACAGGACTTCCTCACCACACAGGACTTTCAACCGATGCTATACACCAGATACATCGATGACATTTTTTTCCTTTGGACCCACGGCGAGACATCACTGAAACGACTACACGATGACATCAATAAGTTCCATCCCACCATCAAACTCACCATGGACTATTCTCCAAATTCAGTTCCATTCTTGGACACACTCGTCTCCATCAAGGACGGTCACCTCAGCACCTCGCTTTACCGCAAGCCCACAGATAATCTCACGATGCTCCACTTCTCCAGCTTTCACCCGAAACACATTAAAGAAGCCATCCCCTATGGACAAGCCCTCCGTATACACAGGATCTGCTCAGACAAGGAGGAGCGCAACAGACACCTACAGATGCTGAAAGATGCCCTCGTACGAACGGGATATGGCGCTCGACTCATTGATCGACAGTTCCACCGCGCCACAGCAAAAAACCGCACCGACCTCCTCAGAAGACAAACACGGGACACCACTGACAGAGTACCCTTCGTCGTCCAGTACTTTCCTGGGGCGGAGAAACTACGACATCTTCTTCGCAGCCTCCAACACATCATCAGCGAGGATGGACATCTTGCCAAGGTCATCCCCACACCCCCACTACTGGCCTTCAAACAACCGCGCAACCTCAAACAAACCATTGTTTGCAGCAAATTACCCAGCCTTCAGAACAGCAACCACAACACCACAAAACCCTGCCAGGGTAATCTCTGCAAGACATGCCAGATCATCGACATGGACACCACCATTACACGTGGAAACACCACCCACCAGGTACGCGGCGCATACTCGTGCGACTCGACCAATGTAGTCTACCTCATACGCTGCAGGAAAGGATGTCCCGAAGCGTGGTACATTGGCGAGACCATGCAGACACTGCGACAACGAATAAACGGGCATCGTGCGACTATCAACAGGCAGGACTGTTCCCTTCCAGTTGGGGAACACTTCAGCAGTCAAGGACATTCAGCCTCTGATCTCCGGGTCAGCATTCTACAAGGAGGCCTTCAGGAGACGCGACAACGCAAAATTGCTGAGCAAAAACTTATAGCTAAGTTCCGCACGCATGAATGCGGACTCAACCGGGATCTGGGATTCATGTCGCATTACATTCGGCCCCCACCAACAAGCCTGGACTTGCAGAGGCCTACCGACTGAACTGGCTTGGGACAATTCACACCTCTTTAACCTGGAGTTACCTCTCTCTCTGCATCTTTGATGATTTGATTGCCTGCAGGTGCTCGCATTCCGGGGCATCTCTGACTGTGTCTATATAAACATTTCTGGAACAAGCCTTTTCATTCACCTGAAGAAGGAGCCGTGCTCCGAAAGCTCATGTTTGAAACAAACCTGTTGGACTTTAACCTGGTGTTGTAAGACTTCTTAGTTTGTTCTGAAGCATGAGAGTGCTGGATGTGCTTTTCCAGCTGGTGAGAGTTGTGTCACGCAGAGAATCGAGTCTCCAGATAAAACCTGCTGATGGCCACAAGCTGAGAATAAAAAGCTGCTGCTCCCAAATTTGTTGGTCAGGGGCTTTTTCCTAGGAAGTCACAGGCTAATGGCTGCCATCTTGATTCAGGGAGCAGCAGAGTTCATGCATGGCCATCCTGGTGAGAGAACAGGGAGTGGGTGGGGCTTCAGGGTCTCAGTGACTAGGAGAGAAAATTATTGAGTTGTTAACTTCACTCAGTCTGCACACTGGTTAGAACTGAACAGAACCAGAGTGGAGGGTGGGGGAAAACCGGGAGTGGAGGAAAGAAATGGTGGAGATGGCACAATGAATTAATAATCATCTTTATTCGTGTCACAAGTATGATTACATTAAAACTGCAATAAAGTTATTGTGAAAAGCCCCAAGTCACCACATTCTGACACCTGTCCGGGTACACCGAGGGAGAATTCAGAATGCCCAATTCGCCTAACAAGCACGTCTTTCGGGACACGTGGCAGGAAAGCGGAGTGCCCTGAGGAAACCCACGCAGACACAGGGAGCACGTGCAGACTCCGCAGACGGTGAACCAAGCCGGGAATCGAACCTGGGACCCTAGCGCTGTGAAGCAACAGTGCTAACCGCTATGCTACTGTACCGCCCACTACTATTGTGCTGCCCACTGTTTGGTTTGGCTCTTACCACAGAGAGGAGGGAGAGGGTGTGAGATGAGAATTTACAGCTTTGGGAAATTAGAAGAAAACATTGAAAGTGGAATTGTCTGTTCTGAATTTTGTACAAGGTATTAAACAGGAAACGTTGCAGATGGGAAACTCAAACCAAACATCACAATGAGAGGTAACGGTTATTTGATTCATTAGAACCTGAATAGCACAGACCTTAGAATGTGGAAGGAGCAATGTTAAGTCAATTCTGCCCATGGGCAAAGATTTCAAATATTATTGTTACTGGAAAAGTGGCGAGACACACACACCCAAGTGAAAGTGTTTCAGTGAACTGACTGTGAAAAGAGCCAGTTACACAGCCTGCAGAAAGATCCTACATAGGGTAAATCAGTGGGAAATAGTCAGCAGATAAAGTATAATTTGGGATTACACTATGCTACCGTGCCACCTGGATGTGAGGAACAGCAGCAACAACAATAACAGCTGAATCCAAACCCTGCTGTTGCCTGTGAATTTGCTGATGTCTGAGCAGGTTGTTTGATTGAGTGAATCTCCCCGCACACACGGAGCAGTTAAACAACCACGCCCCAGGGGCTCCCCAGTACCGCTCCCACGTTTGGGCGTACCGGTAGCACAATAGTTAGCACTATTGCTTCACAGCTCCTGGGTCCCAGGTTTGTTTCCCGGCTTGGGTCAGTGTCTATGATTCTGTTTCAGTGTGAACTCGCTGGTGTTTCAGCAGATTCTGTTTACTTGTAAATCTCTTTTCACAGTCAGAGCATTTAAACGGTTTCTGATCAGTGTGAACAAGTTGGTGTGTAGTCAGGTGGGATGACTGAGTGAATTTCTTCTCACACACAGGGCAAGAGTACGGCCTCTGTCCAGTGTGAACTCGCTGGTGTTTCAGAAGATTGGATGAATCAATGAATTCCTGCCCACACACAGGGCAGGTGAACGGTCTCTCCCCAGTGTGAACTCGATGGTGACTCAGCAGGTGGGCTAACCGAGTGAATCCCTTCCCACACACGGAGCAGGTGAATGGCCTCTCTCCAGAGTGAGTGTGTTGGTGTTTCAGAAGATCCCTTTTACTTTTAAATTTTTTCTCACACTCAGAACAATTAAAAGGTTTCTGATCAGTGTGAACAAATTGGTGAGTCAGAAGGTAGGATGAACAAGTGAATCCCTTCCCACACACGGAGCAGGTGAACGGCCTCTCCCCAGTGTGAGTGCGTTGATGTATCAGTAAATACTTTTTACTTTTAAAGCTCTTCTCACAGTCAGAACATTTAAACGATCTCTTATCAGTGTGAACACGTTGGTGTGTCCGGAGGTTCGATGACTGAGTGAATCCCTTCCCACACATAGAGCAGGTGAACGGCCTTTCCCCAGTGTGAGTGCGTTGGTGGAACAGTAAATCGTTTCTGCTTTTAAAGCTCTTCTCACATTGATCACATTTAAATGGTCTCTGATCAGAGTGGACCTGATGGTGGGTCCGGAGGTTGGATAAAGCATTAAATCCCTTCCCACATTCCAGACAGGTGAATGGCCTCTCACCAGTGTGAACATGCTGGTGTGTGATGAGGTTGGATGACAGAGCGAATCCCTTCCCACACACGGAGCAGGTGAATGGCCTCTCCCCAGTGTGAATACGTCGATGAGTTTCCAATTCAGATGGGCAATTGAAGCCCATTCCACAGTCCCCACATTTCCACGGTTTCTCCATGGGTATCGACAAGTTATCAGGTGTAGGTGGGATGGAGAGTTGAGATCACTATCAGATCAGCTGTGATGTTATTAAATGGTGGAACAGGCTCACGGGGCTGAATGTCCTATTGCTGCTTCTTGATTCCTTTGGTGCGAATGTCCTTATGTCTCTCCAACTTGGATCATCAGTTGAAGCCTGAGTACGGTGTCTCCCTGATGTAAATGCTGCAATTTAATTTCATGCTGTGTGATTGGTTAAAGCTCAGTTCCAGCGAACTGCAGAAAATTACTTAGATATCTGTGTCTGGGTGCTTTTTCAATCATAGTGACAAAACAGACAAACATTTCTCCTTCCACGTTGAAAGGCCGGTCCTGATGAATCAAGTGACTCTGTCAGATCTCGATACGATGCTTGCACCTGCAAATATTCTGCAAAAGGAGATTACATTGAATTACTGTGAATATATAAGACACAAACAGGCCATTCTGTCACAGATTCTGCTGCTGTCAATACTCGGCACACATCTCCTACTGTACCACCTATCAAATCTGAGCCTTTCAGCTGATTTTCAATTCCATTTTCTCTCACGTGCTTGTCCCGTTTCCTTTTGAAAACATCTCAGCACTTTCCTCAACTCATTACCATGGAAATGAGTTGCACATTCTGAACCTGTGAGTAAATAAATTTGTTTGTATTGCCCCCTTGGATTTATTCGTAACGATCTTATATTTATGATTTGTTGTTTATTGATGGTCCCAGTTTTGGACTCTCTCACATCGCCCCTCTCCAAACTACTGGCAATTTTAAAGATTTGTATCAGATCACTGCTTAATTCCATGTTTTCGATAGAAAAAATGTCCCCCTCAATTTAATTTTTCCTGAGAGCTGTAATCTCTCATGTTACAAAAGTCATCACTGTCAATGCAGGATAGAATCTGCAAAGAGACAAACCTTTCTGTTGGGTTCAGTTTGTTGTGTGCAAATTCTCCACTTCCAATCCCCTGTAAAAGGAATTTACAAAAGTCATCACTGTCAGTCCAGGATAGAAACTCTGAACAGGCAGTTCTAATTTCTCTGGAACATTTTTTCCTCTCTTGTTCCCCAAAGCTGTAAATCCCCGTTCCCACGCACTCTCCCTCCTCCCTGGGCTGAAATCCAAACCCATCTCACCATCTGCACCATTTCTTTCCTCCACTCCCAGTTTTCTCTCTCCCTCTCCTCTCCCTGGGTTCAGTTCTCCAGCTCCTGTCTGCAGACTGACAATAAAACCAATGGGTCTTAGTGGGGGTTTGGGGCCTCCAGCGGGTGTTTGTGAATCCTCCCCACCCACCTGCCAGGGTTTCCTTCCTTGCCAGAGATCTGAGTCCTCACTGATTTGAGTGCAAGTGTCAGCTCTTATTTATTATCCCCCCTCCCCCATCCTGTGATGTGAACCACCCTCCAGTGTGTGAAGCAGGATGGTGCCCGTTAACCTGGGCCTGTTCCCGGGAGGGAGGGAGAAGCTCCGCAGCTGCAAACCAGGGAGCTGACACTGATGGTGACGGGTTTGCTCCAGCTCACAATGCCCGGGAACTGATTGACGGCGGGTTCGGACCAATAAGAACAGGGGGCGGTGCTGGAAGACCGAACAAGAGCGGCTGGTCCTCCAGCCAATCAGAGTGAATGGGAGGCGGAGCAAAGCCGGGGCTCTCACTCCCTCCGCATGCGCCCGGCCACCCGGGCCTGTCTCGGGGAAAAGAACGAGCAGCTTTCGCCGGGTCAACTGCCGCATCCGACCTTCGTATTCGGGGCTTGGGGCAGACATGGTTTATGAAGCCTCCCGACCCATCTACTGGCTCCATCCCTCCCTCATGACTTACCGCGCGATTTGTGACCGGCTCAGGATTTCCACCCGACTGCCTGAATCCCGAGCTGTCATCGGCACTGCGCATGCTCAAACTCACGTGGGAGATCGTGGCCCAGCCCCGCCCCTCATTCACTCCGATTGGCTGGAGCAGCAGCTGCCGGCTGAGTCCTCCTGTCCCGCCCCTCTCTCCCTATTGGATCAGAGTCGCCGTCAATCACTCCCTGGGCATTGTGAGCTGGAGCATGCGCAGTGCCGATGCTTCACTGAAACCCGGTGGAGGTTCCAAACCCCAATAAGAAGTTTCCGGGCCCGGGTTTGCATCGAGCGGGGGGGACAGCTGCGGCCTGCTCCCGGTGACAGGCCTGAGTTAACGGCCGCCGTCTTTCTAAAGGCTACAAACCTGCAGGGGGCAAAACATGAGAGATAGAGTTTGTTGTGAAACCAATGGGATATTGTAAAACAGGAGGTCAGGGTTACAGTCAACAACAACAACTTATTTATATAACACCTTTAACATCATAAATCATCCCAGTCAACTTCATCCTTTGATAAGATCTCTCATGGTAGACTGATACAAAAGGTGAAGTCACACGGGATTAGGGGTGAGCTGGCAAGATGGATACAGAACTGGCTCGGTCATAGACAATAGAACATCACAGCGCAGTACAGGCCCTTCGGCCCTCGATGTTGCGCCGACCTGTGAAACCACCCTAAAGCCCATCTACACTATTCCCTTATCATCCATATGTCTATCCAATGACCATTTAAATGCCCTTCATGTCGGCGAGTCCACTACTGTTGCAGGCAAGGCATTCCAAGCCCTTACTACTCTCTGAGTAAAGAACCTACCTCTGACATCTGTCCTATATACATCACCCCTCAATTTAAAGCTATGTCCCCTTGTGCTAGACATCACCATCCGAGGAAAAAGGCTCTCACTGTCCATCCTATCTAATCCTCTGATCAGTATATTCATAGAAGGCAGAGAGTAGCAATGGAAGGGTGCGTTTCTGATTGGAGGGCTGCGACTAGTGGTGTTCCGCAGGGATCAGTGCTGGGACCTTTGCTGTTCATAGTATATATAAATGATTTTGAGGAAAATGTAACTGGTCTGATTAGTAAGTTTGCGGATGACACAAAGGTCGGTGGAATTGCGGATAACGATGAGGACTGTTAGAGGATACAGCAGGATGTAGATCGTTTGGAGACTTGGACGGCGGAATGGAAGATGGAGTTTAATCCAGACAAATATGAGGTGATGCATTTTGGAAGATCTAATACAGGTAGGGAATATACAGTGAATGGCAGAACCCTCAAGAGTATTGACAGTCAGAGAGATCTTGGTGTACAGGTCCACAGGTCACTGAAGGGGCAACACTGGTGCAGTAGATAGTCATGAAGGCATACGGCATGCTTGCCTTCATTGGCCAGGGCATTGAGTATAAAAAATGGCAAGTCATGTTGCAGCTGTATAGAACCTTAGTTATGCCACACTTGGAGTATAGTGTTCAATTCTGGTCGCCATGTACCGGAAGGATGTGGAGGCTTTAGAGAGGGTGCAGAAGAGATTTACCAGGATGTTGCCTGGTATGGAGGGCATTAGCAATGAGGAGAGATTGAATAAACTTGATTTGTTCTCACTGGAACAAAGGATGTTGAGGGGTGACCTGATAGAGGTCTACAAAAGTATGAGGGGCATAGACAGAGTGGATAGTCAGAGAATTTTTCCTATGTTAGAGGAGTCAATTACTAGGGGCATAGGTTTAAGGTGCGAGGGGCAAGGGTTTAGAGGAGATGTACGCGGTAAGTTTTTTACACAGTGGGTAGTGGGCGCCTGGAACTCGCTGCCGGAGGAGGTGGTGGAAGCAGGGACTATAGTGATGTTTAAGGGGCATCTTTTAAAAAAATATTTTTATTAAGGTATTTGAAAGTTTTTATAATAATAACAATGACATAAACATGGTATAATAAACATTTCCACCCCCATCCCAATCTTCACAACCCCAACCGTAAAACAACAATCCAGCTCTCTTTCTCCCTCCCCCCGCCCCCATGGAATACTGCATCTGCTGACATTTTAATTTTCCATGAGAAAGTCGACGAACGCCTGCCACCTCCAGGTGAACCCTACCATTGACCCTCTTAAGGCAAACTTTATTTTCTCGAGACTGAGAAACCCAGCCATGTCACTAACCCAGGTCTCCACACTCAGGGGCTTCGAGTCCCTCCACATTATCAAGATCTATCTCCAGGCTACCAGGGAGGCAAAGGCCAAGACGTCGGCCTCTTTCGCCCCCTGCACTCCCGGATCTTCCGACACTCCACAAGAACGCCCATTCCGGACTCGGCACTACCCCTGTTTTGAGTACCGTGGACATTGCCTTAGTGGAACCCTGCCAGAACCCTCCAAACTTCGGGCATGCCCAAAACATGTGGACATGATTTGCTGGGCTTCCCGCGCACCTTGCACACCTGCCCTGTCCCCGAAAATCTTGCTCATCCGAGCCACTGTTGTGTGCCCAGTGAACTTCCTTGAATTGTATTAGGCTAAGCCTAGCACATGATGAGGATGTATTAACCCTGCATCCGCCCTCAGACCCACCTAGCTCGTCCTCCCACTTGCTCTTAAGCTCCTCCACTGGAGTTTCCTCCGCCTTCGAAAGCTCCTGGTAAATATCTGATACCTTCCCCTCTCCCACCCAGGTACTGGAGACTACTCTATCCTGCATCCCCCATGGCGGCAGCAGCGGGAAGGCAGGAACCTGCTTTAGAACATAGAACATTACAGCGCAGTACGGGCCCTTCGGCCCTCGATGTTGCGCCAACCCGTGAAACCATCTGAAGCCTTTCTGACCGACACTATTCCATTTTCATCCATATGTCTATCCAGTGACCACTTAAATTTGGCGAGTCTACTACTGTTGCAGGCACAAGGGGACCCCTACTACTCTCTGAGTAAAGAAACTGCCTCTGACATCTGTCCTATATCTGCCACCCCTCAATTTAAAGCTATGTCCCTTCGTGTTGGTCATCACCATCCGAGGAAAAAGACTCTCACTGTCCACCCGATCTAACCCTCTGACTATCTTATATTTCTCTATTAAGTCACCTCTCAGCCTTCTCCTCTCTAACGAAAACAACCTCAAGTCCCTGAGCCTTTCTTCGTAAGACCTTACCTCCATACCAGGCAACATCCTAGTAAATCTCCTCTGAACCCTTTCCAAAGCTTCCACATCCTTCCTATAATGTGACGAGAACTGCACGCAGTACTCCAGGTGCGGCCGCACCAGAGTTTTGTACAGCTACAGCATGACCTCGTGGCTCCGAAACTCAATCCCCCTACTGATAAAGGCTAGCCTTCTTAACAGCCCTATTAACCTGGGTGGCAACTTCCAGGGATTTATGTACCTGGATGCCGAGATCTCTCTGTTCATCTACACTACCAAGAATCTTGCCATTAGCCCAGTACTCTGCATTCCTGTTACTCCTTCCAAAGTGAACCACCTCACACTTTTCCGCATTAAACTCCATCTGCCACCTCTCAGCCCAGCTTTGCAGCTTATCTATGTCCCTCTGTAACCTATAACATCCTTCAGCACTATCCACAACTCCACCAATCTTCGTGTCATCTGCAAATTTACTAACCCATCCTTCTACACCCTCTTCCAGGTCATTTATAAAAATGAAAAACAGCAGTGGCCCCAAAACAGATCCTTGCGGTACACCACTAGTAACTGAACTCCAGGATGAACATCTGCCATCAACCACCACCCTCTGTCTTCTTTCAGCTAGCCAATTACTGATCCAAACCGCTAAATCACCTTTAATCCCATACTTCCGTATTTTCTGCAATAGCCTACCGTGGGGAACCTTATCAAACGCCTTACTGAAATCCATATACACCACATCAACAGCTTTACCCTCATCCACCTGTTTGGTCACCTTCTCAAAAAACTCAATAAGGTTTGTGAGGCATGACCTACCCTTCACAAAACCATGTTGAGTATCGCTAATCAACTTGTTCTTTTCAAAATGATTATAAAACCTATCTCTTATACCCTTTTCCAACATTTTACCCACAACCGAAGTAAGGCTCACAGGTCTATAATTACCAGGGTTGTCTCTACTCCCCTTCTTGAACAAGGGGACAACATTTGCTATCCTCCAGTCTTCCGGCACTATTCCTATCGACAAAGACGACATAAAGGTCAAGGACAAAGACTCTGCAATCTCCTCCCTGGCTTCCCAGAGAATCCTAGGATAAATCCCATCTGGCCCAGGGGACTTATCTATTTTTACACTTTCCAAAATTGCTAACACCTCCTCCTTGTGAACCTCAATCCCATCTAGCCTGGTCGACTGTACCTGAGTATTCTCCTCGACAACATTGTCTTTCTCCAGTGTAAACACTGACGAAAAATATCCATTTAATGCTTCCCCTATCTCCTTTGATTCCACACACAACTTTCCACTACTATCCTTGATTGGCCCTAATCTTACTCTAGTCATTCTTTTGTTCCTGATATACCTATAGAAAGCCTTAGGGTTTTCCTTGATCCTATCCGCCAACGACTTTTCGTGTCCTCTTCTCGCTCTTCTTAACTCTCCCTTTAGGTCCTTCCTGGCTAACTTGTAACTCTCAAGTGCCCTAACTGAGCCTTCATGTCTCATCCTAACATAAGCCTTCTTCCTCTTGACAAGTGCTTCAACTTCCTTAGTAAACCACGGTTCCCTTGCTCGACAACTTCCTCCCTGCCTGACAGGTACATACTTATCAAGGACACGCAGTAGCTGTTCCTTGAAAAAGCTCCACATTTCGATTGTACCCATCCCCTGCAGTTTCCTTCCCCATCCTATACATCCTAAATCTTGCCGAATAGCATCATAATTGCCTTTCCTCCAGCTATAATTCTTGCCTTGCGGTATATTTCTCAGGAAGTCTCACACCTGCAGACACCTAAACCCATTCCCTGCTGGCAATTCAAATTTATCCTCCAAAGCTTTCAAGCTGGGGAAGCTTCCGTCTATAAATAGATCCTCCATTCTTCTAATACCTGCCCTTTGCCATCTCTGGAACCCACCATCCAGTCTACCCAGTACAAACCGATGATTATCATAAATCGGGGTCCAAACTGATGCTCCCTCCACTCTCTTATATCTCCTCCACCGCCACCACTAGACTTGTGGAGAATTGGGCCGGCGAGAACGGAAGAGGTGCTGTTATCAGTGCTCCCAAACTTGTGTCTTTACATGACGCCGCCTCCATCCACTCCCATGCTGACCCCACCCCCACTACCCATTTCCTAATCATGGCTATATTAACCGCCCAGTAATATTTGCAGAAGTTCAGCAGCGCCAACCCACCCTCCCCCGACTGCGCTCCAGCAACACTTTCTTCACTCGCGGGGTTTTACTCGCCCACACAAAGCCCAAAATAACTTTATTCACCTGCTTGAAAAAGGCCCTTGGGATGAAGATGGGGAAGCACTGAAAGACAAACAGAAATCTGGGAAGGACCGTCATTTTCACGGTCTGGGGCAGCACGGTGGCGCAGTGGGTTAGCCCTGCAGCCTCACGGCGCCGAGGTCCCAGGTTCGATCCCGGCTCTGGGTCACTGTCCGTGTGGAGTTTGCACATTCTCCCCGTGTTTGCGTGGGTTTCACCCCCACAACACAAAGATGTGCAGGGTAGGTGGATTGGCCACGCTAAATTGCCCCTTAATTGGAAAAAATGAATTGGGTACTCTAAATTTATAAAAAAAAAAAAAAAAAAAAATTTTCACGGTCTGTACCCTCCCCGCCAGTGATCGCGGGAGCATGTCCCATCTCTTAAAGTCCCCTTTCATTTGTTCAACCAGTCGGGATAGGTTTAACTTGTGCAGTGCCTGCCATTCTGGGCCACCTGGATTCCCAGATACCAAAAGCTCTTTCCTACCATTCTAAGCAACAGCTCTCCCAGTCTCTTCTCCTGTCCTCTTGCCTGAATTGCGAACATCTCGCTTTTCCCCATCTTCAATTTATACCCCGAAAAATTGCCAAATTCCCCCAGGATTCGCATTACTTCCCCCATCCCCTCCAATGGGTCTGAAATATACCAGAGCAGATCATCTACGTAAAGCGATACCCGGACGGTTCCATGCCCTCCCGAACCAGCCCTTTCCAGTTCCTAGAGGCTCTTAACGCCATGGCCAATGGCTCTATGGCCAGAGCAAACAGTAACGGGGAGAGGGGGCACCCTTGCCTCGTCCCTCAGTGAAGTTTAAAATACCCCGACCTCAGCCGGTTCGTACGCACACTCGCTACTGGTGCCTGATAGAGCAACTGCACCCAGTCAATAAAGCCCTCACCAAACCCAAACCTTCCCAGCGCCTCCCACAGGTAATTCTACTCCACCCGATCAAAAGCCTTCTCCGCATCCATCGCTACCACCACCTCCTCTCCTTCTGAGGGCATCATAATACATTTAAAAGCCTTCGAACATTGGCCTTGAGTTGCCTGCCTTTTGCAAATCCTGTCTGGTCTTCCCTTATCACCCCGGGACACAGTTCCGGTAGAGAAATTGGCCTGTATGACCTGCATTGCTCCGGGTCCTTCTCCCATTTCAGGATCAATGAAATCGAGGCCTGCGACATTGTTGGGGGGAAGTCTCATTAAATGTCCTCACCAGCAGTGGATTCAATACATCTGAAAACTTCTTATAGAATTCCACCGGATAGCTGTCAGGCCGGGGCCTTGCCCGACTGCATATCCTACAGCCCCTCGATTATTTCCTCAATCTCAATTGGGGCTCCCAGCCCTTCCACCAGATCCTCATCTACCCTCGGAAACCTCAACTGATCCATAAACTGCCTCATCCCCTCCACCCCAACCGGGGGTTCCGACTCATATAATTTACTATAAAAGTCCTTAAACATCTCATTCACCCCCACTGGATCCAGGACCATATTTCCACCTCTACTCTTTACTCTCCCTATCTCCCTGGCTGCCTCCCTTTTTCTGAGCTGGTGCGCTAACATTCTGCTTGCCTTTTCCCCATACTCATAAATCACCCCCCTTGCCTTCCTCAGCTATTCCACTGCTTTCCCTGTAGTCAACAGCCCAAACTCCGTCTGTAACCTCCGCCGCTCCCTTAGTAGTCCCGCGTCCAGGGCCTCCGAGTTTCTCCTGTCCACCTTGAGTATCTCCTCCACTAACCTATCCCTCTCAGCTCACTCCGCCTTTTCTCTGTAGGCCTGAATCGAGATTAATTCCCCTCTGACCACTGCCTTCAAAGCTTCCCAAACGGTCGCTGCAGAGGCCTCCCCCGTATCATTTGTTTCCAGGTAGTTCTGGGTGGACTTGTTAACCCGCCCACAGATCGCTTCGTCCGCTAGCAACCCCACATCCAGTATCCACAGCGGGCGTTGCCCTCTCTTCACACTAACCTGTAGATCCACCCAATGCAGGGCATGATCCAACACAGCGATTGCCGAATACTCAGTATCCACCACCCCCGGTATTAGCGCCCTGCTCAGAACAAAAAAGCAGAACCAGAGCTTAGCTCCACCCACACCCTGACATCACTGCAGCCAAACATTTCTTAAAGTGACATTCTCATGACACCTCACCCCAAGAAAAAAAATAAACCATCAACTTCAAGACGGTTTCATTTTTCACCATCCTTTAAGAAATACACACAGTAAATATACTTTATAGTTTCATAAAACACACACAAACAGGTATAATAATATAGTCCATTTTTTCCCATTGTTCTTCTTCCTCCAACCTTTCTATAGTTCACACACAATCGTTGGGTACCACTGGTTTTGGTCCCATCACTAAGGGTGAGCTCCATTGGCTGCAATCCACTTCAATTATCCCATTATAAGCATACTTTCAATCTCTATGTTAACCTGTGCCAATTTTAAAGAGTTAAGTCTGTATGGATGTTGTTTGATTGGAATAGCATTTCCCACATCAACACCATGTATAGCCATTTTAGTACTTCCCAATTTATCTCCACAAACTTGCCCATGTGATGTCAATAACTCTTTCAGGTCAGTTTGTTTTTCCTCTGGAAGGTAACTCAACAATTTATCCCAATTTTTAAGAACATCCTCATTTTCCAATTTAATTTGAGGTATGTCAAATTCATAGTCATCTGGATTTGGTTCATCACTTTGAGTTAGAATCATTAAAACTTACTTTTTCTCTCCTTCCCTTTCAAAGTACCTTTTAAGCATATTCACATGATACACTCGGTAAGTCTTCCTTCGATCTGGTGTTTTTACCACATAATTCATCTCGCTTAATTTCCTTTCAATCTGATAAGGTCCACAAAACCTAGCTTTTAAAGGTTCACCTACAACTGGTAATGCAGTTACAAGAACGGACTCTTACCCTATCCCACATTTGGAGGATTGCATTGAGAAAGTGGGACAGTCCGCTTTTATTTCCAAATTGGATTTACTTAAAGGTTACTGGAAGGTACCTTTATCCGAAAGGGCAAAGGAGATTTCAGCTTTTAAGACTCCAGATGGTATATACTAATTCAAAGTTATACCATTTGGCATGAAAAATGCCCCAGCCACATTTCAACGGTTAACTAACAAAGATGTTTCAGGATCACCCAATTGTGCGGTATACATCGACAATCTGATAATTTTCAAACCGGCATGGAAAGAACAGTTGAAACATCTGATGGAGTTATTTGATCAACGTCAGGAGGCTGGTTTGGTGATAAACCTAGCCAAAAGTGAATTTGTAAAAGACCAAGTCACTTTCCTCGAGGAGTTTTTGATACCCTCAAGACGAAGGGAAATAATGCGATTTCTTGGCATTAGTGGATTTGATCGAACATTTCTGCAAAGGTTTTGTGGCGTGATTGCGCCACTGATGGACTTGCTTAAGAAACTTCGAAAATTTCAATGGACAGCGGACTTTCGACAGGCATTTGACTGCCTGAAAGCTGTGATAACCAATGCTCCTGTGTTGAAGAATTACAAGGGACTCTGTGATCAGATTGAACTAAAGTACCTGACATTAAAGAGAAATGCCGAGGCGTAGAGAAATGGACGGATCGTGCAAGGACCTTCTTGTTCAAAGAGACTGTCATTCAGGAAGGATTTCAGTTGGCAGAGTTACAACAAAAAGATATAGAAATAAAATGGATGTATCAGAAAGCATACATGGAAGAGGAATCTGAGTGCATACCAGAGTGTTGTTAACGTAAAAGTGATATTTTGATGAGATGATGACGGTAGCATTGTGGATAGCACAAAAGCTTCACAGCTCCAGGGTCCCAGGTTCGATTCCAGCTTGGGTCACTGTCTGTGCGGAGTCTGCACATCCTCCCCGTGTCTGCGTGGGTTTCCTCCGGGTGCTCCGGTTTCCTCCCACAGTCCAAAGATGTACAGGTTAGGTGGATTGACCATGATAAATTGCCCTTAGCGTCAAAAATTGCCCTTAGTGTTGGGTGGGGTTACTGGGTTATGGGGATAGGGTGGAGGTGTTGACCTTGGGTAGGGTGCTCTTTCCAAGAGCCGGTGCAGAATCAATGGACCGAAGGGCCTCCTTCTGCACTGTAAATTCTATGAATCCTATGATTTATGAAAAATGGATGAAAAGTGGGCAGATGTTCATCAAGTAGTATTGCCGGTATGGTATAGAAAGGAGGTGTTGCGAGTTGCACATGAGGTACCAGTGGGAGGTCATTTGGGAATAAGGAAAACTCAAGCTAAAATCCAGAAACATTTTTAATGGCCTGGACTACATAAATATGTAGTTAAATTTTGTCAATCATGTCACACATGTCAAGTGATAAGGAACCCTCAAGCAGTGATAAAACCAGCGCCCTTAATACCCATTCCAGCATTTGAGGAACTTTTTACAAGGGTCCTAATTGATTGCGTAGGACCACTTCCTAAAACAAAATGTGGTAATCAATATCATTTGACTATAATGGATGTGTCTACTAGGTTTCCAGAGGCCATTCCAGATTGTGGAGGAGTTACTTAAATTCTTTACTAGATATGGACTACCCACAGAAATACAATTGGATCAAGGATCAAAGTTTATCAAAGAAGTTATGAATAGCTTAGGAATAAAACAATTTAAATCAACTGCGTACCATCCAGAATTGCAAGGAGCCTTAGAAGGGTGGCATCAGCCATTAAAGACAATGTTGAGGGCTTATTGTCAAGATTATCCAGAGGATTGGAAAGTCCAAAAATGTGGTTAGGTGGATTGGCCATGATAAATTACCGTTAGTGTCCAAAATTGCCCTATTGTTGGGTGGGGTTACTGGGTTATGGGGATAGGGTGGAGGTGTTGACCTTGGGTAGGGTGCTCTTTCCAAGAACTGGTGCAGACTCGATGGGCCGAATGGCCTCCTTCTGCACTGTAAATTCTATGATGTAGATGTGGGAAATGCTGTTCCAATTAAACAACATCCATATATCCATACCCTATATATCCATATAGGGGCAGCAGGGTAGCATGGTGGTTAGCATAAATGCTTCACAGCTCCAGGGTCCCAGGTTCGATTCCCGGCTGGGTCACTGTCTGTGTGGAGTCTGCACGTCCTCCCCCTGTTTGCGTGGGTTTCCTCCGGGTGCTCCGGTTTCCTCCCACAGTCCAAAGATGTGTGGGTTAGGTGGATTGGCCATGCTAAATTGCCCGTAGTGTCCTAATAAAAGTAAGGTTAAGGAGGGGGGTTGTTGGGTTACGGGTATAGGGTGGATACGTGGGTTTGAGTAGGGTGATCATGGCTCGGCACAACATTGAGGGCCGAAGGGCCTGTTCTGTGCTGTACTGTTCTATGTTCTATATAGACGTAACCCTTTAAAATTAGCACAGGTTAACAAAGGGATTGAGCGTATGCTTAAAAATGGCTTAATTGAAGTGGGTTGCAGCTAATGGAGCTCACCCATAGTGATGGTACCTAAACCAGACGGTACCCAATGGTTGTGTGTGGACTATAGAAAGATTAATGCAGTTACAAGAACAGACTCTTATCGTATTCCACGTTTGGAGGATTGCATTGAGAAAGTGGGACAATCAGCTTTTATTTCCAAACTGGATTTACTTAAAGGTTACTGACAGGTACCTTTATCTGAAAAGGCGAAGGAGATTTCAGCTTTTGTGACTCCAGATGTTATATACCATTTCAAAGTTATGCTATTTGGCATGAAAAATGCCCCAGCCACATTTCAACGATTAACTAACAAAGTCAAGTGGGAGGGGGAACTGGGGGAACAGATCGAAGACGGGACATGGGCTGATGCCCTGGAGAGGGTAAATTCTTCCTCCTCGTGTGCGCGGCTTAGCCTCATCCAATTCAAGGTGCTGCATAGGGCCCACATGACTGGGACGAGGATGAGTAGGTTCTTTGGGGGTGAAGATAGGTGTGCCAGGTGCTCGGGGAGTCCAGCGAACCCTGCCCATATGTTCTGGGCATGCCCGGCATTGGAGGAGTTCTGGAAGGGGGTGGCGAGGACGGTGTCAAGGGTGGTGGGATCCAGGGTCAAGCCAGGATGGGGACTCGCGATCTTTGGGGTTGGGGTAGAGCCGGGAGTGCAGGAGGCGAAAGAGGCCGGTGTGCTGGCCTTTGCGTCCCTAGTAGCCCGGCGAAGGATTTTGCTACAGTGGAAGGACGCGAGGCCCCCAAGCGTGGAGACCTGGATCAATGACATGGCGGGCTTCATTAAGCTTGAGAAGGTTAAATTCGCCCTGAGAGGATCGGTGCAAGGGTTCTTTAAACGGTTGGAACCTTTCCTCGACTTTCTGGCTCAACGATAGGGTACTGGGACAGTAGCAACAGCAACCCGGGGGGGTGGGGGGGGACGTTGATTATGTTGGCTTATTTTATTTAAATTTGATTTATCTAATTTTAATTTATGGTTAAGTTCTCTTGTTTGGGGGGGGGGGGGGGGGTGGGGGAATGTGATACATGTGATGTTACGGTATGGGGGCAATTGTGGGTGTTATGGGGCTGTTAGTTGCATATTACTGCTTTTTGCTATACTTGTTATATTTTCTGTAAAAAATTCCAATAAAAATTATTTTTAAAAAAAACTAACAAAGTCGTTTCAGGATTACCCAATTGTGCGGTATACATCGACGATCTGGTAATTTTCGGCCAGACATGGAAAGAACATTTAAAACAACTGAAGGAGTTATTTGATCGACTTCAGGAGGTGGATTTGGTGATAAACCTAGCCAAAAGTGAATTTGTAAAAGCCCAAGTCACTTTCATTGGCCATACAATCGGAGAGGGTTGAATGTTCCCACGGGATGTGAAAACGAAAATTATTGAGGAGTTTCCGATACCCTCGACACAACGGGAAATAATGCGATTTCTGGGTATGAGTGGATTTTACCGGAAAATTGTAACAAATTTTAGCAGTGTGGTCGCTCCACTGACGGACTTACTCAAGAAGCGTAACAAATTCCAATGGACAGCCGAGTGTCAAAGGCATTTGACGGCCTGAAGGCTGTGTTACCACTGCTCCTGTGTTAGCCATCCCAAATCATACCAAACCATTCAAAGTGGTGGTTGATGCGAGTGATGTGGGTGTAGGTGCGGTGCTTCTACAAGACGACGACGAAGGGCTAGAGCGGCCTATTGGTTATTTTTCAAAGAAATTGAATTCTCACCAGAAAAACTATTCAACGATTGAGATGGAGACTTTTGAGTTTGATGCTGGTTCTGCAACATTTTCACATTTATGTGACCAGCAATCCGTCTGACACCATTATATATACTGGTCATAATCCGTTGACATTTTTGGAGCGATTCCGGAATAACAATGCAAGGCTGTTTCACTGGAGTTTATTGTTACAGCCATTTCATTTAAAAATAGTACATGTGGCAGGACGAGAAAACATAAGTCGATGCTTGTCATGAATGTGATGAACGGAAGCAGGTTCAGTTAGAGGAAGAACAAAAAATAATTGGACTATATTATTATACCTGTTTGCATGTGTTGTATTTTGAAACGGAAAAGTATATTTACTGTGTGCATTTCTTAAAGGATACTGAAAAGGTGAAAAATGAAACCATCTTGAAGTTGATGGGTTTGTTTTGGGGGGGGGGGGGAGGTGTCATGGGAATGTCACTTTAAGAAATGTTTGTCTGCTCAAATTACTGCAGTGATGTCAAAGTGTGGGTGGAGCTGAGCACTGGCTCTGCTTTTTAGTTTCACTTTGATAAAAGCTTGGGTGTGTCTGTTTTTTTTTTGGTTTTGTTTCAATGTTGGAGCTGCAGCCAGCCAGAGAAGGTGTAATATTGTTCTCTCTGCCATGTAAAGACTATCTCTTGATCATTTGGTGAATTCAGAGTGATAACTGTTCTCAGTAGTGAATTTAAACCTGATGTGCTTCTGTTGAAAGGTTTTTTTATGCCTTACGGATGTTAAAAGGAAAGGTTAAGGATTACTTAGTGTTGTATTCTTTGGGGGTTGTATTTGAATTAATGGTTGCTAAGATGTTCACTGTATGTTTTAAAATGGTTAACTTGAGTTCATAGAATAAACATTGTTTACTTTAAAAATACTTTTCGATTTCTGCTGTACCACACCTGTAGAGTGGGCTGTGTGCTCCCCATACCACAATCTCGTAAAGGTTGTGGGTCAGGTGAACTCCATGATACACATTGGGGTTTTCTAAACCCTGGCCCATAACACACCATAATATTTAATGTTGTTTCCCAGTGCACCACAGAGAACTTGGCCCTCATACCCTAATAGTTTTCTTCTATGACAAAACACCGAGATAAATTAAACAAAAGAACAATGTAACCACCATAGCCCATCTTCATGGCAATGTGGCATGATTTTTGGGGTTTCCAAACAGAAATGGTAATGAAACATCTTCTAACCTCCAAACACACTTTCATTCTTTGATCCTTGTGAAATGTGCAACCAGATATTCGCAAGAAGGCTCAGAGAGAATCAGACCACTGGAGGTGAAGTAGTGAGACTTCCAATCCAGCAGAAAGAAACCCTCTGACCATCCCCATTGACCAACAGAATGAACAACATGCAGTCCTGGATATAATTGGGAACCGAAACAATAACAGCAGAATCCAATCTCTGTAATCAGTTGTGAACTTATTGGTGTCTCAGAAAGTGCAATGAATTACAAAATCCCTTTGCACATTGAGAGCAGGTGAACGGCCTCTCCCCAGTATGAACTCCCTGGTATGACTGCAGACGGCATAACCAAGTGAATCACGCAAATAGAGGTAAACGGGTGTGAGACAATCGGGATTATGGAGACATAGCCGCAGGATGACCAGGGATGGGAACTGAATATATTCACTGTTTAGGAAGGACAGACAAAAATGAAAAGGCAGTGCAGTGGCAGTGCTGAATAATAATAATCTTTATTCTTGTCACAAGTAGGCTTACATTAACACTGCAATGAAGTAACTGTGACAATCCCCAAGTCGCCACACTCTGGCGACTGTTCGGTTACACTGAGGGAGAGTTCAGAATGTCTTAATTCACCTAATAGCACGTCTTTCGGGACTTGTGGGAGGAAACCGGTACACCAGGGAAAACCACGCAGACACGGGGAGAACGTGCAGACTCTGCACAGACAGTGACCCAAGCCGGGAATCGAACCTGGGACCCTGGTGCTGTGCCGCCAATGGCAAAAGAGGAAATTAAAATAGTGAGGAAGGATATCAGCTCCGACATTGTGGAATCTGTATGGGGAGAGCTGAGATACACCAAGGGACAAAAAAATCAAGAGGCATCGTATCTAGACACCCAAACTACAGTGTTGATGTTGGGAATGGCGTTAAACAGGAAATTAGGCTGATTGTATAAGTTTTTGTAAGTATGTGAAGAGAAAAAGATTGAAGGTCCCTGTGGGGGCCTCACAGTAGCATGGTGGTTAGCATCAATGCTTCACAGCTCCAGGGTCCCAGGTTCGATTCCCGGCTGGGTCACTGTCTGTGTGGAGTCTGCACGTCCTCCCTGTGTGTGCGTGGGTTTCCTCCGGGTGCTCCGGTTTCCTCCCACAGTCCAAAGATGTGCGGGTTAGGTGGATTGGCCATGCTAAATTGCCCGTAGTGTAAGGTTAATGGGGGGATTGTTGGGTTACGGGTATACGGGTTACGTGGGTTTAAGTAGGGTGATCATTGCTCGGCACAACATCGAGGGCTGAAGGGCCTGTTCTGTGCTGTACTGTTCTAAAAAAAAAAGCTCTGACAAAGAGTCATCAGACTCGAAACTTTAGCTCTTTTCTCTCCCTACTGATGCTGCCAGACTTGCTGAGATTTTCCAGCATTTTCCCTTTCGTTTCAGATTCCAGCATCCGCAGTAATTTGCTTTTATTTTATAATAGTAGAGAAATGGTAATGGGGAAATTGATGGGATTGAAGGCTGATACATCCCCAGAGCCTGATAATCTGCATCCCAAAGTACTTAAAGAAGTAGCTGCAGAAATAGTGGATGGATTGGTGGTGATCTTCCAGGATTCTACGGACTCTGGAACAGTTCCTGCAGATTGGAGGGTGGCTTATGTAATTCCACTATTTAAAAAAGGAGTTAGAGAGAAAACAGGGAATTATAGACCAGTGGCAGGATCGGACAGAGTCAGCATGGATTGATGAAGGGGAAATTATGCTTGACAGATCTAATGGAATTCTTTGAGGGTGTAACTTGTAGAGTTGACGAGGGAGGAGCCAGTGGATGTGGTATATTTAGACTTTCAGATGGCTTTTGACAAAGTCCCAGAAAAGATAAGAGTGTGTAAAGGTAAAGCATATGGATAAGGAGTAGTGTATTGAGATGGATAAAAAAACTGGTTGGCAGACAGGAAACAAAGAGAAGGAATTAATGGGTCCTTTTCAAATTAGCAGGCAGTGACGATTGGGGTACTGCAGGGATCGGTGCTAGGACTCCAGATATTCGCAAGATTTTTTTTTTGATAAACAATTTTATTCAGACATTTTGGCATAACAACAATATAAAACAGTGTGCAAAAAAACAATCAATATAGTTCAAGGAAACCAGCTCCCCTCCTACAAGGACCAGCCTAACCACCCCCGAATCTACGTTACCCAACCCCCCCTCCCGCCCCCACCCTGCTGATGATTAATTTTCCGTGAAGAAGTCGATAAATGGTTGCCACCTCCGGGCGAACCCGGACAATGACCCTCTCAAAGCGAACTTAATTTTCTCCAGACCGAGAAAGCTAGCCATATCCGATAGCCAGGCCTCCGACTTCGGGGGCATGGAGTCCCTCCATGCCAAAAGAATTCATCGCTGGGCTGCCAGGGAAGCAAAGGCCAAAACACCAGCCTCTCTCTCCTCCTGGACTCCCGGATCCTCCGAAACCCCAAAAATAGCCACCTCAGGACTCATCACTAGCCCTGTTTTCAGTACCTGGGACATAACATCTGCGAATCGCTGCCAGTACCCCGAGTTTTGTGCATGCCCAAAACATGTGGACATGGTTCGCCGGTCCTCCCGAACATCTGGCGCACCTATCCTCCAATCCAAAAAATGTACTCATCTGGGCCACTGTCATTTGGGCCCAGTGGATGACCTTAAATTGAATCAGGCTGAGCCTAGCGCATGTTGCAGTCACGTTTACCCTGCTCAACGCCTCCGCCCATAAGCCCTCTTCTATCTCCCCTCCGAGTTCCCTATCCCACTTAAGCTTCAGCTCCTCGATCTGTCTCTCCTCTGCTCCCATAAGTTCTTTATATATATCCAAGACCCTCTCCTCTCCCACCCATCCACTTGACACTACCCTGTCCTGGATCCCTCTAAGTGGCAGGCATGGGAAGGACGGAATCTGTCTGCGTAGGAAATCCCGCACCTGCAAGTACCTGAACTCATTCTCTCGCCAGCCCAAATTTCTCCTCTAACGCCCTCATGCTCGGGAAGCTCCCTTCCAAGTACAAATCCCCCATCCTCTCAATCCCAGCCCTCTGCCATGCTGGGAACCCACCGTCCATATTACCCAGGGCAAACCGGTGATTGTCGCAAATTGTGGACCAAACTGATGCTCTCACTCCCCCCACATACCTTCTCCATTGGCCCCAGATCTGCAAAGTCGCCACCACTATACGGCTGGTGGAGTACCGTGCCGGAGGGAGCGGCAGGGGCACCGTGACCAGGGCTGCCAAACTGGTGCCCCTGCACCAAGTGGCCTCCATTCACCCCCAAACCGACCCCACACCCACCATCCACTTCCTTATCATAGCTATGTTGGCCGCCCAGTCGTAGTTACTAAAGTTTGGCAGTGTCAGCCCCCCTTCCCCTCGATTCCTCTCAAGCATCAATCTCCTCACCCGCGGGGACTTTCCCGCCCACACAAATCCCATAACCATTTTATTGACCTTCTTGAAAAAAGACCGCGGAATGAAAATGGGGAGACACTGGAAGACGAACAGGAATCTCGGGACGATTGTCATTTTAACCGTCTGCACTCTCCCCATTAGTGTCAGTGGGAGCGCATCCCACCTCCAGAACTCAGCCCTCATTTGCTCCACCAACTGAGATATGTTCAACTTGAGCAGACGGCCCCAGTACCACGCCACCTGTGTCCCTCAGTATCTAAAACTGTCCCCTACTAGCCTGAACGGCAGCCCCCTCAACCAACCCTCCTGGCCCCTCGCTTGGACTACAAACAACTCGCTCTTTGCCATTTTCAGTTTGTACCCCAAGAACCAGCCAAAATTCCTTCAGGATTCCCATGATTTCATCCATCCCAGCCACTGGATCCGTGATGTATAAGAGCAGGTCGTCGGCATACAATGAAACTCTGTGTTCCACCACCCCCTAGAAGCTCTCAGGGCAATTGCCAGCTGCTCTTGCAAAAGCAAACAGCAGTGGGGAGAGGGGACACCCCTGCCTTGTCCCAGAGTACAGTCTGAAATAGTCAGATGTCCCACTCGTCTCCGGAGCCTGGTACAAGTCTGACCCAGTCGATAAAGCCCTCCCCGAACCCGAATCGTCCCAGCATCTCCCATAAATAATTCCACTCAACCCGGTCGAAAGCCTTTTCGGCATCCATTGCCACAACTACCTCTACCTCCCTACTCTCCGAGGGCATCCTGATCACATTCAGCAGCCTTCTTAGGTTGGGCGCCAGATGTCTGCCTTTGACAAACCCGGTTTGATCTTTCATAATGACATCTGGCACACAGTCCTCAATCCGAGCAGCCATGAGCTTGGCCAGTATTTTAGCATCTACGTTGAGCAGAGAGATCGGCCTATAGGACCCACATGCCTCCGGGTCTTTGTCCCGTTTCAATATCAGGGAGATGGTGGCCTGTGACATTGTCGGGGGTAGCACCCCTCTGTCTCTTGCCTTATTAAAAACCCTGGCCAGCACTGGCCCCACTATCTCGGAGAACTTTTTGTAAAACTCCACCGGATACCCATCCGGCCCTGGGGCGTTACCCGATTGCATGGCCCTCAATATTTCTTTGGTCCTGATCGGGGTTCCCAACCCGTCTAACCCCTGCCCACTTTTGAGAAGGTCAGTCCATCCAGAAACCGCCTCATCCCCTCCAGCTCCAGGGGGTGGTTCCGAGGTGTAAAGCTTACTATAGAAGTCCCTGAACACCTTGTTCAGCCCTGCCGGATCCCCTACCAAGATCCCTCCCCCGGTCGACTACCTTCCCTATTTCCCTGGCCGCCTCCCTCTTCCTCAGTTGCTGTGCCAACCTTCTACTGGCTTTCTCCCCGTGCTCATAAATCGCACCCCTCGCCTTCCTAAGCTGCTCCACAGCCTTACCTCTGGACACCACCCCAAACTCAGTCTGAAGCCTTCGTCGTTCCCTTAGAAGCTCTGCCCTCGGGGTCTCCGCATATCTCCTGTCTGTCTGTAAGATCTCCCTTACCAGTCGGTCAATTTCTGCCCTGTCCATCCTGTCTCTATGTGCTCTAATCGAAATCAGCTCCCCTCTCACCACTGCCTTCAGCGCCTCCCAGAGCACCGCAGCTGAGACTTCCCCTGTGTCATTGGCCTGCAGGTAGTTTTGCCTACATTTCCTCACCCTCTCACACACCATCTCGTCCGTCAACAAACTGACCTCTAGCCTCCATTGAGGGCGCTGAAAACTTTCCTTGCAGAGCTTCAGATCAACCAAGTGCGGGGCATGGTTCGAAATAACGATCGCCGAATATTCTACGTCTGTCACCCCCGCTGGCAAAACGCTGCTCATGATGAAAAAATCAAGTTGGGAATACCCTTATGGACATGTGAATAGAACGAAAACTCCCTCCCCATTGGCGACTAGCCCTCCATGGATCAGCCCCCCTCCCCCAATTTGCTCCATAAATCCCCTCAGTTCTTTTGTCATTGCCTGCATCTTACCCGTTTCAGAACACGACCGGACTAGGCCGGAGTCAAAGACTGTGTTAAAATCCCCTCCCATCTGAAACTCCCCCCAACCCTCACTCTGAAACTCCTCCCAACTCTCACTCTGAAACTCCCCCCACCCTCACTCTGAAACTCCTCCCAACTCTCACTCTGAAACTCCTCCCAACCCTCACTCTGAAACTCCTCCCAACTCTCACTCTGAAACTCCTCCCAACTCTCACTCTGAAACTCCTCCCAACTCTCACTCTGAAACTCCTCCCAACTCTCACTCTGAAACTCCTCCCAACTCTCACTCTGAAACTCCCTCCAACTCTCACTCTGAAACTCCCCCCAACTCTCACTCTGAAACTCCCCCAACTCTCACTCTGAAACTCCTCCCAACCCTCACTCTGAAACTCCTCCCAACTCTCACTCTGAAACTCCTCCCAACCCTCACTCTGAAACTCCTCCCAACTCTCACTCTGAAACTCCCAACTCTCACTCTGAAACTCCCCCAACTCTCACTCTGAAACTCCCCCCAACTCTCACTCTGAAACTCCCCCCAACTCTCACTCTGAAACTCCAACACTCACTCTGAAACTCCCCCCAACTCTCACTCAAACTCCCCCCAACTCTCACTCAAACTCCCCCCAACTCTCACTCAAACTCCCCCCAACTCTCACTCTGAAACTCCTCCCAACCCATGCACATCATGAGGTAAAAGCAGGCATGGACAGACACCCAGATGAGCCAATAAACATACAGAACAGAACACGACCAATCATGGGGTTATGCTGCAACTGTACATGACCCTGGTGAGACCACATTTGGAGTATTGTGTGCAGTTCTGGTCACCTCATTATAGAAAGGATGTGGAAGTATTGGAAAGGGTGCAAAGGAGATTTACCAGGATGCTGCCTGGTTTGGAGGATAGGTCTTATGAGGAAAGGTTGAGGGAGCTAGGGCTTTTCTCTTTGGAGTGGAGGAGGATGAGAGGCGACTTAATAGAGGTTTATAAGATGATGAGGGGGATAGATAGAGTGGATGTTCAGAGACTATTTCCTCGGGTAGATGTAGCTGTTACAAGGGGGTATAACTATAAGATTCAGGGTGGGAGATATAGGAGGGATGTCCGAGGTAGGGTCTTTACTCAGAGAGTGGTTAGGGTGTGGAATGGACTGCCTGCCGTGATAGTGGAGTCGGGCACTTTACAAACTTTCAAGCGGTTATTGGATAGGCACATGGAGCACACCAGAATGACAGGGAGTGGGATAGCTTGATCTTGGTTTTGGACAAGGCTCGGCACAACATCGACGGCCGAAGGGCCTGTTCTGTGCTGTACTGTTCTATGTTCATAATCAGACTGTGCGAGTCCAGGTCAGGTATCTTCCCCAGCAGTCTCCTAATAAACTCCACATCATCCCAGTTTGGGGCATTTACATTGACCAAAACTACCCTGATCCCCTCAAGCTTGCCACTCACCATGACAAACCTGCCTCCCCCATCCGAGATTGTGCTGCCCGCCTCGAATTGCACCCATTTGTTGACCAAAGTCGCAACCCCCCTGGTTTTAGTGTCCATCCCTGAATGAAAGACCTGGCTGATCCAACCCTTCCTCAATCTGACCTGGTCAGCAACTTTCAGATGGGTCTCCTGAAGCATTATTACATCCGCCTTCAGCACTCTCAGATGCGCGAACACACGTGCACTCTTTACCGGCCCATTTAACCCTCTAACGTTCCAGGTGATGAGCCTGGTTGAGGGTCACCGTGCCCCCCCCCCCCCCACCACCCCCCCCAATCAGCCATCTCCTTTCTTGGGGCCACCCCCAGCCCGTGTCGCGCATCCCCCGGCCCGCCTTCTGGCAGCCCCACCTCTGACTTCCTCCATGTTCCCGCACCCAAGTCCCTCCCTCGTCCACTATCCCCCTCTCTCCCGCCCCACCCTAGCAACAACACCCTGTCACCTAACCCCTGCCATAAACTAGCTATATACACACCACCCACCTGGCTTCCGTAGACCAGCTCACCCAGCTAGCCTGGTGACTCTCGACTCTGGCGCCAACAAGTCTCCGGCTGCCTCGCCATCACCCTGTCCACCTCCACCGGGCGAGGGAAGACATTTTTTTTTTTTTTTTTTATAAATTTAGATTAGCCAATAATTTTTTCTAATTAAGGGGCAATTTAGTGTGGCCAATCCACCTACTTTGCACATTTTTGGGTTGTGGGGGCGAAACCCACGCAGACACGGGGAGAATGTGCAAACTCCACACGGACAGTGACCCAGAGCCGGGATCGAACCTGGGACCTCAGCGCCGTGAGGCGGTTGTGCTAACCACTAGGCCACCGTGCTGCCCCGGGCGAGGGAAGACATCGTCCCCCAACAGCTTCTGGACCCTGTCTGCCACATACGCAGCGGCACCCGCGCCCTCAGCCCCCTCCGGGAGACCAACGATTCTCAAATTCTGCTGACGAGACCTATTTTTCAGGTCCTCCATCTTTTCCAGGAGCCTTTTTTTGTTGATCCTTCAGCCTCTCCATCTCCGCCTCCACCACCGTTTGGTGATCCTCCTGCTCCTCCAGCGCCTTTTCCAGCTTCTGGATCGTACAATCCTGGGCATCCAGCCTGTGTTCCAGGCCCTCAATAGATTTCTGAATCAGGTCTAAACTGTCCCGTTTCAACGTGGTAAATCCCTCTTGAATTACCTTCAGCAGATGCTCCGTTATTGGCTGGGCTGTCTGCACCGGGGTCTGGGCATCGGCCATATTGTCCTCAGCAGCAGCTTCTACACGGCCCTTGTTTGCCCACTTCTTCAGCTGTTTGCGATACTTTCTACTTCTTAATTCCATACACCTATATCTGGAGTCAGTGCCTGGGTGCCTATGCCTTCCGATCCAGCACTCAAAAGTACAAAAACGTCGGGGAAAAATCCAAAAGTCCGACAAGATCGAGAGCCACAAAACGTGCGACTTACTCCTCCATAGCCGCCACCGGAAGTCCCTTTGCAAGATATTTTAATGAGTTTACTTTTCAAATTTAAAGTATCCAATTTTTTTTTTCCCAATTAAGGTGCAATTTAGCATGGCCAATTCAACTACCCTGCCCATCATTGGGTTATGGGGGTGAGATCGACACGGGCAGAACTTGGCTCCACACGCACAGTGATCCGCGGCCAGGATTGAACTCTAGTCCTCAGCTCTATGATACAGCAGTGCTAACTACTGCGCCGCCCTATATATATTAACAACTTAGATGAGGGAACAAAATGCAATATCTACAAATTTGAAGATGACACCAAGTAGCATGGGAGGGTGAACTGTGAGGAGGATGCAGAGATGCTTCAGAGTGATTTGGACAAGTTGAGCGAGTGGGCAAATGAATGGCAGATACAGTATCATTTGGAGAAATGCGAGGTTATCCACTTTGGTAGCAAAAACGGGAAGGCAGACTATTAGCTGAATGGTCATGAATTAAGAGAAGGGAATGTGCATCGAGACCTGGGTATCCTCGTACACCAGTCACTGAAGGTCAGCATGCAGGTACAGCAGGTGATAAAGAAGGCAAGTGGTATGCTAGCCTTCACTGGGAGCGGATTTGAGCACAGGAGCAGGGATATCTTGCTGCAATTATACAGGGCCTTGGCGAGGTCATACCTGGAATATTGTGTGCAGTTTTCATTTCCTTACCTGAGGAAGGATGTTCTTGCTCTCGAGGGAGTGCAGCGAAGGTTTAGCATACAGATTCCTGGGATGGTGGGACTGACGTATGAGAGATTGAATCAGTTAGGTTTGTATTCGCTGGAGTTCAGAAGAATGAGGGGGGCTCTCATAGAGCCTATAATATTCTAACAGGACTTGACAGGGTAGATGCAGGAAAGATTTTTCCGATGGTGGGAGTGCACAGAAGCAGAGGTCGCAGTCTGAGGAAAAGGGTGTATCATTCAGGACAAAGGTGAGGAGAAATCTGTTCAACTAGAGAGTGGTGAGCCTGTGGAATTTGTTACCACAGGAAATAGTTGAGGCCAATACATTGTATGTTTTCAAGAAGCAGTTAGATATAGCACTTAGGGCGAAGGGGTACAAAGTATATGGAGGGGAAAGCCGGATGAAGCTACTGAGTTGATGATAAACCATGAACATAATGAATGGCAGATCAGGCGCAAATGGCCTCTTCCTATTCTTATTTTCTATGTTTCTAAGTAATCCCTTCCCACACTAAGATCATGTGAATGGCTTTTCCCCAGTGTGAACTCGCTGATGTCTTTGCAGGGTGAATGAAGCACGGAATCTCTGCCCACACTTAGAGCAGGTAAATGGCTTCTCCCCAGTGTGAATTCGCTGGTGTGTCTGCAGGGTGAATAAATCACTGTATCCCTTCCCACACTGAGAGCAGGTGAATGGTCTCTCCCCAGTGTGAACACGCTGATGTCTCTGCAGGGTGGATGAATCAATGAATCCCTTCCCACATTGAGAGCAGATAAATGGCCTCTCCCCAGTGTGAACTCGCTGATGTTTCCGCAGGGTTGATGAATAAATGAAGCCCTTCCCACACTGAGAGCAGGTGAATGGCCTCTCCCCAGTGTGAACGTGCTGATGTCTCCGCAGGCTGAATGAAGCACGGAATCTCTGCCCACACTGAGAGCAGGTGAATGGCTTCTCCCCAGTGTGAACTCGCTGGTGTGACTGCAAGCTGGATAACTGTGTGAATCTCTGCCCACACTGAGAGCAGGTGAATGGTTTCTCCTCAGTGTGAACAAGCTGGTGTGTCTGCAGGCTGGATAACTGAGTGAATTTCTGCCCACACTGAGAGCAGGTGAATGATCTCTCCCCCGTGTGAACTTGCTGGTGTGACTGCAGGCTGGATAACTGTGTGAATTTTTGCCCACACTGAGAGCAGGTGAACAGCTTCTCCTCAGTGTGAACTCGCTGGTGTGCCTGCAGAGTGGATAACCAAGTGAATCCCTGCCCACACTGAGAGCAGGTGAATGGCTTCTCTCCAGTGTGAACTCGCTGGTGTGACTGCAGGTGAGATAACTGAGTGAATCCCTTCTTACACTGAGAGCAGGGGAACGGCCTCTCCCCAGTGTGAATGCGTCGATGAATCTCCAGCTGAGATGGGAATCTGTATCCCTTCCCACAGTCCCCACATTTCCAAGGTTTCTCCATGTTCTGGGTCTCCTCGTGTCTCTCCAGATTGGACAATCAGTGGAAGTCTTGTCGACACACAGAACATGTACACTGTCTCTCCTCGCTGTGAATGGTGTGATGTTTTTTCAGGCCGACTAACTGGTTAAAGCTCTTTCCACAGTCAGTTCACTGGAACACTCT
The DNA here is from genome assembly GCF_902713615.1 of Scyliorhinus canicula. Lineage (NCBI taxonomy): Eukaryota > Metazoa > Chordata > Chondrichthyes > Carcharhiniformes > Scyliorhinidae > Scyliorhinus > Scyliorhinus canicula. The sequence goes on along the minus strand of NC_052162.1, from coordinate 131,275,191 downwards.
AACTCGGGTGTGTGTTGTGTGGGTCTCAGTGGTTTACCAGTCACACTGACATTTAAAACCTTTTGAAGCTGACAGGTCGGACAAACATTTCTCCTTCTCGCTGATGATATTCAGAGCCCAATGATATTCAGATCAGAAGGAATCGAGTGAAGTTATCATATCGCGACGTGATGTTTGAGATTTCTGTCTAAGTTCTCCTCTTCCAATATCCTTGAAAACCAATTTACAAATGGCATCATTGTTAGTACAGGATGGAAATTCAGAACAGACCATTCTGATTCCTATGGAACATCGTTTCCTCTTGTTCCCCAAAAGTTGTAAATCTCCATCCCACACACTCTCCCTCCATTCTCATTCTGCTGTATCTAATATTCACTCTCCCAATTCTCCTGAAGGTGCTGATTCGTATTGATTGACAGATCCAGGGGCTGATTTAGCTCATTGGGCTAAATCGCTGGCTTTTAAAGCAGACCAAGCAGGCCAGCAGCACGGTTCGATTCCCGTATCAGCCTCCCCGGACAGGCGCCGGAATGTGGCGACTAGGGGCTTTTCACAGTAACTTCATTGAAGCCTACTCGTGACAATAAGCGATTTTCATTTCATCCAAGCTCAGCTCACTGCTTCCTGACTAAGACAAATAGAATCATAGAATTTACAGTGCAGAAGGAGGCCATATGGCCCATCGGGTCTGTACCGGCCATTGGAAAGAGCACCCTACCTCCACCGTTTCACCGTAACCCCCGACCTAACCTTTTTTGGCCACGAAAGGGCAATTTAGCATAGCCAATCCACCTAACCTGCACATCTTTTGGACTGTGGGAGGAAACCGTGGCACCCGGAGGAAACCCACGCAGACACAGGGAGAACGTGCAGACTCCGCACAGACAGTAACCCAAGCCAGGAATCGAACCTGGGACCCTGGAGCTATGAAGCAACTGTGCTATCCACTGTGCTACACAGAGATTATAATAGGAGCAAAGGAGGCCATTCAGCCCACCGAGTCTACTCAACCATTCAATGAGATCCTTGGCCAATGTACCTCAGCACCATTTTCCCACATGGTCCCCAGATCCCTCGATATCTTAAATGTCTACAAACCTATCAATATTTGTCTTGAACATACTTGATGACTGTGGCTCCACATTCCTCTGGGGGAGAGAATTCCAAAGCTTCACCACATCCTGGAGTGAAGAGATCCCTCCTCAGCTCAGCTTTCTCTCTATATTACTACCAGTTTCCCATAACCCTCAACTCCATTTTCAATAAACTCTGTCCAACTTGTGCTTCAATATATTGACCCTGATGCACAGCCAATAAAGATGGCGGCCGTTAACCCGAGCCGAATGAGGAGCTGCAGCTCCGCTCGGTCTAAGCACTTTTCCGAAAGCTCACAACAACTTTACACAACGTTTCCGTCCACCCCCGCGATCTCTCGCTCCCTCCATATTGTTGATCGCTTCTTACCAATTTCCGATCTGAAAACACAACCCTTCTCCTGCGCCATTACCCACACTGCGCATGCTTCAATCACAGCGGGCTCCGCCCCTCATTCACTCCGATTGGTTGGAGGACCTGCCACTCCCGTTCGGTCCTCCAGCCCCGCCCTTCCTCTTCCGATTGGCCCGGAGCTGCCGTCAATCACCCGGCCATTGTGACGGTGACAGATGGTGAGAGCGGCCACAGGCTCAGGCTGACTGGCTGATTGTCCAATAATAACAGTGAGAGTCTCAGTGGGACAATCAGACAATAATAGTGGCGATGGGGCCCAGAGGGAGAAACAGCAAAGGATTCACTCACTTTGAGACTAACAAACACAGTTTCTGTTCCCTTAATCAGAGTCAGGCTGCAGTGTGTGAGTGAACATATCATTGGATTCAATGTAGAATCATAGAATCCCCTCAGTGCAGAATGAAGAGGCTATTCAGCCCTCCGAGTCCGAACTGGCCCTCTGAAAGATCACCCGAACTTGGCCAATCCCCAATCCCATCCAGCATTGGTTTAGCTCTGTTGGAAAGACAGCTGGTTTGTGGTGCAGAATGATGCTACCAGCGTGGATTTGATTCTTGTACCGGCTGAGGTTATTCACGAGGGCCCCGCCTTCCCAACTTTGCCCCTCGCCTGAGGCGTGGTGACACTCAGGTTAAATCACCACCAGTCAGCTCTCGCTCCTCAAAGGGACAAGCAGGCTCTGGTCACCTGGGACAATGGTGACTTTTGTTAGGGAATATGAAGCAGATGCTGGTAGATAGGGCAGCATGGTAGCACATACCGCTCCAGGGTCCCAGGTTCGATTCCCGGCTTGGGAAATTGTCTGTGTGCAGTTTGCACTTTCTCCCCTTTTCTGCTTTGGTTTCCTCCGGGTGCTCCGGTTTCCTTCCACAGTCCAAAGATGTGCAGGTTAGGTGGATTGGCCATGCAAAATTGCCATGTGTCCAAAAAGATTAGGTGGGGTTACTGGGAAAGATTGAAAATGAAAAAATGAAAATCGCTTATTGTCACGAGTAGGCTTCAAATGAAGTTACTGTGAAAAGCCCCTAGTCGCCACATTCCGGCGCCTGTTCGGGGAGGCTGTTACGGGATTCGATGGAGGTGTGGACTTAAGTAGCTTGCTCTTTCCAACAGCAGGTGCAGACTCGATGGGCCGAATGTCCTCCTTCTGCACTGTAAATTCTATGATCTATCCCTATAACCCCACCCAGGGACAATTTAGCATAGCCAATCCAATCTACCTCACCTGCACATCTTTGGACTGTGGGAGGAAATATACGCAAACACGGGAAGAATGTGCAAATTCCACACAGTGACCCAGGTACCCAGTGCTTGAGGCAACAGTGCTAACTACCGAGGCACCCCCGTTACTCTGTCATGATTAGACAATAACCTGCCTGTTATTCCAATTCCAGTGTGTGTTACTCTGTCAATTATTATTACATAATAATAGGACAAGATAGCAAAGATATTTTGACGTTTATGTGTTACAATGAGTGTCACTGGGAGGTGGATGATAAAATAGGAATGGAAACATCATGACAAAGGGCGGCACGGTGGCACAGTGATTGGCACTGCTGCCTCACAGCACTAAGGACATAGGTTCGATCCCCGCCCCGGGTCCCTGTCCGTGTGGAGTTTGCACATTCTACCCGTGTCTGTGTGGGTCTCACCCCCACAACCTAAAGATTTGCAGGGTAGGTGGATTGACCACTCTTTTGAAGTCCATCAACAAAATAGAAGAAAGGAAACAAACTCAGGGACAAAGCAAAACGGGCTGTTCCTATTAGGGGCACTGCCCGAACGTAACAAAGATCAACAGAAACGTTAAAAAAACTCTAATGAGAGTGCAACTATAGGGGTCAATAAAGCACGCCAAGCCCGGCGGTGCCCATCGGGCACGGAAGGCCTCGATGGTGCCCATGGACACCATATGCTCCCTTTCTAGGGACACCCAGACGCGAATGTAGCCGCAGAAAAGGGGCAGACAGTCTGGTCAGACTGCATCTCCCCAGCCGCGATACCTTCCCACAGGACCCCCGCATAGTCGCTCCCCAGGACGTCCCCAAGTGCCCTGAAGAACTCCACAATCAGCCCATCCAGCCGTGGGATTTTGCCCCTGGACAGGCTGTCTAGTGCGCAGGTCACCTCCCCCAGCTCATAGGGGTATCAACCCTCCTGGTGCCCTCCGGACCCACCTGCGGCAAGTCCTCCCACAAAACTCTGCAAGTATCCTAGCTGGACAGATCCAGGGAGAAAAGGGCACTGTAGAGGTTTCAAATTTGGGCCCTGAAGTTCTCCGGAGGGACTCGTTAGCCAGCAGCGCAAGGAGCTGCTGACTGACCCCACACTTTTTTTCCAAGCGAGAAGGGGGAGCCGCGGTTCATGTCCGTGCGGATCTGTATCTGCGGTCTCAGGTATGCACCCCGGCACCCAACAAGACACAGGTCCCACAACGTGCCTTTCTTCTCTCTGTACACCAGCCGCAGAGCAGGGTCCTCATCGGGCTGACTGAGACATGACACCTCCTTCTCCAACTCGTCCACCCTGGATTTCCGCCTTTTTGTCGATCCCCTCTCATACTCCTGCTAGAAGGTACGCACATGAGTCTTGTCCACGTCCCACCATAGTCTCAAGGTGGGGAAGTTCCCCCGCTTCCTTCTCCAGCCGGTCCAGAAAGGAGGAAACGAGCCCACGAACCGCTCGTCCTCCAGCAGCAGGTTGTTAAAGTCAGTACACGAACCGCGACTGAGCACAAGACAGGGAGAGCCCAGCCCACACCAGACGGTGGTCCGAGCATGGCACCTGCTGCACAGAGGGCCGTCGGGACACGGGACAGGTACGCCTTTGAAATGTAGAGCCGGTCGATTCTGGACGCTCCAACCCCAGGCCTCACAAAAGTGCAGAGGCTGGAGCCAGATGTCCACCAGGTCAAAGAATCCGAAAAGGTTCCTCAAGTTCAGCCCACACAAGAGCTGCACTGGGTACCGAGGCGGTCCTCTGTCCCGAGGGGGCAATAAAATTCCACCGCCCCCCCCCCCCCCCCCCCCCCCCAGGATGATGCACTCGCCCGTGGTGATGATGCCAAGATGAATGTACACTTGAAGAAAGTCGTCTGCTGCTGGCCAGCCTGGGGAGCGTAGACATTCACAAAGTGAAGTACCTCGTACCCCCCTCGCGGACCGTCATGTCTGGCGCTGGCTCCTTGACCCCTCAAGGATCTCCGGATGAAAACTTGGGGCCAACAAGATAGCCACGCTGTCTAAATGTGGTTAGGTGACTCATGTAGACCCCCCCTCACCACTCCAGGAGCCATGTGGCTTTGTCTCCCGGAGCAGTGTGTATTTCTTGCAGGAAGCACACCGCATAATTCCTGTCCCGGAGGACTGAGAATGTCTTGAACATGCGGTGCGCGTCCATGCTGCCGTTAATGTTGCGGCTGGCTATGGTCACCTCCATGTCAGCAGTAAAGTGTTACATTCATCAGAGAGAGAGAGAGAGAGCAGCAACAGAGAGAGAGAGAGAGAGAGCAGCATCAGAGAGAGAGAGAGCAGCATCAGAGAGAGAGAACAACAGAGAGAGAGAGAGAGAGAGAGAGAGAGCAACAGAGAGAGAGAGAGCAGCAACAGAGAGAGAGAGCAGCAACAGAGAGAGAGAACAGAGAGAGAGAGAGAGAGAGAGAGAGCAACAGAGAGAGAGAGAGCACCAACAGAGAGAGAGAGCAGCAACAGAGAGAGAGAGCAGCAACAGAGAGAGAGCAGCAACAGAGAGAGAGAGCAGCATCAGAGAGAGAGAGAGCAGCATCAGAGAGAGAGAACAACAGAGAGAGAGAGAGAGAGCAACAGAGAGAGAGAGCACCAACAGAGAGAGAGAGCAGCAACAGAGAGAGAGCAGCAACAGAGAGAGAGCAGCAACAGAGAGAGAGAGCAGCATCAGAGAGTGAGAGAGAGAGCAGCAACAGAGAGAGCAGCAACAGAGAGAGAGAGAGTAGCAACAGAGAGAGCAGCAACAGAGAGAGAGAGAGTAGCAACAGAGAGAGAGCAGCAACAGAGACAGAACAGCAACAGAGAGAGAGAGCAGCAACAGAGAGAGCAGCAACAGAGAGAGAGAGCAGCAACAGAGAGAGAGAGAGAGCAGCAACAGAGAGAGAGAGAGCAGCAACAGAGAGAGCAGCAACAGAGAGAGAGAGCACAGCAGAGAGAGAGCAACAGAGAGAGAGAAGCAACAGAGAGAGAGCGCAGCAGCAGAGAGAGAGCAGTAACAGAGAGAGAGCAGTAACAGAGAGAGCAGCAACAGAGAGAGAGAGCGCAGCAGCAGCAGAGAGAGAGAGCAGCAACAGAGAGAGAGAGCAGCAACAGAGAGAGACAGAGAGAGAGAGAGCAGCAACAGAGAGACAGAGAGCAGTAACAGAGAGAGCAGCAGCAACAGAGAGAGAGAGAGCAGCAACAGAGAGAGAGAGCAGAGACAGAGAGAGCAGAGACAGAGAGAGCAGCAGTAACAGAGAGAGACAGAGAGCAGTAACAGAGAGAGCAGCAGCAACAGAGAGAGAGAGAGCAGCAACAGAGAGAGAGCAGCAACAGAGAGAGACAGAGAGAGAGAGAGCAGCAACAGAGAGACAGAGAGCAGTAACAGAGAGAGCAGCAGCAACAGAGAGAGAGAGAGCAGCAACAGAGAGAGAGAGCAGAGACAGAGAGAGCAGAGACAGAGAGAGCAGCAGTAACAGAGAGAGACAGAGAGCAGTAACAGAGAGAGCAGCAGCAACAGAGAGAGAGAGAGCAGCAACAGAGAGAGAGAGCAGCAACAGAGAGAGAGAGCAGAGACAGAGAGAGCAGCAGTAACAGAGAGAGACAGAGAGCAGTAACAGAGAGAGCAGCAGCAACAGAGAGAGAGAGAGAGAGAGAGCAGCAGTAACAGAGAGAGACAGAGAGAGCAGCAGCAACAACCACTCTTCACCACAGCAACAACCTCACAACTCCAAAGTCTGCATTGGGAGTGCTAGCTTCGGATTGGCCCTGCTAAATTGCCCCTTAAGTGGAAAAAATTAATAAAAATGAAATAAATTTGGGGTGAGAAAGCATATGAGCAGCAGGCTTTTTGATGATCTCAGGTTCCAGGTGCTGGGAAGCAGGGTTAATGTGAGAGGCTGGTCAGGAATGCATTGGAATAGTCAAATCTCAAGTTGACGTGGGTGTGAATGAGGATTTCAGCAGCAGGCAAGCTGGGGCAGGCTGGAGACAGGTAACGTTACAGAGGTGGAATTCCGTTGTGTGTGTGATGGTGTGGATATGTGACCAGAAACTCGTCTTGGATTTAGATCTGACATGCAGATTGTGCAGAGTGTGGTTCAGCTTCAGACAGTTCCCAGGGAGAGGGATGGAGTCGGGAGTTAGGGAATTAAATTTGAGGTGGTGGTGGTTTTGGTCTTCCCAATATTTAATTTGAGGAAATTTCCTGGATGTGGGATAAGCAGTTTGATAATTTAGTGACAGTGAAGGAATTGAGAGGGATGGGGGTGAGGTAGAGCTGGGTGTTGTCAGTGTACGTGTGAAAACTAACATGATGTATTTGGACGGCGGAACAGTGGATAGCATTGCTGCCTCACAGCACCAGGGGCCTGGGTTCGATTCTGGCCTTGGATGACTGTGTGTGTGTGTGTGTGGAGTTTGTGCATTCTCCCCAAATCTGTGTGGGTTCCTCCGGGTGCTCCCACAGTCCAAAGATGTGCAGGTTAGGTGGTATTATGGGGACAGGGTGGGGCAGTGGGCCTAGATAGGGCGCTCTTTCAGACGTATCGTGCAAACCCGATGGGCCGAATGGCCTCCCTCCACGCTGGTAGGGATTGTATAGATTCTTGTGCCATTATGTAGATGAGAAATAGGAGGAGCCAAGGATAGATCCTTGGGGCACACCATGTTGGAGAGGAAAGGGAGTTTGGAGACGGGGTGGCCATTTGCAAGGGGTTAGGGGGCAAGGGTTGTTTTCTCAGGAAGGGTGAGTGTGGTGTATTTAAAAGTGAGAGGGGCAAAACCAGAAGAGAGAGAGAACTGTTAACAATATCAGTTAATGTGGGGAGTTGGATGGTCAGCGGTTTAGTGAGAATAGGGTCAAGGAAGGCAGGTCTCGTAAACAAGATGACGTTGAACTGAACATAACAAGAGATAGGAGAGAATGCTAAAAACAAGGGCGGTGATGGGTCCAGGGGTGGCAATTTTTGGGGTTTCGGAAGACCCGGGAGTCCAGGGGGAGAGAGAGGCCGATGTTTTGGCCTTTGCCTCCCTGATAGCCCGGCGACGAATACTATTGGCATGGAGGGACTCAAAGCCCCTGAAGACTGAGTTGTGGCTTGCGGACATGTCGAGTTCCTGGGTATGGAAAAAATTAAGTTCGCCTTGAGGGGATCTGTACAGGGGTTCGCCCGGAGGTGGCAACCATTTATTGACTTCTTTGCGGGAGAGTGAGCGTCAGCAGGGGGTAGAGTAGGAGGGATAAAATGGCGGGTAGTACCGGTGGGAGAGGAGCGGGCTTGTGCGGTATGTTACGATTGAAGTATTGAATGTACGTGGATGTTTGCACATTTTTGCCTTTTTTGCTTTCTTTCTATTGATGTCTGTACCTGTTTACAAAGCCAAAAACTACCTCAATAAAATTGTTTATTAAAAAAAAAGAGAAAGGAGAGAAACTGCAGATAGATCCGAGTTCACACTCAGACGAGGGGGATTTTTAGAGACAGTTTGGCCCGGTGAAGCTAGTGGGAGGGAGGGAAGCAGCAGAGGCAGCTGATCAGATTGTCTCAATCTTAGTGACAAAGAATCTCCATGAGCTCCTCACAGTTGTTGCTGGAGGTGAGGATGGAGGAGAGCCCTTCAAAAGGAGCTAACTTATATTTGAGGTGTTAACACAAAGCTGATTTATTTAAATTTTAGAATATTAGCCTATGTAACTGGATTAAAATCTATTATCAGTAGAAATAGACCCCAATGAACATGGTCAATCCTGGATGTGATTAACAGCATAATCCACTCACTGTAATTACTTGTGAATTCGCTGGTGTCTCATCAGGTTGGTGAACCCACAAAAACACAAAGATAGGTTGTGAAATTGAGCTGAATGAATCTGGTAACTTGTGAGGCCGGCACTGGGAAAATGTGATCACGAAAACTGCTGAATCTTTTGTGAAAAGTGAACTAGTTTGTTAATGTCCTTCAGGGTGGGAACCCGCCGCCCGGCCTGAGCCCACACAAGATTTAGGCCTCTGCAAGAACACAAGAAATAGGAGCAGAAGTAGACCATTCGGCCCTTCGAACCTGCTCTGCCATTGAACACGATTGTGGCTGATCTCAGTCAATTCCACTTTCCCGTTAGCTCTCTATCTCCTTTGACTTCCTGAGAGACCAAAAATATCACCATCTCAGCCTTAAATATATTCACTGATGGATCATCCACAAACCGCTGGGCTACAGAATTCTATGTGAGAAACAGAGTGAGAGACAAAGAGTGAATCGTGGGAGAGAGGATCAAAAAGAATGAGGGTAAGGGAGACAGAGTGAGAACGGAATGGGGGTGACAGGAAACAATGAACCGACAACTGAATCACAATTTGACAGAATCTCCTAAACCCTTAACCTCCACCACCTGGATGGAGCTGAACAGCAGATGTATGTTAACACCATCACTTGCAAGTTTTACTCCAAGCCAACTCCACTGTCCGATCTTGTCCGACATCCAGTGCTGGATGAGCAGAACTTTCCTCCATTTAAATATTGAGAAGACTGAACCCATTCCCTTTCATCCCCTCTACAAACTCCACTCCCTTGTCACCAATTCCATCCCTGTCAGATGTCTGAGGTTGAAGCAGACAGTTCACAACCATGGTGAAATATTTCGCCCCTAGATGAGCTCTTGACCACAGATCCACATTTTCACCAAGATTGCCCACTTCCATCTTAGTAACATAGTTCACCTCTGTCTTAGTCTCTGTTAATCCGCTGCAGAAACCATTGTCCATTCTTTTGTTACCTCTCAACCAAATTATTCCAAAGCACTGCTTGCCGGACTCCCAACATAAAACAACCCCCTCCGTCCCATCCAAAACTCTGCTACCCATGTGCTTACTCACACCAAGTCTGCTTTACCCAGCTCCCCTGTACACACCCCTGTCAGCATCAACAGGTCCGAGGTAGAGATGGTTAGCAGTTTCAAATTCCTCGGGGTGCACATCTCCAAAAGTCTGTCATGGTCCACCCACATCAATGCTACCACCAAGAAAGCACAACAACGCCTAAACGTCCTCAGGAAACTAAGGAAATTTGGCATGTCCTCATTAACTCTTACCAACTTTTACAGATGCACCATAGAAAGCATCCTATCTGGCTGCATCACAGTCTGGTATGGCAACTGCTCAGCCCAGGACCGCAAGAAACTTCAGAGAGTCGTGAACACCGCCCAGTCCATCACACGAACCTGCCTCCCACCCATTGACTCCATTTACACCTCCTGCTGCCTGGGGAAAGCGGGCAGCATAATCAAGGATCCCTCCCACCCGGCTTACTCACTTTTCCAACTTCTTCCATGGGGCAGGAGATTCAGAAGTCTGAGAACACGCACGAACAGACTCAAAAACAGCTTCTTCCTCACTGTCACCAGACTCCTAAATGACCCTCTTATGGACTGACCTCGTTAACACTACACCCTGTATGCTTCATCCGACGCTGGTGTCCATGTAGTTACATTGTGTACCTGGTGTTGCCCTATTATGTATTTTCTTTTATTCCCATGTACTTAATTGAGCTGGTCGCAGGAAAATACTTGTCACTGTACCTCAGTACACGTGACAATAAACAAATCCAATCCAATCCTGTGTCCGCTGATCTACAAATGCTTCCTTTTAAAAGGCACCAAAAGTTTAAATTTCTCATTCTTCTTTTCCTCCATGGCAGAGATCACCCTGATCTCTGTAATCTCATCCACACACAAACAGACCGTTGAGATCTCTGCACTCATTCAATTGCAGCCACGTCAGCATTTCTGATTTTAATCTCTCTTGAAGTCTGACACCAGGTTGAAGTCCATTTGGAATCACTCCAAATAAACCTGTTGGACTTTAACCTGCTGATGTCAGACTTCTTACAAAGAAAGATGGCGGCCGCTTTGTCCCCTCTGTGAGGAAGCTCCAGCCCCCGCTCAGGTATTTGGCTACCGGTAGGTTATTGTTCTGGATTTTCGGTTTATACAACATGTTTCCAAAGTGTGTCTGACGACCCAATGATCCGTCTCTCCCTCCGACCCGCCATTCCCACCTTTGCAGATTGTGCACCCGACAAAGCACCTTTTCTGCGTCGCCATTAGTCGCACTGCGCATGCTCCGCTCCGCCTGGCCCCGTCTCCTCATTTTCTGGTCCGAGGACCAGCCGCTCCCACCAGTCCTCCGGCCCCACCCCCTCTTCCCCTATTGGTCCGGTATTGCCGTCAATCATTGCCCGGGCATTGTGAGGTATCAGTGGGGTGGGGTGGAGGTTTACAAAGCCCGAATGCGGCCCCAGCATTGTGAGGCGTCAGGTGAGAGATCAGTGTCCGCGTGGGGGGCGGGGTTTACGAATCTGGAGTGCGGCCCCAGAGTCGAATGTGTAACAATGAACATTCGCCACTCGCTATCCGTCACTTCCGGCTTCTCTCCACAACCTCAAAGAGACCAGGTGGGAGAGACACTGACCCAGTGACAATGTCAGTGCATTAGTGGGAAAGACTAACCCCTCCTGTTCTTAAAGGCAGAAAGTAGGAAACTACTTAGTTTAATGCCTGTTGCTGGGAAACTGTTGGAATCAATTTTTCAGGAAGCAGTAACTGGACATTTGGGAAAGTCAAACCGCAACCCATCAGAGTCAGCGTGGTTTTGTGAAAGGTAAATCCTGTTTGACAAATTTGTTGGAGTTCTTGGAAGATATATTTGGACTTCCAGAATACATTTGGTGTCATAGAAAAGATAATGAACAAGATCCCATGGGGTTGAGAGGTAATATATTAGAAACGGAAGAGAAAATGGTGGAAAATTTCAGCAGGTCTGGCAGCATCTGTAGGGAGAGGAAAGAGCTAATGTTTCGAGACCGATGACTCGTCAAAATTAACAGGCAAAGTGAGAAGAGTAAGAATAAAAGATGAGTCATAGCCACAGAAACCCAGGGAAACCAGGTGCGAATGGCCACAGAAACCAAGGGGAAAGAGTGCTAATGGCAGTCCCCAGAGAGGACAAAAGATGTGAAAAGCCAAACAGCAGAGAACTAACATCAGAGGGTGAACTGTAGATGCGGGGAGGGGGAGGCAGGGCGAAGCAAAGAGGAGAAAGGGTAAGGAAAGTAAGATGGGGGAGGGGTGTTAAACATGTATTAAGAAAGACAAGAAATAGTAAAAGACAGTTAAAATGAAATGGGATGATATATATTAAGTAATATATTAGATTGGATGGAGGATTGGCGAACCAACAAACAGCAGAGTGTGGGGATTATATTATATTAGATTTATTGACACATGTATTGAGTTATAGTGAAAAGAATTGTTCTGCATACAATTCCATACATGAAAAACATAGGGACATGGGACACACGATAAATACACAATGTAAATACAAAGACATTGGATAAGGCATATGGAGTGTAGTACTATATCTTCAGCGTAGAAGATGCGAGGAGAGATTAGTTCAGTCCATAACAGGGAGGTTCAGGGGTCTGGTAACAGCATGGAAGAACCTGTTTTTGAATCTATTTGTGCATGTTCTCAGACTTTTGTATCTTCTGCCCAATGAAAGAGGTTGGAAGAGAGAATAACTGGTGTGAGGGGTCTTGGATTATGTTGATCTGTCTTTATCTGGTTGGCAAGCTGTAACTAGTGGTATGCCAAGGGTTCGGTCCCCGGGCCCCAGCTATTTACAATCCAAATTAATGACTATGGGATTGATAGAATGTACGATAACCAAATTTGCAGCCAGCACTGAAAGCAAGTTGCAATGAGGAAATTAGAAATAAACTAATGGATATGGATAGATTAGGTGAGTGGGCTAAAATGTGGCAGATGGAATTTAATTGTGTGGTTATCCATTTTGGTCAGAGGAATAAAAAGGCAACTTATTATCTAAATGGAGAGAAATTTCAAAATGCTTTTGTAGAAAGGGATCTGGGTGCCCTTGTGCACGAATAGCAGACAGTCTGCAGATGCAGCAGGTAATAGGGAGGTAAATGGAATTTTGGCTTTCATTGCTAATGGAATAGAGTATAAAGTAGGGCAGTGCTGTTGTAACTGTATAGGGTGTTGGTGAGACCACATCTGGAGTGCTGCAGTTCTGGTCTTTTACTTGGACGATGATAAAGTTAAGAGAATGTTCACTAGATTGTTGTCTTGTGAAGAGAGATTTGAGCAGTTTAGACCTATACTCGCTGGAGATTCGAAGAATGAGAGATCTACTTGAGGTACATGAGATGATAAAGGGGATTGATTGGGTAGACGTAGAGCGGATGTTTCCCCTTGTTGGACATTCCAGGAGGAGAGGCCATAGTTTGAGCCTCGTCCTGCATGTTTTAGCTGAAGGGGGCTGAAGTATAAAAGTAAAGAGATGTTGCTGCAACTGTACAGGCTACCAGTGAGCCCACATTTAGAACACCGTGCACCGTCTGGTCCCCTTATTTAAGGAAAGATATATTATCATTTGGAGGCAGTACAGATGAGGTTTACTGGGATGCTTCTGGGCATGGAGGGACTGCCAAATGAGGAAAGAATTTATTTTACCCCAGGAAATGTGGAGGCTGAGTCCTTGATCAGTTGCGAGGCTGAGATTAATAGGTTTTTAATCAGTAGGGGAATTAAGGGTTACTGAGGGAAGGTAGGAAAGTGGACTTAGTGAGTGTTAGATCAGCCGTGATCTTATTAAATAGCGGAGCAGCTCAAAGGGCTAAATGACTGACTCCTGATCCTATTTCTTCAGGTCTGTTCTGTTTGTTGGTAAAGATTTCCGGAATCTGTGTGACTGGAGAAGCCCCGAGATATATAAAATCCTGGTTAGACACCAACTGGATGGCTGTGATTTATTTTTAAAAAACAAGTACTGGAAATCTTCAGCATGTCGGTCAGTGTCTGTGGGGAGAAACAGATTTAATGTTTCAGGTCAGCATGATCTTTCATCAGATCAAGAATAGTGTGTTCCCGTTAGGGACAAAGGGGGAAATCTGTGGGTGGAGCCAGAAGACATTGGTCGGATGTTGAACGAATACTTCACATCTGTCTTCCCCCAAGAGAATGAGGAGGGAGATATGGAACTCGGGCAGAGAGACTGAAGTTCCTGAGCAAATTGACATAGAGAGTGACATGGCATTGGAGGTGCTGGCAGGCTTAAAAGTGGACCAGATAAGTTGTGCCCTAGACTGCTGTGGGAGGCGAGGGAGGATATTGCAGGGCCTCTGACCCAAATTTTCTATTCCTCAGAGGACTAGAGATCAGCTAATGAGGTCCTACTATTTAAGAAAGGTTGTAGAGAAAAGCCAGGGAACTGCAGACCAGTGAGTCTTAACGTCAGTGGTAGGGAAACTATTGGAGAAAATTCTGAAGGAGAGAATCTACCTCCACTTGGAGAGGCAAGATTTGATCAGGGATAGTCGGTATGGCTTTGTCAGAGGGAGGTCATGCGTAACAAATTTGATTGACTTTTTTGAGCATGTGACGAGCTGTGTAGATGAAGGTAGTGCAGCTGATGGGCAGCAAAGTGGCAGATGTACACGGACTTCAGCAAGCCTTTGACAAGATCCCAATGGGAGACTTGCAAGAGCATAAGAGATAGGAGCAGAATTAGGCCATTCGAGCCATTGAGTCTGCTCCACAATTCAATCATGGCTGATACGTTTCTCATCCTCATTCTCCGACCGTCTCCCCATTCACCGGATCCCCTTATTAATCAAGAACCTATCTGTCTCAGTCCTAAAGAGACTCGGTGATTTGGCCTCCACAGCCTTGTGCGGCAAAGAATTCCACACATTAACCAGCCTCTGGCTGAATAAATTCTTCCTCAATTCAGTTTTAAAGGTTTGTCAATTTGAATTTCACCTGCAGCACATCTAGTTTATTGCTTACACTCTCTGCATTACTTTATAGAATTCTTACTTGGGCTATATCCCCCAACCTGTCCCTCAGCATTGATGCTTTATGAAATAAAAATGAAATGAAAATCGCTATTGTCACGAGTAGGCTTTAAATGAAGTTACTGTGAAAAGCCCCTAGTCGCCACATTCCGGCGCCTATTCTGGGAGGCTATTACGGGAATTGAATTGTGCTGCTGGTCTGCTTGGTTTGCTTTCAAAGCTAGCGATTTTAGTCTGCGGCTTTGCCCTCGGGTTCTAGTTTTCCCCCACTCGTGGAAACAGCTCCTTCACTCCACTTAGGCCTCTCCGTATCCTGTAAGTTTCAATAAGTTTCCCCCTCATCCTGCGAAACTCCCAACGAGTACAGACCCAGAAAAAGGAGGCAAATACACATGGGATACAGGGTAATTTGATAAAGTGAATTCAAAATTGGCATAGGAGACGGAGGGTGATGACAAGACGGCTGCTTCAGTGACTGGAAGCCAGTGACCAGTGGCATACCACAGGGATCTGTGCTGGGTCCCCTATTATTCATCATTTATATAAACAACATAGATGACTATGTGGGGGGGTAGGATCAGTCCTTTGTGGATGACACAAAGTTGGGCTTGGTGGTTAACAGTGAGGTTGAGTGTCTTGGGTTATAGGAAGATACAGACGGGATGGTCAAATGGACAGCAAATTGGCAGATGGAATTTAACTCTGAAAAGTATTAGGTGTTACAAATTGGGAAGGAGTCATTTGATAAGGAAGCATTCAATTAATGGCCTGACACTGGGAAGCTCTGAAGAACAAAGGGACCTTGGCGTTTGTCCATAGATCTCTGAAGCAGAAGGGTCGGTTAATAGGATGGTGAAAAGGCATACGATACACTTGCCTTTATCAATTAAGGCATAGATACAAAAGCAAGGAGGTCATGTTGGAGTTGTATTGAACTTCTGTGAGGCCACAGCTGGAGGACTGCGTGCAATTGTAGTCGCCACATTATGGGAAGGATATGTTTGCATTGGAGAGGGTGCATGTGATTGCATTGGTCTTATAGGCCAGGGTTTAAAAACTCCAAAGTGTGTTGCAGAGTTCACCTGACCTATAACTTTTATGTTGAGTTTGGCTAGGGTGAGCACAAGAGCTTGCACTTCAGGTGTTATTCAACAGTCTTCCCAGACACTTGAATCAAAATGAGCTTTATTCTAAGAATTTAGTTAATATTTATATGAACACAGCAAGAATTTTTATCAATTACAAACATAAAGATATCCCACAGCTACAGTAATCTATGTATGACACTTAATTAAGTCCCCATTAACTGTTCCAATTCAAAAGCAAAATCTCATAAACCCAAACCCCTTTTCAAGGGCATGGTCCAGCATCTGCATTCTCGCTTAAATAAGACTGGCTTTCCCTGAGATTCTGACCCTGTCGCACCAGCAGGTTTAAACCCTTCCGGAAAGCAAACTATGTTTTTTATTTACTAAATCAGGTAGTTATAATCAATTTTTTTTCCCCCCGGAACAACTCTTTAAAATGAAAGTAGAGACAGGCCAAAACACTTTCTTTTTCCGTCTGATTCCACAGCAGCCAAAAACTGAAAGCAGAAGTAAAAACAGCGCACAGAGCCACAGCCCAGCTCCACCCACCCAATGACATCAATGAAGCCATGTGATAAGACAAAAACCTTTCTTAAAGGGACACTCCCATGACATTGGAGAGGATGCAGAGGCGATCCACCAGGATGTTGCCTGGGATGGAACATTTAGGTTATGGAGAGAGAGGTTGGATAGGCTTGGGCAGTTTTTGTTGGAGCAAAAAGCTGAGGGGTGGCCTGATCGAGGTGTAGAAGATTGAGGGACATGAACAAGGTGGATAGGAAGCAGCTGTTCCCTTAGTTGAAAGATCAGTCACAAGGAGACACAAGCTCAAGATGAGGGGTGGGGGCTATTTAGCACAGGGCTAAATCGCTGGCTTTTAAAGCAGACCAAGGCAGGCCAGCAGCGCGGTTCAATTCCCGCACCAGCCTCCCTGAACAGGCGCCGGAATGTGGCGACTAGGGAGCTTTTCACAGTAACTTCATTTGAAGCCTACTTGTGACAATAAGCGATTTTCATTTCATTTCATAGGCGTTTAGGGGGATTTGAGGAAAAATGTTTTTACCCAGAGGGTGGTGACGGTCTGGAATGCACTGTCTGGGAGGGTGGTAGAGGCGGGTTGCCTCACATCCTTTAATAGGTACCTGGGCGAACACTTGGCACGTCAAAACATTCAAGACTATGAGCCAAGTGCTGGCAAATGGGATTAGGTAGGTGGGTCAGGTTTTTCATGTGTCGGTGCTAACTCGATGGACCGAAGGGCCTCTTCTGTAGTGTTGCTGATGATGCAAAGTTCAGTGGCATCGTAGGCAGCCCAGATGATAGCATAAAATTGCAAGGAGATATTTACAGACGAGGTGAATGGGTAAGATTGTGGCATTATAAACAAGTGTGAGGTTATCTGTTTTGAACCATAAAAGGATAGAACTGAGTACTTTCTAAATGGAAAGAGGTTCAGTACAGTGGGTGTCCAAAGAGACTTGGGGTTCATAGAATCTACAGCACAGAGACAGGCCCTTCGGCCCAAACTGGTCCATGCCAACCGAAGGGCCCATCTAAACTAACCCTATTTACCTGCATTTGGCCTATATCCCTCTAAACATAGAACATACAGTGCAGAAGGAGGCCATTCGGCCCATCAAGTCTGCACCGACCCACTTAAACTCTCACTTCCACCCTATCCCCATAATCCATTAACCCCTCCGAACTTTTTGGTCGGTCACTAACGACAATTTATCATGGCCAATCCACGTAACCTGCACATCTTTGGACTGTGGGAGGAAACCGGAGCACCCGGAAGAAAACCCACGCAGACACGGGGAGAACGTGCAGACTCCGCCCGGACAGTGACCCAGCGGGGAATCGAACCTGGGACCCTGGCGCTGTGAAGCCACAGTGCTATCCACTTGTGCTACCATGCTGCCCAAACACCCTTCCTATCCATGTATCTGTCCAAATGCCTTTTCAATGTTGTCAATGTCCCTGCCTCAACCACTTCCTCCGGCAGCTCATTCCACAGACATATCACCCTCTGTGTAAAAAAACATTGCGCCGTAGGTTCCCATTAATTCTTTCCCTACTTAACTTAAACCTATGCCCTCTAATCCTCGATTCCCCGATTCTGGGAAAAAGAATGAGTGCATTCACCTTATCCATGCCTCTCATGATCTTATACACCTCTATAAGATCACCCCTCAGTCCCCTGTGCTCCAGAGATAAAGGTCCTGGCCTGTCGAATCTCTCCCTTTCACTCAGTCTCTTGAGTCCTGGCAACATCCTTGTAAATCTCTTCTGCACTCTCTCCAGTTTAATAACATCTTTCCGATAGCAAGGTGACCAAAACTGAACACAATACTCCAGGTGAGGCCTCACCAATGTCATGTACAACTGCAACATAACTTCCCAACTTCTATATTCAGTGCCCTGACTGATGAAGGCCAGCATGCCAAAAACCTTCTTCATTGCCCTATCTACCAGTGACTCCACCTGTGGAGAACCGTGCACCTGAACTCCAAAGTCACTCTGTTCCACGATACTCCCGAAGGCCCTGCCATTCACTGTGAAAGTCCTATCTTGATTTGACTTTCTGAAATGCAACTCCTCACACTTATTTGTATTGAACTCCATTTGCCATTTCTCGGCCCACTTCCCCAGCTGATCACGATCCTGCTGCAATTTTTGATAACCTTGCTCACTGTCTACACTCATTTACTCATCATGCCTTGTACATTCATATCCAAATCGTTGATATAGATACAAACACGAATCTCCTAGTTACTATTCTCCTAGTTACTCCCTGATTTAGTTAATTACTCCAGTTTTTCAGAATTAGAACAGATTCCCAACCAGCCAATCAGCTTTACTCTGATGGCACAGTGAAACACATTCGGCCCATTGAGTCCATGCCAGCTCTCTGGAATTATCCAGTCGGTCCCATTCTCCTGCTCTATCCCTGTATCCTCGCAGGTTTATTTCCCTCAGATGTCTATCCAGTTTCCTTTTGAAATCAAATCATTCACTGTGTCTATTTTCAAACTCCCTCACAGGCAGCGACTTTCAGGTCATTGCCGCTCGCTGTGTAAAATCTCATATCTCCTGTACCTTTTACATACAAACTAGGAACAGGCCACTCGGCCCCTCGAGCCTGCTCAGCATTCAATAAGATTGCGGCTGATCTCATTCTAACCTCAACTCCATATTCCTGCCTCCCCCTGATGACCTTTCACCTCCTTGCTCATCAAGAATCTATCCAGCTCTGCCTTAAAAATATTCAAGGACTCTGCTTCCGCTGCCTTTTAAGGACGCGATTTCCAAAGTCTTACAACCCGCAGAGAATAAAAAAATCCTCATCTCCATCTGAAATGGGCGACCCCTTATTTTGTAGTACAGTGGTCAGCACTGTTGTTTCACAGACTAGGGTTCCAAGTTCGATACCCGCCTTGGTCACTGCGGAGTCTGCACGTTCTCCCCGTGTCTGCGTGGGTTTCCTCTGGGTACTTCAGTTTCCTCCCACAAGTCCCAAAGACGTGCAGGTTAGGTAATTTGGACTTTCTGAATTCTCCCTTCCTATACTTGAACAGGCGCCGGAATGTGGCGACTAGGGGCTTTCACAGTAACTTAATTGCAGTGTTAATGTTGTGACAATAAAGATTTTTCTTTTTAACCACTGTGCCAATGGAAGTATAGCTTCCCTGTTTTGGTATCAATATTACTATTTATGAAGATCAAGAGCGAATTTGCTTTGCCAACTATTCTCTTAATATGTCTTGTAGCTGTACAAAATCCCTCTTCACCTTTCTCTCTCCTCCCAAAGAGGCCAGTTGGGTTTTTATGACAATCCAGCAATTTTCATGGTCACTTTTTCCCAGTGCCGGCCCCACAAATGATCAGATTCATTCAGTTCAATTTCACAACCTGCCTTTGTGTTTTTGTGGGTTCTCTCTCACTCCCTGTTTTCTGTTTTAAATCAGTTTCAGAGGGTGTTCGAAGGGGAGGCTTCAAAGTCCGGAAACTCAAACCAAGCATCACATCAGGATCTGACAGTCCTCAATTTATCATATCCTGAACATCATCGGATTTTGAACATGGAAGGCATAAGTATCGTTCACAGTGAGGAGAAACCGTACACGTGTTGTGTGTGTGGACAAGGATTCGCTCAATCATCAGGCCTCACAAGCCACAAATGCAGTCACACTGAGGAGAAACTGTGGAAATGTGAGGACTGTGGGAAAGGATTCACTTCCCCATCCAAGCTGGAAATTCATCGATACAGTCACACTCCGGAGAGACTATTCATCTGCTCAGAGTGTGGGAAGGGATTCACTCTGTCATCAACTCTGTCCACATATCAGGGAGTTCACACTGGGGAGAGACCATTCACCTGCTCAGAGTGTGGGAAGGGATTTACTATTTCAGCCCACGTGCTGAGTCACCAGCGAGTTCACACAGATGAGAGACCGTTTCGATGTCCAGACTGCGGGAAGTGCTTTAAAAGTTCTGGGGATCTGATGAGCCATCAACGTGTTCACACTGATGAGAGACCGTTCAGATGCTCTTACTGCGGGACTGGGTTCAGGCGATCATCTGACCTCATTGTACATCAGCGAGTTCACACTGGGGAGAGGCCATTTATCTGCTCCGAGTGTGGGAAGGGATTCATTCAGTCATCTGACCTGCAGAAGCACCAGCGTATTCACACTGGGGAGAGGCCGTTCACCTGCTCTGAGTGTGGGAAGGGATTCACTCAGTCATCCGACCTGAGGACCCACCATCGAATTCACACTGGGGAGAGGCCATTCACCTGTGACAAGTGTGGGAAGGGATTCGCTCAGTCATTCAACCTGCTGAGACACCAGGGAATTCACACTGGAGTGAGACCGTTCGCCTGCTCCGAGTGTGGGAAGGGATTCACTACTTCATCACACCTGCTGAGACACCAACGAATTCACAGTGGGGAGAGGCCATTCGCTTGCACCGAGTGTGGGAAGGGATTCAATGAGTCATCCGAACTGCTGAGTCACCAGCGAGTTCACACGGATGAGAGACCGTTTCAGTGCCCAGACTGCGGGAAGTGCTTTAAACGTTCTGGGGAACTGCTGCGCCATCAACGTATTCACACTGGCGTGAAACCGTTCATGTGCTCTCACTGCGGGACTGGGTTCAGACAATCATCTCAGCTCACTGAACATCAGCGAATTCATACTGGGGAGAGGCCATTTGCCTGTGCCCAATGTGGGAAGGGATTCACTCAGTCAACCGACCTGCGGAAGCACCAGCGAATTCACACTGGAGAGAGACCGTTCACCTGCTCCAAGTGTGGGAAGGGATTCACTCAGTCATCCAACATGCTGAGACACCAGCGAGTTCACAAGTAACCACAGTGATTGGGTTTTGCTGTTACTCACTTTCAGGATTGAACCATATTCATTTGGGTCTCTTTCTGCTGATAACAATTCCAGCCCATTTATAGGGGCTAATATTCTGGCTAAAAGTTAAATAAATTAGATTTGTGTGAAATACGCAATGTGTTGAAACTTTTTGATATCTCTGACACAAGTTAGTTCCTTTTGAAGTATTCTCGCTCTCCCCTGTCTCTTCCATCCTCACCTCCAATAAGAAGCGTGAGGAGCTTGTGGAGCTTCTTTGTGACTGAGATTGAGTCAATCCGATCAGCTGCCTCTGCTGCTTCCCTCCCTTCCACGAGCCCACCGGACCAAACTGTCTCTAAATTTCATCCTTTCCCGAGCCCTGAACCCACATCTTTCTCTAGTTTCTTTCCCATCTCCCCTCATACCCTCTCAGAGCTCATCTTGTCCGTGAGACCCAGCTTCTGCTCCATCGACCCTATGCCCACTGAGCTACTGATCAGCTAACTACCTGTGTCCATGGATATTGTCAACATTTCTCTCTCTTCAGGAACTGTGTTATGGGCCAGGGTTTAGAAAACTCCAAAGTACATTATGGAGATCACCTGACCTATAACTGTTTTATTGATTTTGGTTACGATGAGTGCAAGAGCCTGCCTTTCCCGTGTTATACAACGGAGTCCTTCGGTGCTTTTTAATTTTAAAAAAACAAGCTTCATTCTAAGAATTTAGTTAACGTTTATATAAACACACACAGTCAGAATTATTAGTAACTACAAACATAAAGACCCCGTACAGCTACCATAATCTATGTATCACTCTTAATGAATTCCCCCTTAACTGTTCCAATTCAATAACAAGATCCCATAAACCAAAAAGCCCTTTTTACAAAAACAGCAGGTCACTATAATCATTGGGTTTCTTCCTTGGAATAACTCTTCAAATTTAAAATAGAGAGACAGGCCAAAATACTTCTCTCTCTGAGTCTACAGCAGCCTAATGTGAAAACCAAAGTAAAAACTCATAGAGCCACAATCCAGCTCCAAAACCCAAAGCAGAAGTAAAATCCAGGGCCACAGCCCAGCTCCACCCACAATGACATCACTGAAGCCATGTAATAAGACAAAAACATTTCTTTAAGGGTCACTCACATGATAACTGTCCCTCTGTCCTTCAAATCTGCCATCATCACCCCCTCCTCAATAAAACAAACCCTTGACCCTGCCATCCTTACAAATTACTGCCCCATCTACGCCTCCCTTTCCTCTCCAAACTCTTTGTACATGTTGTCCCCTCCCAAATCCTTGCCTGTCTTTCCCAGAACTCCCATGTTTGAATCCCTTCAATCAGGTCTCTGTTCTGTCACAGTAGTGAAATACAAGAGACAAACCGAATCTCACCCGGAGAGGAAGACAGACCATCCGGGAGCTTGGATCCAACACGGATATGTTCATAAGACTAGAAGCAAGGGTAGCAGCACAGTCATTATTGAGAGACAACAATACCTGCTGGAGACAGACAACTAAACAACATGAATCACAACACCAAGCTACCTAGACCCATATACCCGAGACAGGAAGGAGAATTGGAGACAGACTGGAAGAACTCAGATTTCAGACACGTTAACCAAAAACAGATGGAATATCTGAGGTACAACAGGTCGAACCAAGGAAATTCTGCCTGCTCCTTCAAATACCCAAACACATAAAGATTGTTATTATTGTCACAAGTAGGCTTACATAACCCGCTGCAATGACGTTACTGTGAAAAGTCCCTAGTCACTACACTCTGGCGTGTGTTCAGGTACACAGAGAGAATTCAGAATGTCCAAATCACCTAACAAGTACGTCTTTCGGGACTTGTGTGAGAAAGCCGGAGCACCTGGAGGAAACCAGCGCAGACACAGGAAGAATGTGCAAAATTCCCACACACGTGACCCAAGCTGGGAATTGAACTCGGAACCCTGGTGCTATGAAGCAACAGTGCTAACCACTGTGCTACCATCAGGGGAATACCACCAGACAGACCCATTGGATCAGACAGAGAGAAAATCAGACAGAATCATAGAATTTACAGTGCAGAAGGAAGCCATTCGGCCCATCGAGCCTGCACCGGCCCTTGGAAAGAGCACCTGACTTAAGCCCATGCCTCCACACTATCCCAGTAACTCCATCTAGCCTTTTTTTGGACACTAAGAGACTATTTAGCATGGCCAATCCACCTGACCTGCACATCTTTGGACGGTGGGAGAAAACTGGAACACCCGGAGGAAACCCACACGCACACGGGGAGAACGTGCAAACTCCACACAATCATCCAAGGCCGGAATACCTGAAACATCAACATGTAGGTGAAAATATTCACGAATAGACCTTTGAGTGAGTAAAAAAGCAATTTATTAATTTTCAGAGCTCTGCGAGAAAAGGCCTTTGACCCCCACAGTCTGTGCAGCACCTTTACTCGCCTGAGCTGAGGTTGCACTGGGTTAATATACAGAAGGAAAGGGGAATTAGTTTGCATTCACAAATACCCAATCAATTCTGTTCGCATCACAATTCATAACATGCATCTTCAATGCCATAAATCCCTGCAGGTTAGCTCCTATAGCCTCTAATTGGCAGTTTGCCGTACCCGATCAATTCATTACATAGATAAAGGTTACATAAAGCCATGGTGTCAATAGTCCAGCCACGTTGAAACATGTCCTTCCTCATTCCTTGCTAGTTCCTTAATTTGGGGCCCCTTTGTCAGTTACAAATAGCTAAGAATACAGACATTGGGCAAAGGTTGCCAACGGCCAATTGTCTCTCTGGATGCATCTGGTTGTGGATCACTTGATTAGCACAAAGCTTTACTACTTCAGCACAAGGAACTGATAATAACATCGGGTCAAGAACATTGACAGAGTCCATTTCGTATCAGGCGGCATCCATTTTGTATCTTCTGTAGTCCGTTCGGAATTCTACCTCTTCAACACACTGCTCTTAGTAATTGTATAATCAGTGGATTAAAAAGGTGTGTAATATAGAATAAAAACCGAAAATGCTAGATAACTCAACAGGTCAGGCAGTCACCCAAGGCCGGAATTGAACCCAGGTCGCTGATACTGTGGTGCAGCAGTGCTAACCACCGTGGCACATCTGTGGCAAGAGAAACAGAGTTAACGTTTGTTGTTTCTTGTTGTGACAGTTCTGCAGAAGGGTCAATAGACTCTTTTTTTTAAAAAGTCCATTGAAGTGGAAAGAAAGTGTTTTACTCAGAGGATTTCCTCGGGTGGATGTAGCTGTTACAAGGGGGCATAACTATAAGATTCCGGTTGGGAGATATAGGAGGGATGTCCGAGGTAGGTTCTTTACTCAGAGAGTGGTTCGCGTGTGGAATGGACTGCCTGCTGTGATAGTGGAGTCGGACACTTTAGGAACTTTCAAGCGGTTATTGGATAGGCACATGGAGCACACCAGAATGACGGAGTGGGATAGCTTGATCTTGGTTTTGGATAATGCTCGGCACAACATCTAGGGCCTGTTCTGTGCTGTACTGTTCTATGTTTGACACAGGAAGAATTTTCAGTCTATGTGATGCTCAATCTTCATCACACAGCGCCCGCAGTCTGATTGGCTGGAGGACCAAAGTCCATCTGGTCTCCAAATGCTCCCATTGGTTAGCACCTCAGGCAGGAAATGAGATTTTGGAACACACGCCCACTTGGCCAATGGGAAGAACTCAAAATGATGCAGAGTATCAGCCAATGAGAGAGATCTGGGATCAGCCCCGCCCCTCATTTACTTCAATTGGTTGGAGGACCAGCCACTCCTGCACGGTCGGCCAGGCCCACCCCCACTTCCCATTGGTCCGGAGCTGCCGTCAATCACTCCCCGGGCATTGTGATGTGGGACATGCGCAGTGTGGCTCATGTCCAGGGACAGACGCTTGTTTGTCTCATGTTCAGGCGGGAGGGAGGCGGATAAGCGGAGGCAGCGTTAGGGGCAGTGGGTGGGAGGGGAGGCTTCACAAACACCCAGTGGAGGCCTCAAAGCTAAAACAAGAAATTACCGGTCCCGAGTTTGCACCGAACGCGAAGGTTTTCCTGCAGAGCCTTTCCCAGTTAACCACCACCATCCTCCTAGGTAGCCATGATGTGGAGATGCCGGCGTTGGACTGGGGTGAGCACAGTAAGAAGCCTTACAACACCAGGTTAACGTCCAACAGGTTTGTTTCAATCACTAGCTTTCGGAGCACTGCTCCTTCCTCAGGTGAATGAAGAGGTGGGTTCCAGAAACATATATACAGACAAAGTCAAAGATGCAATACAATACGTTGAATGTGAGTCTTTGCAGGTAATTAAGTCTTTACAGGCCCAGGCGGAGCAACTGGAGAGAGGGATAATCACAGGTTAAAGAGGTGTGAATTGTCTCAAGGCAGGACAGTTGGTAGGATTTTGCAAGTCCAGGCCAGATGGTGGGGGGTGAATGTAATGCGACAAGATCCCTGTTGAGGCCGCACTCATGCGTGTGGAACTTGGCTATAAGTTTCCGCTCGGCGATTCTGCGTTGTCGTGCGTCCTGAAGGCCGCCTTGGAGAACGCTTACCCGGAGATCAGAGGCTGAATGCCCTTGACTGCTGAAGTGTTCCCCGACTAGAAGGGAACATTCCTGCCTGGTGATTGTCATGCGATGTCCATTCATCAGTTGTCGCAGCGTCTGCATGGTCTCGCCAATGTACCACGCTTCGGGACATCCTTTTCTGCAGCGTATCAGGTAGACAACATTGGTCGAGTCGCACGAGTATGTACCGCGTACCTGGTGGGTGGTGTTTCCACGTGTAATGGCGGTACCCATGTCAATGATCTAGCACGTCTTGCAGAGATTGCTGTGGTAGGGTTGTGTGGTGTCGTGGTCGCTGTTCTGAAGGCTGGGTAGTTTGCTGCAAACAATGGTCTGCTTGAGGTTGCGTGGTTGTTTGAAGGCAAGTAGTGGGGGTGACCTTGGCAAGATGTTCATCTTCATCGATGGCGTGTTGGAGGCGTCAAAATAAGATGTTGTAGTTTCTCCGCTCCGGGAAAGTCCTGGAGGACGAAGGTTACTCTGTCAGTTGTGTCCCGTGTTTGTCTTCTGAGGAGGTCGGTGCAGTTTTTTGCTGTGGCACGTTGGAACTGTCGATCGATGAGTCTAGTGCCATATCCTGTTTGTACGAGGGCATCTTTCAGAATCTGTAGGTGTCTGTTACACTCCTCCTCGTCTGAGCAGATCCTGTGTATACAGAGGGCTTGTCCATAGGGGATGGCTTCTTTAATGTGTTTAGGGTGGAAGTTGGAGAAGTGGAGCATCGTGAGGTTATCCGTGGGCTTGTGGTAAAGCGAAGTGCTGAGGTGACCGTCCTTGATGGAGATGAGTGTCCAAGAATGCAACCAATTCTGGAGAGTAGTCCATGGTGAGTCTGATGGTGGGATGGAACTTCTTGATGTTATCGCGTAGTTGTTTCAGTAATTCTTCGCTGTGGGTCCAAAGGAAAAAAATGTAATTGATATTATCGGATATTATTGGTCATTGAGTTCCAGGTCAGTACCACTCTCCATGGGGGTTCACTAAACCAGCACAGGTTAGTGTTCTGGGGACAGGTGTTCAAATCCCATCATAACAATTAGTGGAGTGTAAATTCATATAGTAATCTGAAATTCAAATTTCATCTCAGTATTGGTGACCGTGAGTTTGTGGGAAGGGGAGAGTGTGTGGGACTGAGATTTGCAGCTTTGGGAAACGAGAGCAATAATTATGCCCCAGGAACTAGAATGATCTGTTCTAAGTTTCTGTCCCGGACTAACCTGTGCAAATTGGTTTTATAGGATCACAAGGAGTGGATTGGCGGACAGGAAACTCAAGTCAAACATCACATCAAGATCTGACAGTCACTCAATTCATCAGGACCTGAATATCATTGGCTTTTGAATGTGGACGGAGAAACCTTTGTCTGTTCTGTCTGTGGGAAAGATTCCAGCATCAGCGTGTCCGGAACAGCACCGGGATGGACACACCTGAGTGAGATTGTTCCAGTGCAGGGACTGTGGCAAATAATTTAATTACACATTGTGTTGAAATTCACTGACGCACTCACACTCGCCTGCATCATGTGTGGGACGGGATTTTCTTGATTATTCATCCTGCAGCAGCACCAGCGTGTTCAGACTGATGTTCCAAATGTGGGAAGGGCTTTAAAGCAGCAATGATCTGTCGAATAAACAACACACTCATATTGGAGTGAAGCCATTCACCTGCTCCCGAGTGTTGGAAGGAATACACTCACTCATCTCATCTTCTGAGACACCAGGTAGATCACAAGTGTCTTCAGGTGTTTTACTGGGGATCGGAAGAGGATTTTCAGATGGAAAATTAACAGTCACTCAGTTCATCCGGACTTGAATTTGACTGCGGAAGGAGAGATGTTTGTCTGTTCTGTCTGTAGGAAAGGATTTCAAACATCAGTGTGACTGGGAAAGCACTGAGACACACACAACACACACCCCAGTGAGAGAGTTCCAGTGAACTGACTGTGGAAAGAGCTTTAACCAGTTACACAGCCTGAAAATTAATCACACCATTCACAGCGAGGAGAATTTGTAGACGTGCTCTGTGTGTGGACGAGGTTCGAGGTTTCAACTGTTTGTCCAACCTGGGGAGACACGAGGACACCGGCACCATGGACAAACCATGGAAATGTGGGGACTGTGAGAAGGGATTCATATCCCCGTCTGTGCTGGAAATTCATCGGCGCAGTCACACCGGGGAAAGGCCATTCACCTGCTCCGAGTTTGGGAAAAGGTTCACTCGACTAACCCACCTCACTACACACCAACTTGTTCACTCTAACACAAGACCTTTTAAATGTTCCGACTGTGAGAAGAGCTTTAAAAGGAAAGAAAATCTGCTGACACATCAGCGAGTTCACACCGGGGAGAGGCTGTACCCCTGCTCCGAGTGTGGGAAGGGATTCACTCAGTTATCCAGCTTTCTGTTACATCAGTGGATTCACACCGGGGAGAAACCATTTGCCTGCCCCAAGTGTGGGATAGCATTCATTCCTCTCCTTTCCTACTCCACTCCGAGGTCCCCACCTGCTTCAAGAAGACCACCATCATACCGGTGCCAAAGAAGAACCAGGCAACGTGCCTCAATGACTACGTCCCGTGGTCCTGACATCAGTCATAATGAAGTGCTTTGAGAGGAAGGTCATGAAGTGCAGGGCAGCACGGTAGCACAGTGGTTAGCACAATCGCTTCACAGCTCCAGCGTCCCAAGTTCGATTCCGGTTTGGGTCACTGTGCGGAGTCTGCACATCCTCCCCGTGTCTGCGTGGGTTTCCTCCGGGTGCTCCGGTTTCCTCCCACAGTCCAAAAGATGTGCAGGTTAGGTGGATTGGCTATGCTAAATTGCCCTTTTGTGGCCAAAAAAGGTTAGGTCGGGGGTTACGGTGAAACGGTGGAGGTAGGGTGCTCTTTCCAAGTGGATTGGCCATGATAAATTGACCTTCGTGTCCAAAATTGCCCTTAGTGTTGGGTGGGGTTACTGGGTTATGGGGATAGGGTGGAGGTGTTAACCTTGGGTAGGGTGCTCTTTCCAGGAGCCGGTGCAGACTCGATGGGCCAAATGGCCTCCTTCTTCACTGTGAATTCTATGAACTCTATAAGTGCATCAATTCCATACTCCACGAATGCCTAGACCCACTGCAATTCTCATGCCGCCGCAACAGGTCCACAGCAGATGCCATCTCCCTGGCTCTACACTCATCTCTCGAGCATCTCGACAACAAGGATTCCTACATTCGGCTCCTATTTATTGACTAAAAGCAAATTACTGCGGATGCTGGAATCTGAAACCAAAGAGAAAATGCTGGAAAATCTCAGCAGTTCTGGCAGCATCTGTAGGGAGAGGAAAGAGCTCATGTTTTGAGTCCAGATGACCCTTTGTCAAAGCTAAAAGTGCTGACACCCAACGAGTTTAAAAGTGCCTCCAGGACTCTGTTGTTATTGATGTTAATCGCAGGGCAGCACGGTGGCGCAGAGAGTAGCACTGCTGCCTCACGGCGCCGAGGTCCCAGGTTCGATCCCGGCTCTGGGTCACTGTCCGTGTGGAGTTTGCACATTCTCCCCGTGTTTGCGTGGGTTTCGCCCCCACAACCCAAAAAGGTGCAAGCTAGGTGGATTGGCCACTCTAAATTGCCCCTTAATTGGAAAAATGATTGGGTACACTAAAATTAAAAATAAAAAAAAAAATTGATGTTAATCGCATCCAGGACTGAACTGAAATCACATCCAGGACAGAACCATCTTCATTCTGACAGCTGGAGTTTGTTTGAGTTGATGTTAATAATCCCTGAAACTGAGATTAGAATAGATTGGCGCTTGATAGCCGGCACAGACACAATGGGACAAAGGGCCTTGTTTTGTGCTGTAAAACTCTATAACTCGAACCCATCTCACTTCACACCAACGTGTTCACTCTGACACAAGACATTTTATGTGTTCCGACTGTGAGAAGAGCTTTAGAGGCAAAATGGATCTGCTGACTCACCAATGCACTCACACTGGAGAGAGACCGTCCACTGCTCCGGGAGTGGAAAGGGATTCACTCATTCATCCACCCTGCAGAAACACCAGTGAATTCACACCAGGTAGAGGCCATTCACCTGCTCTCAGTGTGGGAAGGCATTCTCTCATTCATTCACCCTGCAGAAACACCAGCAAATTCACAAGTTAGGGGTTGGATTCTGCTGTTCTTGCTGCTGTGAATCACATCGAGGACTGAACCATGTTCATTCTGACAGTTGGAGTTTGTTTCAGTTGATTTTAATAATTCCTGTAACTGGAGTTTAATGTTCTGGATATAGATTAATTAAATCAGCTTTGTGTCAAACACAGTGTTGGAGCCCTTGATTTCTCTAAGATAAGAGGAGACTGATTGCTGTCCTGTTACTGACTGTTCCATTGTTGGTTCTTTTCTCCTTTGTTAATGGAAGACTTGTATTTATGTAGCGCCTCTCACAACTTCAGGATGTCCCAAAGTGCTTTACAGACAATGAGGTTCTTTTGAAGTGTAGTCACTGTTGTAATGTCGTAAATACAGTCACCAAATGTGCACAGAAAGATCCCGCAAACAGAAATATATCTGTGACCAGAGAATCTGTTCAGTGATGTTTGTTGAGGGATGAATATTAAGCAGTAAACCCGGGAGAACTCCCCTGCTCTTTGGAATAACATCATGGGAACCTTTACACCCAACTGAGGGCAGGCGGGGCCAGAGTTGAAGGTCTGATCTGGAAATCGGGACCTCTGACAGTGCAGTGCTCCCTCAGGACTGCATCAGAATGTCAACCTGGATTTGATGCTCATGTTTCTGGAGGTGGATTTGAACCCACAACCTCCTGTCTCAGAGGTAAGAATGTAACCAGTGTGAATTTGCTGGTGTGCAGTGAGGGTGGATGACTGCTTGAACCTCTTTTCACAGTGAGTGCAGCTGTACGGTCTCTCCTCAGTGTGAATTTGTTGGTGTGACACAAGGCTCACTGACTTCGTAAGTCCTTTCCCACACACACAGAACAGATGGTTTCTCCATGGTTCTGGTGTCCTTGTGACTCTCCAGGTTGTACATAGAATTTACAGTGCAGAAGGAGGCCATTCGGCCCATTGAGCCTGCACCGGCCCTTGGAAAGAGCACCCCACTTAAGCCCCACACCTCCACCCTATCCCCGTAACCCTACGCAACCTTATTGGACACTAAAGGCAATTTAGCATGGCCAATCCACCATACCTGCACATCTTTGGACTGTGGGAGGAAACCGGAGCACCCGGAGGAAACCCACGCAGACATGGGGAGAATGTGCAGATTCCGCACAGACAGTGACCCAAGCCGGGAATCGAACCTGGGACCCTGGAGCTGTGAAGCAACTGTGCTAACCACTGTGCTACCGTGCTGCCTTTACGATCTGTCGAAGCTGTACGATCTGTACAATCTGTTGAAGCTTCATTCACACACACAACATATATATCGTTTCCACCCGCTGTGACTTATGTGATGTTTTGTTCAGGCTGTGTAACTGGTTAAAGTTCTTTGCACAGTCAATTCACTGGAACACCCTCATTCGTGTGTCTGTGTGTGTGTGTGTGTGTCTCCGTGCTTTTCCAGTCTCACTAATGTTTGAAATCATTTCCCACAGACAGAACAGACAAACATTTCTTTCCGTTTTCAGAGGTCAATGATATTTAGCTCCTAAAATGAAAATGAAAATCGCTTATTGTCACAAATAGGCTTCAAATGAAGAAAAGCACCTAGTCGCCACATTCCGGCGCCTGTTCGGGAAGGCTGTTCCGGAATTGAACTGTGCTGCTGGCCTGCCTTGGTCTGCTTTAAAAGCCAGCGATTTAGCCCAGTGCTAAACAGCCCCTAGACAGCTCCTGGAGAATCTTTGTCAGATTTTGACGTGATGTTTGGTTTGATTTGGTTTTCTGTCTGTAAATTCTCCCTGTAAAATACCTTGAAGAGTGCTCATTGTGAGAAATTCAGAACAGACAATTCATGTTTCTCTGGAATAGTCGTTTCCTAAATCTGTCAATCCCAGTCTCTGTCTCTCATGGGAAAATCCTGAACCTTGTCCAAGATGGCGGCGGCTGGTTGCCTGGGTAACCCGGGCCTGTCACGGGGGAGGAAGCCCCGCCTCCCTGACTCCCACTCGCAAGATGGCGGCGGCCGGTTACCTGGGTAACCCGGGCCTGTCACCGGGGAGGAAGCCCCGCCTCCCTGACTCCCACTCGCAAGATGGCGACTAGTGAGACTGCTCTCCCCGGGCCTGTCACCGAGGGCAGCCTGGTGGGGTAACCACGGGGTCTGCGGCCTCTTATTCGGGGCTTCAGGCCTACCCCCGAAGTTGATAAAGTTTCCAGTGCAGTCACGGTTTCCATCCTGTGCCCACAACCTCCTCCCGGACCGTCCGCTCCTCCTCACTTACTCACCATGACTGACACTGAGCATGCTCAGAGCACACACCCACACTGCACCTGCGCACTGGCCTCCTACACTCATTGATAGGGACTTTCTACAGAGTGGGGGGAATCTGGGTAAACCAGCTGCCGTAGAGGGCAATTAGTAATCAGGAAGATTGTTTTTCCCAGTTAGCAAATCAGAAGAACCATGGATAAGGAAGATCCTGGGCACAAAGCCCAATGAGAATTTCAGACATTTCATTAAATACAGAAGCACACCGTTCTTTTTTAAAAAATATATTTTATTCCAAACATATTCAAAAGTTTAAAAACGTAAATAAATTTGTTACGAGAACATTCTCGGCATCTCACGGTTCACAGTTTGTACAGGTTTTCACCCCCCTCCCCTCCTTCCTGCGACGAACAATTCCTCCAACATGGTCATGAACAGTTCCCTACCATGTCACAAAGCCCTCCGCTGATTCCCTCAATTCGAACTTAATCTTCTCCAGCCGGGGAAAGTCATACTGGTCTCGCCAGGCCGCCATTCCCCGGCAGTGCCATCAATCGCCATTCCAGAAAAACCAT
Organism: Scyliorhinus canicula; assembly: GCF_902713615.1. NCBI lineage: Eukaryota > Metazoa > Chordata > Chondrichthyes > Carcharhiniformes > Scyliorhinidae > Scyliorhinus > Scyliorhinus canicula. Next base: position 131,242,580 of record NC_052162.1, on the reverse strand, counting down.
TCACCAGACAACTAAAGAGGCAAAGGGCACTGTTATATTACCCTTTGTGGTAATATGTCATTATTCTTTGCCTTTTGATCCAGAATGGTCCGTTGAGTTGGTGATAACGGAACCACCAATCTTTAGATTGAATTAAAACTAATTTATTGAATACCGATCAATTAAATAAAGTTCGAACACACTACTGAGCTAGAACTAAAAATAAAGTAATGCTGAATCTGTCTAACAGTAATCTATAATCTAGTATTCACCAATGATGTCCTCATGTTAACTCTCTCTCTCTCTAATCTAAACTACTCCTCGTGCTGTGATCAGTCTTTCTCCTTTGCTAATTACCCAGCAGTCACTGATATTTATACTGGGAACTGGTAGTGCCCTCTAGTGTTTGAATTACACTGAGATGTAATAACCCTTCACTGGTGTACCTATATACATATCATTACAGGCACAATATCGGCCTTCCTTCCCTCCATGAACTCATTTTCGATACCCAAAAAATCTTCACCATACCCCCACGTTGTTTGATAGCATCCCAAACGCTCCCACAGCCCCAGAACATATGTGCGTGTTTGCTTGTCCTCGCCCCCACTTCTCACACTCGTCTGCCACCCCCTGGAAGAACCCGCTCATCCTTGCCCGAGTTATGTTCACCCTGTGTACCACCTTAAACTGAAACAAACTCATCCTCGCGCAAGAGGTTGAATTCAACCTGCGCATCGCTTCACCCCATAGTCCCCATCAGAAGTACATCATTCTGATAAGATGTCACTCAGCCATCAGCAGCCTGAGAGTCTACCTGTTTCTGTACAGTGTTCATAGGAGCTGGGACACAAAAATGAATCTGATGAAATCAAATGATATTTTTGTTTACTGTTCATAATTCTGACTGGGTCACACTTGCGGTTCATGCAAAAGGCGTCTCCCCAGGTTTATTAACGCACTCCCTCCAGAACTCTTTTACCACCAACCATCTTGACACCTGCTTTACTCTTTACCCAGACCTGTGTGTTCAGCTCACACTGCCCGATAATCAGCCTCTCCTGAACTGGGACACGGGGTTTCCACTGTATTGAAAGGGGGCAATCTGGTACACTACATTTTCCTTCGAATGTTTTTTCTTCATTAATGTTGACACAATGTGGGCTTCACTGGCAAGGCCAGCATTTCACAGTAACTTCATTGCAGTGTTAATGTAATCCTACTTGTGACACAAATAAAGATTATTTTTATTATTGGTTCCCTAATTGCCCTTGATAATGTCACATTGTCATAGAAAGTTTACAGAACAGCAGGAAGACATTCGACAAATTGTGCATCTGCTCACCTGCCCTGAACTATGCAGATATTTTCCTCCACAGATACAAACTTATGAACAAGGAGCTGGAGTAGGCCATTCAGCCCCTCGGGCCTGCGCCACCATTTAATAAGATTATAGCTCATCTGGCAGAAACAGATAATTGTCCAATTCTCTTTTCAAGGTATCAATTTAATCTGCCTCCATAACATTTTCGGGCAGTGTATTTAAGATTCCAAATGCGGCACAGAATTCTTTCCCTCATCCCTCATGTCACCATTGCTTCTTTTTATATTCATTCACCTTATATGAATGCATTCTGCTCTTGATCTTTCCCTAACTATGACTTGCTAGGACAAAGCGTTACATTTGAGAATTGTTTCATCAAGTTATTCAAATTATTTGTGGCTTCCCCACCTGGCTTCCCTCGGTCTGCACCCCACACTTCAGGGCTCAATATGTTCAACCCTTTTTGCTGTTTGAAAGCTTTTCTACAGCTCAGCGCAAACATTCCCATTGCATTCTTTCTCCTTGTAGCCTCTCTTAGAATTCTCTTCATCAACCCATCAAGGTAAGGGGAATTAGCATCATCCTGTAATACCAGGAGGAAAGTGCACGCTGCTGTCATCCAAAGGTGCTGTCCCATACTGTTTACAAACTCAACTCGGGGCTGATCACTCAGGCTGGTGATAAATCACCCAAAGTGTTGGCATGAACATCGCTGAATCCCCCACAATCAACATCCTGCTTCAGCCACGGGAGGATGGTTCACAACAGTGGATGGGGGGGAGGGGAGACAAGAAATAAGGGCTTACACTTTGCACTCTGATCTCTGGGAAGGAAGGAAACCCTGGGTAGTGGGCGGAGAGGATTCACAAACACCCACTGGAGCCCCCAACATCCATTGATCAGAAACTGAACTGGACTAGCCACATTATTACTGTGGCTATCGGGGCAGGTCAAAGACGAGGAATCCTACGGCAAGTAACCCCCCCCAAAGCCTGTCGACCATTTACAAGGCACAGGAGTGTAATGGAAGGGCAGCACGGTGGCCTAGTGGTTAGCACAACCGCCTCACGGCGCTGAGGTCCCAGGTTCGATCCCGGCTCTGGGTCACTGTCCGTGTGGAGTTTGCACATTCTCCCCGTGTCTGCGTGGGTTTCGCCCCCACAACCCAAAAATGTGCAGAGTAGGTAGATTGGCCATGCTAAAAAGCCCCTTAATTGGAAAAAATAATTGGGTAATCTAAATTTATAAAAAAAAAAGTGTAATGGAATACTCTCCACTTGCCTGGATGAGTGCAGCTCCAACAACACTCAAGAAGCTCAACACCATCCAGAACAAAGCAGCTTGCTTGATTGCTCCCCCTTCCACACACATTCAATTCCTCCATCACCGTCAAACAGTGGCAGCCGTTTGTACCATCTATAAGGTGCACTGCAGCAACTCACCAAGGTTCCTTAGACAACACCTTCCAATCCCACGACCATTACCATCTAGAAGGACAAGAGCAGCAGATTCCTGGAAACCCCACCACCTGAGGTTTCCCTCCAGGTCACTCACCACCCTGGAAAGGACGCTGCAGACCCCAACACACATACCCGGCCATCGCCTCATCCACAACTGTGATCCAAGAGACGTTATCCGCTTACCGGCCTTCACCCCATCCACGCCGGAGCGTGGTCTGGACATCCACCGACCTGTGAAGGCAAACCGCAGACCGACAGCACCCCGGAACGCTCGACCGCGCAGACCCACCTACTGACGCAGGAACCGCAAGCAAGGCAACAAATCCTCCATCCACACACTGACCAGAGTGAATAACCTCATTGGACACAACTATCCCCTTAACACTGCATACTCTCACCGTCTCCCAAGCTCGCAAAGGGGCAGTCACTCCAGGAAACACGGTAACATTGTGGATAGCAGAAATGCTTCACAGCTCCAGGGTCCCAGGTTCGATTCCCGGCTTGGATCACTGTCTGTGCGGAGTCTGCACATCCTCCCCGTGTCTGCGTGGGTTTCCTCCGGGTGCTCCGATTTCCTCCCACAGTCCAAAGATGTGCAGGTTAGGTGGATTGGCCATGATAAATTGCCCTTAGGGTCCAAATTGCCCTTAGTGTTAGGTGGGGTTACGGGGTTATGGGGATAGGGTGGAGGTATGGGCTTGGGTAGGGTGCTCTTTCCAAGAGCCGGTGCAGACTCGATGGGCCGAATGGCCTCCTTCTGCACTGTAAATTCTATCTATGAAACGTTGAAAACGTGCAGGCCTGCGGGTGAGAGTGAAACAACGCGGCCCCAAAGCCCCTCTGCCTAGCTTACTCCTAGCTAATGTCCAATCTCTAGAAAACAAGCTCGACTAACTTAAAGCCAAACTCACTTTTCAAAGAGAACGAAGGGACTGCTGTGTGCTGTGCTTCACGGAGACGTGGCTCACTCCTGCTTCACCGGACTGTGCCCTACCACCAGAGGGCTTCCCAATCCACCAAATGGACCGAACGGCGGCCTCAGGCAAGGCAAGGGGAGGTGGGGTCTGCCTCCTAATCAACACCTCCTGGTGCCTAGATGTAGCAACACTGGTGAGTTTCTGCTCCCTGGACCTGGAATACCTGACGCTAAAATGCCGCCCCTTCCATCTTCCGCGGGAGTTCAGCTCTGTTATCCTGACGGCAATTTACATCACACCCCATGCGAATGTCAAAATTTCACTGGAAGAAATATTCACCACCACAAATAGCCTTGAAACGAAACATCCCGAGGCCTTGTTCATTGTAGTTTGGGACTTCAATCAGGCCAAGCTCAAAGAAAGTTGTGCAATGTTGGTCTGAGGAATCGGATGATCTCCTACGGGACTGCTTAGAGTCAGTGGACTGGTCAGTATTTAAAAACTCTGTGACCAGCCTGAATGAGTACGCCACAACAGTAACTGACTTCATTAGTAAGTGTGTAGAAGACTGTGTGCCAAAGAAGCAAACCCGTGTGTTTCCCAACCGGAAACCCAGGATGAACAGGGATATCCACTGGTTGCTGAAGTCTAGGTCTGAGGCGTTCAAGTCAGGCGACCCTGACCTCTACAAGAAAGCCAGATATCATCTAAAGAAATCCATCAAAGATGCCACAAGACAGTACCGGACCAAGCTCGAGTCCCAGGCTAGCCACATGGATTCCCGCCCTCTATGGCAAGGTCTGCAAGACATAACAGGCTACAAGATGAAGGCATGTAAAATCGGCTCCAACGCACCCCTCCCTGATGAGCTCAACGCATTCTGTGCGCACTTTGAGCAAGAGGTCAGTGAGAGCGAGCACTCCACCCCAGAAGCCGCGGATGAACTTGTACCTGAGATCACCACTGCAGGCATCAGAGCAGCCTTCTCGAACGTCAACCCACGGAAACCACAGGCCCGGAAGGGGTACCCGGATGAACACTCAGGTTTTGCGCGGATCAGCTGGCGGGGGCACTTACAGACATCTTCAACCTCTTTACAACAATCTGAGGTCCCTATCTGCTTCAAGAAGATGACCATCATCCCTGTACCAAAAAAAAGTCAAGCAGCGTGCCTTAATAACTATCGTCCAGTGGCTCTGACATCCATCATCATGAAATGAAATGAAATGAAAATCGCTTATTGTCACGAGTAGGCTTCAATTAAGTTACTGTGAAAAGCCCCTAGTTGCCACATTCCGGCGCCTGTCCGGGGAAGCTGGTACGGGAATCGAACCGTGCTGCTGGCCTGCTTGGTCTGCTTTAAAAGCCAGCGATTTAGCCCAGTGAGCTAATCATGAAGTGCGTCAAAAGGTTAGTCATGGCACGAATCAACTCCAGCCTCTCAGATTGCCTTGATCCACTATAGGTCACCTACCGCTGCAACAGGTCCACAGCAGATGCCATCTCCATGGCCCTGCACTCTACCCTGGAACACCTTGATAACAAAGACACCTATGTCAGACTCCGATTTATCGACTACAGCTCAGCCTTCAACATCATCATTCCTACGAAACTCATCTCCAAATTCCGTGGCCTTGGCCTCGGCTCCTCCCTCTGTGACTGGATCCTGAACTTTCTAACCCACAGACCACAATCAGTAAAGATAGGCAACAACACCTGCTCCACAATCATCCTCAACACCGGTGCCCCACAAGGCTGTGTCCTCAGCCCCCTACTATACTCCTTATAGTAAGAAGTCTTACAACACCAGGTTAAAGTCCAACAGGTTTGTTTCAAACACGAGCTTTCGGAGCACAGCTGCTTCCTCAGGTGAATGAAGAGGTATGTTCCAGAAACATTTATATAGACAAAGTCAGAGATGGCAGACAATGCTTGGAATGCGAACATTTGCGGGTAATCAAATCATTACAGATCCAGAGAGAGGGGTAATCCCAAGTTAAAGAGGTGTGAATTGTCTCAAGCCAGGACAGTTGGTAGGATTTTGCAAGTCCAGGCCAGATGGTGGGGGGAGAATGTAATGCGCCACGAATCCAAGATCCCTGTTGAGGCTGCACTCATGCGTGCGGAACTTAGCTATAAGTTTTTGCTCGGCAATTTTGCGTTGTCGCGTGTCCTGAAGACCGCCTTGGAGAACGCTTACCCGGAGATCAGAGGCTGAATGCCCTTGACTGCTGAAGTGTTCCCCGACTAGAAGGGAACATTCCTGCCTGGTGATTGTCGCACAATGCCCGTTCATTCGTTGTCGCAGTGTCTGCATGGTCTTGCCAAATTACCATGCTTCAGGACATCCTTTCCTGCAGCGTATGAGGTAGACTGCATTGGTCGAGCCGCACGAGTATCAACCGAGGAAGGAGCAATGCTCTGAAAGCTCGTGTTTGAAACAAACCTGTTGGACTTTAACCTGGTGTTGTAAGACTTCTTACTGTGCTCATCCCAGTTCAACGCCGGCATCTCCACATCATACTCCTTATACACCTAGGACCGTGAGGCCAAATTCCCCTCCAACTCAATTTTCAAACTTGTTGATGACATCACCGTGGTGGGTCGGATCTCAAACAATAACGAGACAGAGTACAGGAATGAGATAGAGAATCTGGTGAACTGGTGCGACGACAATAATCTCTCCCTCAATGTCAACAAAACAAAGGAGATTATCATCGACCTCAGGAGGCATAGTGGAGAACATGCCCTTGTCTACATCAATGGGAACAAAGTAGAAAGGGTCGAGAGCTTCAAGCTTCTAGGTGTACAGATCACCAACAGCCTGTCTTGGTCCCCCCAATGCCGACACTATAGTTAAGAAAGCCCACCAACGACTCTACTTTCTCAGAAGACTGAGGAAATTTGGCATGTCAGCTACAACTCTCACCAACTTCTACAGATGCACCTTAGAAAGCATTCTTTCTGGTTGTATCACAGCTTGGTATGGAGCCTGCTCTCCCCAAGACCGCAGGAAACTACAAAAAGACGTGAATGTAGCCCAGTCCATCACGCAAACCATCCTCCTATCCATTGACTCTATCTATAATTCCTGCTGCCTCAGAAAGGCAGCCAACATAATTAAGGACCCCACGTACCCCAGGCATACTCTCTTCCACCTTCTTCCGTCAGGAAAAAGATACCAAAGTTTGAGGTCACGCACCAACCGACTCAAGAACAGCTTCTTCCCTACTGCCATCAGACTTTTTAATGGACAACCTCGTATTACGTTGATCTTTTCTCTACACCTTGCTATAACTGTAACATTATATTCTGCAGCCTCTCCTTCCTTCCCTATGTACGGTATGCATTGTTTGTACAGCATGCAAGAAACAATACTTTTCACTGTATACTAATACATGTGACAATAATAAATCAAATCAAATTCAAATCAAACTACCCTGACTTGCAAATATATTGCCGTTCCTTCATTGTTGCTGGGGCAACATCCTGGAACTCACTTCCTAACAGCACAGTGGGTGTACCTACACCTCAAGGACTGCAGCGGGTTCAAGAAGGCAACTCACCACGACCTTCTGAAGGGCAACTAGGGATGGGCAATAAATGCTGGCCTAACCAGTGACGCCCCACAAACCGTGAGTGAATTTTAAAAAGGTTAATGGTTTATTGTTTTCTTTTTTTGTTTAAAATTTTTTTTCGCTAAATTTAGATTACCCAATTATTTTTTCCAATTAAGGGGCAATTTAGCGTGGCCAATCCACCTATCCTGCACATCTTTTGGGTTGTGGGGGTGAAACCCACGCAAACACGGGGAGAATGTGCAAACTCCACAGACAGTGACCCAGGGCCGGGATTCGAACCTGGGTCCTCAGCGCCGTAGGCAGCAATGCTAACCACTGCGTCACCATGCTGCCCTATTGTTGTTTCTTTTTTTTAATAAATTTAGATTACCCAATTATTTTTTCCAATTAAGGGGCAATTTAGCGTGGCCAATCCACCTACACTGCACATTTTTGGGTTGTGGGGGCGAAACCCACGCAGACACGGGGAGAATGTGCAAACTCCACACGGACAGTGACCCAGAGCCGGGATCGAACCTGGGACCTCAGCGCCGTGAGGCGGTTGTGCTAACCACTAGGCCACCGTGCTGCCCTCTATTGTTGTTTCTTAACGTTCAGAAAAAGGGATGGAATTGGATGGCTCACAGTCTCGCCAAGGATATGTTTACTTGAATTTCTGGAAACATTGTGGACATTAACCATGGTATAAATCAGGCTGGTCGGTATGAGGAAAAATGTACATCCGTTCGGACTGGAAGTACCCCGTGTTTGTGAGAGTCTATATGTGTGTATGGGTGGCTATATGTATAAGTGTCATGGAAAACTACATAAATGACCCCACATCCTTTGTAACAACATGAATTGGCTGCTGCTTTGTAGATTCGTTCCTCTCCCCACACAAACATTCTCCAATTCTTTGTGCACATCATTCTCCAATCAATCTATGGTCTCCAATGACATGCTTCCAACAGTATAGCAAAACAATAGTAATGAGATTGCTGCTATTACAGGAACCAGTTCTGAAATACCTTTACCCTGATATTTAACAAATCCGGGAATAATTTGCTGATCCAGATCTCAGCACCTAACACCAATTCATATCTCAATCTTTATTCCAGATTTTCATATCATTGTGCAATGCACAAAATAGACATTATTTTTAGCATATATCATCCATACACAGAGCAAGAGATTTTATTTTAGATCTTTTGTTCCATTATGAATGGTCCCTAACCTGTCCTAGTTACCACGGTAGCACATGTGGATGGCACTGTGGATTCACAGCGCAGAGTGCAGCATGGTAGCACAAGTGGATAATACTGAGGCTTCACAGCGCCAGGTTCGATTCCCCGCTGAGTCACTGTCTGTGCGGAGTCTGCACATTCTCCCCATGTCTGCGTGGGTTTCCTCCGGGTGCTCCGGTTTCCTCCCACAGTCCAAAGACGTGCAGGTTAGGTGGATTGGCCATGATAAATTGCCCTTAGAACATAAGAACATAAGAACATAAGAACTAGGAGCAGGAGTAGGCCATCTGGCCCCTCGAGCCTGCTCCGCCATTCAATGAGATCATGGCTGATCTTTTGTGGACTCAGCTCCACTTTCCGGCCCGAACACCATAACCCTTAATCCCTTTATTCTTCAAAAAACTATCTATCTTTACCTTAAAAACATGTAATGAAGGAGCCTCAACTGCTTCACTGGGCAAGGAATTCCATAGATTCACAACCCTTTGGGTGAAGAAGTTCCTCCTAAACTCAGTTCTAAATCTACTTCCCCTTATTTTGAGGCTATGCCCCCTAGTTCTGCTGTCACCCGCCAGTGGAAACAACCTGCCCGCATCTATCCTATCTATTCCCTTCATAATTTTAAATGTTTCTATAAGATCCCAAAAGATGACCAAAAAGGTTAGGAGGGGTTATAGGGATAGGGTGGAAGTGGGTCGGTGCAGACTTGATGGGTCGAATGGCCTCCTTCTGCACTGTATGTTCTATGTTATTGGAATGAGGAACAATACTTGTTCTAATAGTAAGAAGTCTTACAACACCTGGTGTTGTAAGACTTCTTACTGTGCTCACCCCAGTCCAACACGGGCATCTCCACATCATGTTCTAATAGTGACATTCCCTGTCTGCCAGTTATTCCTTAAAGTCAGTCCTTGAATTATGTGTATACTGTTGCCTCATGTTGCCACATCTCAGTAACAAATGTTGAAATGTTTGCTCCACACCCACAGGGTTTCATTTGTTTAAAGCCACAAACAGAAAGGTCCAGTTTTCTCCTGGAGATTGAGACAAATCAGCTTCAAAATGATGCAGAGTCTCAGCCAATGAGGGAAATCCGGGCGCAGCCCCGCCCCTCATTCTCTCCGATTGGTTGGAGGACCAGCCGCTCCCGCTCGGTCCTCCAACGGTCTTCTTATTGGGCCAGAGCTGCCGTCAATCACTCCCTAGGTTTTGTCATCTGAGACTTCCGCAGTGCGGCGGTTTCGGTGCGCAGGCGCAGTATCAAAGATTCTGGAGCATGCGCATTGTGATTGGTGGCCTGGGCCCTTGTTTGTCCCGGAGAAGCAGAGTCAGCGTCAGGCGGTGGGTGGGAGGATTTGGAAACATTTTGTGGATCCGCAAACCCTTCACCATCATTGTCAGCTCCCTGGTTTGCAGCTGCGGAGCTTCTCCCTCCCTCCTGGGAATAGGCCCAGGTTAACGGGCACCATCCTGCTTCACACACTGGAGGGTGGTTCACATCACAGGATGGGGGAGGGGGGATAATAAATAAGAGCTGACACTTTGCACTGAAATCAATGAGGACTCTCATCTCTGGCAAGGAAGGAAACCCTGGCAGGTGGGCGGGGTGGATTCACAAACACCCGCTGGAGGCCCCAAACCTCCCAATAAGACCCATTGATTTTATTGTCAGTCTGCAGACAGGAGCTGGAGAACTGAACCCAGGCAGAGGAGAGGGAGGGAGAAAACTGGGAGTGGAGGAAAGAAATGGTGCAGATGGGTTTGCATTTCAGTCCAGAGAGAAGGGACAGTGTGTGGGACGGGGATTTACAGCTTTGGGGGAAATAGAGAGGAAATAATGTTCCAGATAAACTAGAATTGTCTAGATTTCTGTCCTGTGCTTTGTTATCAGTTTCCTAACCTTTTACAGAGGGTTCGAATGGAAGAATCTGCATCCGTAAAATCCAAACCAAATATCACATCAGATTTAACAGAATAACTCAATTGATCAGCACCTGAATATCATTGATCTTTGAATGTGGAAGGAGAGATGTTTGTCTGTTCTGAATGTGGTAAAGATTTCACACTTCCGAATGAGAGTGTTCCAGTGAACTAACTTAACACATTGAGGAGGAACTCTACACGTGTCCGTTGTATGAACGAGGCTTCAACTGATCATCCAACCTGGAGAGACACAAGGAGACCCGCACCATGGAGAAACTGTGGAAATGTGGGGACTGTGGGAAAGGTATTAGATCCCCATCCGAGCTGGAAATTCATCAACGCAGTCACACTGGGGAGAGACCGTTCACCTGCACAGAGTGTGGGAAGGGATTCTCTCAGTCATCCAGCCTGTTCCGACACCAGCGGGACCACACTGGGCTGAGGCCGTTCACCTGCTTCGAGTGCGGGAAGGGATTCACTCGTTCATCTCACCTCATTGAACATCAGCGAATTCACACTGGGGAAAAGCCGTTCACTTGTTCTGAATGTGGGAAGGGATTCACTTGTTTAGGTAACCTGACTTATCACCAATTTGTTCATACTGATAACAGACTTTTTAAATGTTCTGACTGCGATAAGAGTTTCAAAAACACAAGGGATCTACAGAGACACCAACACATACACTCTAGTCAGAGCCCATTCTCCTGTTCTGTGTGTGGGAAGGGATTTCCTCGGTCATCCAGCCTCCTGAGACACCAGCGAGTTCATAACGAGGAGAGACCGTTCCATTGCACTAAGTGCAGAAAGAAATTCACTCGGTCATGCGCCCTGCAGAGACATCAGAAAGTTCACACTGTGGAGACTCCATTTACCTGCTTGACCTGTGGGAAGGGATTCACTCAATCACCTGTTCTGCTGAGACATCAGCAGGTTCACACTGGAGAGAGGCCTTTCCTCTGCACCGAGTGTGGAAAGGGATTCACTCAGTCTTTCCAATTGCTGAGACACTGGCGAATTCACACTGCGGAGAGGCCATTCCCCTGTTCCGAGTGTGGGAAAGGATTTGCTCAGTCCCACCACCTGCTGAGACACCGGCAGGTGCATGAGTAACTGCATGAGGGCTAAATTCTGATATTCTTGCTCCTGTTAATTACATCCAGGACTGAACTATGTCCATTTTGGCAATGAGGGTTTGTTCTTCCTGTCGATAATATTTCCTGTGACTGGACTGGAGTTCAATATTTTGATATGTAAGGGCAGCATGGTGGCACAGTGGTTAGCATTGCTGCCTACGGCTCTGAGGACCCGGGTTCGAATCCCGGCCCTGGGTCACTGTGTCCGTGTGGAGTTTGCACATTCTCTCCGTGTCGGCGTGGGTTTCACCCCCACAACCCAAAAAGATGTGCAGGGTAGGTGGATTGGCCATGCTAAATTGCCCCTTAATTGGAAAACATGAATTGGGTACTCTAAAATTTTTTTTTTTTAAATATTTTGATATGTGTTAAGTACAATGGTGTTTAGGGCAGCACGGTGGCACAGTGGTTAGCACTGCTGCCTCACGGCGCCGAGGACCGGGGTTCAATCCCGGCCCCGGGTCACTGTCCGTGTGGAATTTGCACATTCTCCCCTTGACTGCGTGGGCCTCACCCCCACACCCAAAAAGATGTGCAGGGTAGGTGGATTGGCCATGCTAAATTGCCCCTTAATTGGAAAAAATGAATTGGGTACTCTAAATTTTTAAGAAAGTATAATGGTCTGTGTTGGGTATTTGATTTCCCTAAGAAGAGGGGAGACTGTATGATGTCCTCATTGTGATATCAATTTAAGGAGATATATGTATGAGCAAGTTACCAGGATGTAAAGCAGCATGTGACCAGCAGTGAGTAGTGTGTGTAGGAATTGCAGCTGTACTGTCCCTGTGAGTAATGGTCACTGATTTTCTGGTGTAGATTGGTTTGCTGAGCCATCCTGTCACCTATCTTCAAATAAACCAAACCTATGTTGAGTTCAGCAATCCTATGTGTGGCATTGGTTAATTGGTGCAAAGGAATGGTGGAGATGGTGAGATGGGTTTGAATTTCAGCCCAGGGAGGAGGGAGAGTGTGTGGGACGGGGATTTACAGCTTTGGGGGAACAAGAGAGGAAAATGGTCCATAGAAACACCTAACACAAATTCATATCATCACCTGAGTCCCAGATTTAAATGTGATTATCTAATCTAGAAAAGATATATAATCTAACCCCTGTAGGGTCGGGAAGGGGGGGGGGGGGGGGGGGGGGGGGGGGGGTGGAGGCAGGGAAATGTTAACAAACTTGGCATCCACAGGAACAGAGAAAAAGGAGAATACAGGCGGAAGACGGGTGGGGCCGGCTGAAGCGGAAGTGAGCACGAGACGACAACAGCAGCGAACACCGTCCGGGAGAAGCAAGGGACAACACCAGCACCAGGCCCATTCGAGTATTGTCCTCCGTAATTGTCTCTCTGGCACCTAAATGTATATCTACAACCCCCCCGCCCCCCCCCCCCCCCCCCACCCCCACACACACACACACACACACAAACAGATGCTTATGTGTGTAAATAATTTTGCCAAATGTATAGAGTTGCTACTGTTGAGCGGGTGCATAATACACGACTAGTTACTTTATTTGATTTTGTATTTCTCTCGTGTTGTTACATTCTTTTTTCTCCCTTTGTGTGTGTGTGCCCTTCTCTTATTTCTTTTATTTATATATATATATATCATATCCTGTGTACATAACGGCAAATATACTTTGTTCAAAACCCAATAAATAACATTTACTAAAAGAAAGGTAAGGGAAGGAGTGAACTGGTGGCCCTGTTATATGCACTGCAGAATTGGGAACATATCCGCATGCAACAGCCTGTGGGAAAAAAGCTAAAGATGGTGGGCGGAATTCTCCGCTCCCGGGAAAAATCGGGAGGGCCGTCATGAACTCGGCCGAGTTTCACGGCGGCCTCGGAGGCCGCTCCTCGCCCCCTATTCTCCCCTCCCGGCGGGGCTAGGAGTGGCGCTCCGTAACTCTCGGCCACGGGGGCGTCGTGCCAAGAATGACGCGGCTGGCGCGCCTAATAATGTCAGTCGCGCATGCGCAGGTTGGCCGGCTCCAACCTGCGCATGCGCGGTTGACATCATGACACTGACGGCATGCGCGATGGCCGTCTTTCCCCTCAGCCGCCCCGCAAGACGTGGCGGCTTGATCTTGCGGGGCGGCGGAGGGGAAATAGTGCGTCCAATTTGGACGTCGGCCCGACGATTGGTGGGCACCAATCGCGGGCCTGACCCCTCCCGAGCACAGTCGTGGTGCTCTTTCCTTGCTAGGCCACCTACAAGCCCCAAAAGGGCTTCTCACTCCCGTTTCACGACGACAGCGACCAGGTGTGTATGCCGCCGTCGTGCCGCTCGGCCCTTCCGGGTCGGAGAATCACCGTTCGCCATGAAAAACGGCGAGCGCCAATTCTTCTGAGCGGGGGGGGGGGGGTGAAATTTGTCGGGGTGCCCTCCCGCCCGGCGTGGGGAGCAGAGAATCGCGCCCGATGATTTTGGCAGCGACTTGAAAATCATGGCACCCTGGTCTTTCTGCAACCGTTAACCTGATAAATGCAGAATCCTCCTGTTTGGTCAGAAGAATTTAACCCCTGTAAATTTGATTCAACACCCCTCCACAAAAGCTACAACAGATTGTGTTTGGAACCAGTTGTTCCTTTATATTTTGTGTTGTTCTCAACGATGATAGTATCAACCTTCTCCCTCACCTGTCCCAACCCTTCTCACCAGGGAGACTCCCTGTTCTAATGGTGACAGCCCCTGTCTGCCCAGTTATTCCAACAAGCCAACCCTTGATTTGTTTGTGAATTAATTTTGGAATTGTTTTTTTTAATGTAAGGTTAAAGGAATTCACAATCACAAGGTGTGGCCCATATTGACTTAAGTCAAAGCTGGAAGTGTGGGAACTGCAAAACGGTAGCTGGGCTCTTTTACCTGGAGACATTGGGTCTGATAATTATTGTTCTGTCTTTGTTAGAGAGGTGAAACCTTCAGGCAGATCTCAGGGTTACATATTTGGTTTTGAAACTAAGTTAATTCATTTAAATATCAATTAGACATTCAAACTGGTCTCTGTTACAATCGAGATAAGTGATTCAGGCTGGAGCCTTGCTTGGAATTCTAGGTGTTTCTCACCAAACAGACAGTCCGCAGTTAGCTTGGAAGCAGCCAGCTGTGGGAGCAGGAGCTGTGAACCGGCTGTGGGAGCAGAAGCTGTGAACCAGCTGTGGGAGCAGGACCTGTGAACCAGCTGTGGGAGCAGGAGCTGTGAAACCAGCTGTGGGAGCAGGAGCTGTGAACCAGCTGTGGGAGCAGGAGCTGTGAACCAGCTGTGGGAGCAGGAGCTGTGAACCGGCTGTGGGAGCAGGAGCTGTGAACCGGCTGTGGGAGCAGGAGCTGTGAACCAGCTGTGGGAGCAGGAGCTGTGAACCAGCTGTGGGAGCAGGAACTGTGAACCAGCTGTGGGAGCAGGAGCAGTGAGCCAGCTGTGGGAGCAGGAGCAGTGAACCAGCTGTGGGAGCAGGAGCTGTGGGACCAGGAGCTGTGAACCAGCTATGGGACCAGGAGCTGTGGGACCAGGAACTGTGAACCAGCTGTGGGAGCAGGAGCAGTGAGCCAGCTGTGGGAGCAGGAGCTGTGAACCAGCTGTGAGAGCAGGAGCTGTGAACCAGCTGTGGGAGCAGGAGCTGTGAAACCAGCTGTGGGAGCAGGAGCAGTGAACCAGCTGTGGGAGCAGGAGCTGTGGGACCAGGATCTGTGAACCAGCTATGGGACCAGGAGCTGTGGGACCAGGAACTGTGAACCAGCTGTGGGACCAGAAACCCAGAGGGCTATTTGGAACCAGGAGTGTTCCTTATGTTTAAATTGCTCAATAAGAAGACAGTGAAGCCCACACTTGGACTGAGGAGTCTGCAATTTTGAGGTCTTGAAGATTGAGGTTTGTTTAGTGGAAAGATAATGGAAGGACCCACATAAAACATTGGAGCTTGGAGAATAGCTGGAATACTGAGGAGAATTAAAGTGAATTCTGGAGAGCTTTGGCATGCCTTTGGACCGATCCCAGGAACAGAAGTGAGTAAACCTTCAAAATAGTAAGTATAGGGGAACTCCTCGGGTGAGGTTAAAAAGTAGAACTCGGTTCAAAGCGTAAGTCTTAGTTGATAATAGTATTCAGTTTGTCATGCTGTTTTGCAATTTAAATGTGTTTTATCCACACAGTAAAGTTTTTTTTGTTTAAAAATGTGGAATCTTGTGGCATAATTCTTTCAGTTAATGACTGGATGTTCACATTTTCTCTTTAAATGTTAATAGTTCTGACCGGGATCACAATACACACAAACAATATTTCAAAACAAATTGAAGAAAGAAAAAAATGGGTTTCGTTATTCTGTCCAAAACATTACATTACAAGACACCCCTCTGTGAGGAACGTAAATAATTTCCCACCTCGAGCACTCATTTTTTGTGAAACAATCTGATAATTATTTTTTAGAAATGAAACTAATTCTAGTCACTTCTAAAGCAGGAGGGTTGTATCCCAGCTCAGAGGGTAATTTGGGATTTCTCCCACAGTCCAATAGACAGAGATTATACCCTCCAACCATCTGAAGTGAATTCTCTCCATGAATCGTCCCAGCCAGTGCAGTTGCCAACTTGCAGACTGGTACTATACTGAGAATAGTATTCCAGCTATTCTCCAAGCTCCAAGGTTTTATGTGGGTCCTTCCATTGTCTTTCCACTGTGCAAACCTCAAACTTGACTTCAAGACCTCAAAATTGCAGACTCCTCAGTCCAAGTGTGGACTTCACGGTCTTCTTACTGAGCGATTTGAACATTAGGAACACACCTGGTTCCAAATGGCCCTCTGGATTTCTGCTCCCACAGCTGGTTCACAGCTCCTGCTCCCACAGCTGGTTCACAGCTCCTGCTCCCACAGCTGGTTCCCAGCTCCTGCTCCCACAGCTGGTTCACAGCTCCTGCTCCCACAGCTGGTTCACAGCTCCTGCTCCCACAGCTGGTTCACAGCTCCTGCTCCCACAGCCGGTTCACAGCTCCTGTTCCCACAGCTGGTTCACAGCTCCGGGTCCCACAGCTGGTTCCCAGCTCCTGCTCCCACAGCTGGTTCACAGCTCCGGGTCCCACAGCCGGTTCACAGCTCCTGGTCCCACAGCTGGTTCACAGCTCCTGCTCCCACAGCTGATTCACAGCTCCGGGTCCCACAGCTCCTGCTCCCACAGCTGGTTCCCAGCTCCTGCTCCCACAGCTGGTTCACAGCTCCTGGGTCCCACAGCTGGTTCACAGCTCCGGGTCCCACAGCCGGTTCACAGCTCCGGGTCCCACAGCTCCTGCTCCTACAGCTGGTTCACAGCTCCCACAGCTGCTGCTCCCACAGCTGGCTCACAGCTCCTGCTCCCGCAGCTGGTTCCCAGCTCCTGCTCCCACAGCTGGTTCCCAGCTCCTGCTCCCACAGCTGGTTCACAGCTCCGGGGTCCCACCGCCGGTTCACAGCTCCTGCTCCCACAGCTGGTTCGCTGCTCCCACAGCCGGTTCACAGCTCCTGCTCCCACAGCTGGTTCACAGCTCCTGCTCCCACAGCTGGTTCCCAGCTCCTGCTCCCACAGCCGGTTCACAGCTCCTGCTCCCACAGCTGGTTCACAGCTCCTGCTCCCACCGCTGGTTCACAGCTCCTGCTCCCACAGCTGGCTCACTGCTCCCACAGCTGGTTCACAGCTCCTGGTCCCACAGCTCCTGCTCCCACTGCTAGTTTCACTGTGCAATTCCTTTCACAGAGTCCATTGCTGACAGGACTTTCAGCTGCGGTGTTCATGACAAGAATGTTCATGTTTTCACACACGTCTCAAACCTTGGCATCAGTATATTCCCCTCCATAATCAGTCAGAAACTTAGCTGGTGCCCCGGGTCCAGTCCCTGTCCATTTCTCCGTGACTTGCTCCAGAATCATCCTTTTGTCCTTGCCATGGATCATTGGAGAAAGACCAAACTGGCTTGCCATGTGACGGCATCCGCTGATACTTTTCACAAATTTCACACCTTGCATTCACCTCTTCTGTGAGCCTTGTGTACTCTTCATCAATCATGTCTTGAAGCAGGATTTTTGATCTTTGACAAGAAGGGTGAGCAAATCATATGTATGGCTTTGAGACAATTTCCTTTTTTCTGATTCTTTTTCTTTAATTTAGAGTAACCAATTCTTTTGTTCTAATAAAGGAGCAATTTAGCGTGTCCAATTCGCCTAATAATAATAATCGCTTATTGTCACAAGTAGGCTTCAGTGAAGTTACTGTGAAAAGCCCCTAGTCGACACATTCCGGCGCCTGTTCGGGGAGGCCGGTACGGGAATTGAACCCACGCTGCTGGCGTTGTTCTGCGATACAAGCCAGCTGTTTAGCCCACTGTGCTAAACAAACCCGGGTCATCGGTGCCATGAGGCAGCAGTGCTAACCATTGCGCCACCGCGCTGCCCCTGCTTTTTTCTGATTATTATCACCCCATGCCATTAATCCTTCTCAAACGCTCTGATCAGAAACATCAGGTATTGGTCAGGGGGAACGATAATGTCCTGATCTGCAGGTCCACTGACTTTCCAAAATCAGTTGTCGTTTCTTGCTCCACATCCAGCTGCATTTATGCCTTTTTTTTAAAAATAAATTTAGATTAGCCAATTATTTTATCCAATTAAGGGGCAATTTAGCGTGGCCAATCCACCTACTCTGCACATTTTTGGGTTGTGGGGGCGAAACCCACGCAGACACGGGGAGAATGTGCAAACTCCACACAGACAGTGACCCAGAGCCGGGATCGAACCTGGGACCTCAGCGCCGTGAGGCGGTTGTGCTAACCACTAGGCCACCGTGCTGCCCCTATTTATGCCTTTTTAATGGAAGGTTTACTCAACACTAAAGGTCTCCCACTAGAGACCACACCAGTTTTGATAAAGTTCCTTACTCCAGCTATTTTGCACGGAATCAACACTCTTTTTTGTGCTTTCAATGTATTGTTATCATCAAACTGAAACAGGAGAATTTTATACTCCTTGCCATTCTGTTTATCCCCACTATGAAGTGACTCTAACATTTCCTTCAACCAAACAGCATGCTGTTGATGTACAGTTGAATGGGTCCATGTCTAACACGCTGATCAGTGGATCAGGTCTGCTTCTGACAAGAACATTTCCTTCAGAGTGACCTTTGGAATGGTATGGTGGAACAGTAGTTGGCACTACTGCCTCACAGTGCCAGGGACCCGAGTTCGATTCAAACCTCAAGTGACTGTGCGGAGTCTGCACACCCTCCCCGTATGTGCGTGGGTTTCCTCCGGGTGCTCCGGTTTCCTCCCACAATCCAAAGATGTGCAGGTTAGGTGGATTGGCCGTGATAAATTACCCTTTGTGACCAAAACGGTTGGGTAGAGTTACAGGGATAGGGTAAGGGAGTGGGCCCAGGTCAGGTGCTTTTTCAGAGAGTGTCAGTGCAGACCGGATGGGCCGAAGGCCTCCTTCTGCACTGTAGTGATTCTATTTTTAAAAAAATAATTTTTATTCAAATTTTCAACAAGTTTTAACCAACAAAAACAGAGGAAAAATAAAAATAAGAGTAGCCCCCCCCCCCCCAATACAGAAACAATATATTAACAAAAATAATTAACATGGGAACAAATACACAAACCCAATACATGGAAACCCCCCCCCCCCCCCCCCCCCGGTTGCTGCTGTAACTGACCATCCTCTATAACGCTCTGCCAGAAAGTCTAGAAACGGTTGCCACCGCCAGAAGAACCCTTGCACCGACCCCCTTAAGGCAAATTTGACACTCTCCAATTTGATAAACCCGCCATATCGTTGACCCAGGATTCCACGCCCGGGGTCTCGCATCCTTCCACTGCAGAAGAATCCTGCGCCGGGCTACCAGGGACGCAAAGGCCAGAATACCGGCCTCTTTCACCTCCTGCACTCCCGGCTCCGCTGCTACCCCAAATATTGCGAGCCCCCAGCCCGGCTCAACCCTGGAGCCAACCACCCTTGACAGCGTCTCCATGACGCCCCTCCAAAAGCCCTCCAGCGTAGGGCACGCCCAGAATGTGTGGGTATAGTTTGCTGGGCTCCCTGAACACCTGCCCTCTCTCCCAAAGAACCGGTTCAGCCTAGCCCGTCATGTGCGCCCTATGCAGCACCTTAAATTGAATTAAACTGAGCCTCGCGTAGGAGGAGGAATTCACCCTCCCCAGGGCATCCGCCCACACCCCCTCGTTGATCTCCTCTCCTAGCTCCTCCTCCCACTTATCTTTCAGCTCCTCCACCGAGGCCTCCTCCCCCTCCTGCATCACTTGATAGATTGCCAAAATCCTCCCCTCACCAACCCATGTCCCCGAGAGCACCCTGTCCTGAACCCCCCTTGGCGGCAACAGTGGAAACTCCGCCACCTGACAAACGCCCTTACCTGCATATATCTGAAGGTGTTCCCTGGGGGAAGGCCAAACCTCCCCTCCAACTCCTCCAGGGTTGCAAACTTCCCATCGGGAAAAAGGTCCCCCATCCGCCTGATACCTGCCCTGTGCCAACTCAGAAACCCTCCGTCCATCCACCCTGGTACAAACCGGTGGTTCCCCCGTATCGGGGACCAGACTGAAGCCTTCACCTCCCCCCTATGCCACCTCCACTGCCCCCAAATTTTGAGGGTAGCCGCCACCACCGGACTCGTAGTATATCTTGTTGGGGGGAGCGGCAACGGCGCCGTCACCAGCGCCTCCAGGCTCGTGCCCACACAGGACGCCGCCTCCAGCCTCTTCCACGCTGCCCTCTCCCCCTCCATCACCCACCTACATATCATCGCCACATTGGCGGCCCAGTAGTACCCACATAGGTTGGGCAACGCCAAACCCCCCATATCCCTACCCCACTCCAGGAACACCCTCCTCACCCTTGGGGTCTTCTGCACCCACACAAACCCCATAATACCCCTATTGACCCATCTGAAGAAAGCCTTAAGAATCATGATAGGGAGGCACTGGAAGAGGAACAAAAACCTCGGGAGCACCATCATTTTGACAGACTGGACCCTGCCCGCTAGGGAGAGTGGCAACACATCCCACCTCCTAAACTCCCTCCTCCATCTGTTCCACCAGCTTCGTAAAGTTGAGCCTGTGTAGGGCCCAGCAGCTCCTGGCTACCTGGACCCCCAGGTACCTGAAACTCCTCTCCGCCCTTTTCAGCGGGAGTTCCCCAATCCCTCTCTCCTGGTCCCCTGGATGTACTACGAACAGCTCACTCTTCCCCGCGTACTGTAGTGATTCTATGATGATTCTATGATCATGTTTTTCACCTTCCGCCTCAGAATTCTCGTGTCATGTCTCACTTGTCATGTTTCACTTAGAAGTTCCTGATTTTCCGCTTTCGGAAGTTCACCACATGATGATATTTTGAGTCAGAACTGAAACACTTGTTAATTGTTCCCTCACCATTCATGGGATTCATTTGCCTATTAGTGATGTCCTGTCTCCAGGTCTCCTTTCACCCTCATTCAAAACCTGACAAAGTCCGACTCTGTTTCTTGGCATCCAATAGATCATTTTTCTTGTGAATTTCATCAATGAACCCGAATAAAAGATCCAAACCTTCACCAGTGTTCAACTGACGGACATCCAGCTCACAAAATACTTTGCTTCCAATTTTACTTTAGTTCGGAAATGACATTGCCAAGGCCAAACCTTGTTTCCTCCTTGATAGGAACGTCACCCGTGTATACATCTCCACTTCATTCTTCTACTAGTCGTATGGCTCAGACTGGGGGAACATTGGCGGGTAATCAGATCCTGACAATTCACACTTTCTTTCAGCCATTTCGCACAAAATCTACTCGCATTGTAAGCTTCATCCTGAAGTTTTATTTTCCAATCTCCATCATTAGACAAGCACGTTATTATCCTGACAGCCTTATAGTGAAGGAAGAAACTGGAGCCAATCTTTACTTTGTATATATTTATTCACAGAGTGAAACATTACAGGTATGTAACTCCTAACTCCATTCCATGCTCTGTCAATGTTTCTTTATATTCGCTCTTGTAAACATCCAATATTCACCACTTGTCTATATTTAACCCCAAATTATACAATTAACACCCACAGTTAGAACATCTATCTAAAATGTCTCTAATGGGTGTGACTGTCATGGTGTCTCAGCAGGTTGGATGATTCAGTGAATCAGTTCCCTCGCTCGGAGCAGATGAACTGCCTCTCCCCTCCGTGTGACCTCGCTGGTGCTTCCGCAGGCTGGAAGGATCAGCAAATCCCTTCCCACATTTAGAGCAGGTGAATGGCTTCTCTCCAGTGTGTACGCGTCGGTGTGTCCGCAGACTGGATGACTCAGTGAATCCTTTCCCACACACAGAGCAGGTGAACGGCCTCTCTCCGGTGTGAACTCTCCGGTGCTTCCACAGGCTGGATAAATCAGTGAATCCCTTCCCGCACGCAGAGCAGGTAAACGGCCTCTCTCCAGAGTGAATTCGCTGGTGTGTCAGCAGACTGGTGGACCTAGTAAATCCCTTCCCACACACAGAACAGGGAAATGGCCTCTCTCCAGTGTGAACTGCCTGGTGTCGGAGTAGGGTTGATAACTGAGTGAATCCCTTCCCACACACGGAGCAGGTAAATGACCTCTCCCCAGTGTGAACTGCTTGGTGGTTCTGCAGGGTGGATGATGCACTGAATCCCTTGCCACACACAGTGCAAGTGAACGGCCTCTCCCCGGTGTGAACCCGATGATGGATCAGTAGGTGGGATGACCGAGTGAATCCCTTCCCACAGTCAGAACAGGTGAATGGCCTCTGCCCGGTGTGAACTCTCTGGTGCTTTTGCAGGGCAGAGGAATCCCTGAATCCCTTCCCACATTCCGAGCAGCTGAACAGCTTCTCCCTGGCGTGTATTCGCTGATGTCTCCGCAGGTTGGATGAAAGAGTGAATCCCTTCCCACACACGGAGCAAGTGAATGACCTCTCCCCAGTGTGAATTCGCTTGTGTCTACGGAGGCTGGATGAATCCCCAAATCCCTTCCCACATTCAGAGCAGGTGAACGGCCTTTCCCCAGTGTGAATGCGACTGTGTGTCAGAAGACGGGATGAATCAGCAAATCCCTTCCCACATTCAGAGCATGTGAATGGCTTCTCTCCGGTGTGAACTCGCTGGTGTGTCAGCAGGTTGGATGACTGAGAGAATCCCTTCCCACAATCAGGGCAGGTGAACGGCTTCTCCCCAGTGTGACTGCGTCGATGAATCTCCAGCTCGCAAGGGGCTTTGAATCCCTTTCCACAGTCCACACATTTCCATGGTTTCTCTCTGGCCTTCTGTTCCTCCAGGTTTGACAATTAGTTAAAGCCTCGTCTTCACACAGAACATGTGTACAGTCCCTCCTGGTGTGATATTTTTTCAGGCTGTGTAAACTGTACACTCTTACTCGGGCGTATACTTCTTAATGCTTTTCCAGTCACGCGGATGTTTAATCCTTTATCCTCACAGACAGATTCTAGGTACAGAGGCCGATGATATTCACGCTTTGATTAATCAAGTGACTCTATTAGATCTGAATGTGATGTTTGTTTTGATCTGTAAAAGAAGTTTACAAAAGTCAACATCGTCCATATCGAAAAGAAATTGAGAACAGAAAATTCCAGCTTCAATGAAACATTTTTTTCTTCTCTTATTCCCAAAAGGTTGTAAATCTCCGTCCCACACACTCTCCCACTTTTCTCACTCTGCTGTACCTGATATCACCCTCCCAATTTTCCTGAATTTCTGATTCATGCTGATCAACAGATCCATGCTTACAGCTTACTATCCAGTACAGAAAATCTTCAGGCAGGTTCTTCACCTATATTCTATATATACATTATACATATGTATCCCATATATGTATATATAACTGGACTAAAAGTGTGGAAAATACAATATTACTTATTTTTTTTATAAATTTAGATTACCCAATTATTTTTTCCAATTAAGGGGCAATTTAGCGTGGCCAATCCTCTGCACATTTTTGGGTTGTGGGGGCGAAACCCACGCAGACACGGGGAGAATATGCAAACTCCACACAGACAGTGACCCAGAGCCGGGATCGAACCTGGGACCTCAGCGCCGTGAGGCGGATGTGCTAACCACTAGGCCACCAATATTACTTATTGAGAGATAACTGGAGAATGTGAGGACAAGCTTTATTTGGACAGCAAGTGGTCATAAACTCTCCGTATGTGGATGGTGGAAGCAGAGACAATTCATGATTTCAAAATTATACTGGATGGTCATTTCAATGAAATAAACTTGCAGGGCAGCGATACAGAAGGAGAATGGGACTGACTGGATTGCTCTACAGAGAGTTGGCTTGGATTTGAGTTGCAGAATACACTCCCTCTATGCTGCAATGTCCCTCTGACTGGAAATATATAACATAACTATCTGGACTCAAAACGTTAGCTATTTTCTCTCCTTACAGATGCTGCCAGACCTGCTGAAATTTTCCAGCATTTTCTCTTTTGGTTTCTGATTCCAGCACCCACAGTAATTTGCTTTTTCTTCTTTTTTTAAATTTAGAGTACCCAATTCATTTTTCCCAATTAAGGGGCAATTTAGCATGGCCAATCCACCTACCCTGCACATCTTTGGGTTTTGGGGGTGAAACCCACGCAGACACCGGGAGAATGTGCAAACTCCACACGGACAGTGACCCAGAGCCGGGATCGAACCTGGGACCCACTGCGCCACCGTGCTGCCCAATTTGCTTTTACTTAACATAACTACAGTATTGCAGGACAAGACTAGAAATAATACATGTTCTTTACAGCAGAACCAAAAATAATATACCTAATGTGTACCATTAAAACGCGAGAAATATCTCTGTTGTTACAATCCCCATAGAGACTGATAACCTTAAAATGAACAAATTCCCAGACAATCCCAATGGAAAAAAATCAACGACGAGGTTTCACTTTTAAAAACTTTTGCTGCAATAATCAAATTAAAAGCAACATAAGTGAATCATGCATTAACAAATGAACAGAATTTGAACAGACAGGATAAATTTGACTTTAAATAGCTCACACAATAAAGATTTCCCCCTTTAACATATTTGGCACTGATTCCAGTTATAGAATCCTCTGTATTTCCCAGGTACAGATTCAGTTATTTACCTCCTACAGGAGGTTGGACTGAAGTCCCTTCAGACAGATGTCTCCCCACAGCCTATTCCCACAGGCAGCCCCAGGAATCACAGCCTCTGGATCCCGCACTGCTGGATTACCCGCCCCTGGTCTCTCACTGCTACATTCCCTGCCTCTGTATCTCTCACTGCTGGATTTCCCACCTCTGGATCTCTCACTGCTGTATTCCCCGCCTCTGTATCTCTCACTGCTGGATTTCCCACCTCTGGATCTCTCACTGCTGGATTACCCGCCCCTGGTCTCTCACTGCTACATTCCCTGCCTCTGTATCTTTCACTGCTGGATTTCCCACCTCTGTATCTCTCACTGCTGGATTCCCCACCTCTGGATCTCTCACTGCTGGATTCCCCGCCTCTGGATCTCTAACTGCTGGATTCCCCGCCTCTGGATCTCTCACTGCTAGATTTCCCACCTCTGGATCTCTCACTGCTGGATTCCCCACCTCTGGATCTCTCACTGCTGGATTCCCCACCTCTGGATCTCTCACTGCTGGATTCCCCACCTCTGGATCTCTCACTGCTGGATTCCCCACCTCTGGATCTCTCACTGCTGGATTCCCCACCTCTGGATCTCTCACTGTTGGATTCCCCATCTCTGGATCTCTCACTGTTGGATTTCCCACCTCTGGATCTCTCACTGCTGGATTTCCCACCTCTGGATCTCTCACTGCTAGATTTCCCACCTCTGGATCTCTCTGCTGGATTTCCCACCTCTGAATCTCTCACTGCTGGATTTCCCACCTCTGGATCTCTCACTGCTGGATTCCCCACCTCTGGATCTCTCACTGCTGGATTGCCCTCATCAGCCTTTTTGTTCTTCTTTTCCCAGCTGCTCAGACTTCCTTCCTCTCCATCTCCCACTCACAGCCTCACTGTTCACTTACTAAACTCCCCTTTTCTATCTGAAAACCTCTCAAAACCTGTCTGTATCGCTTCTCCCACTTCTCAACGCAAACTGTTTCACTCACAGATATTGGACACAGGAGGTCTGTGCTGTGAAGCTCTGTGACCATGACTCTCAGACTCAGTCTGAGTAAAGCGCCATCTTCAACCCCACAAAGCTCACCCTCTGATTGGTTGGAGGACCAGAGTCCTCCCAGTCCTCCAGGGCGTCCGATTGGCTGGAGCTGTCAGCCGGTTGCCTGGAAACCTTGTGTCGAGGAGGTTCAGTGCAAGGGGGAAAACAATGAGTGGGGGGGCGGGGCCACCGTGTCCGCGCGCCGGGCCTGCGCACTGGAACCCCAGGACCTCACCGCGGAGCAGATTCAGGGTGGGTTCCGCTGTGACGTCACAATGCCACAGAGAGCCGTTCCCAGCACGCACTGTCCCATTGGGAGGAGATCACACGGGTTCCAAAAGGAAAATGATGCGGATTGGACAACAGCTCAGCCGCGCCTGGAGGTCAAAGTGTCTCCCACCCCCACGTGGGCTCAAGTTCCGATGGTGCAAGGAATTGACCAATGGGAGGAGGTAGTGGAACGGAAGCACTCTGATCACCCAGCCAATCAGAATACGGGCTTTGTGCCAATGGCTGCAGGGAGTTGCGTCCATTGTGTGAATGTGGAGCTTGTAAAGCTGCTCATTCCAGCCCAGCAAAGCTGCTGCTCCACCTCTGAATGTAGATTGAGATTCACACAGACTAACCCCCCCTCCCCCTCTCCCGTGTCCAATATCTGTGAGTAAAACACTTTGTTTTCTCATACTTTCCATTTATTTTCTCATTGGGGGCTTCGATTGCTGACTTGCAGGAACTGAAGGGAAAGGAAGTGAATCCAGGGAGGATGCAGACTCTGGCCCAGAACTCTCTCATACACAAAGGGATTGACATTCTTTTCTCCCTTACCTTGACACATTTAATTGTCTGGCTAAAAGGATGGTCCCTTTCCTCGTGTTCACAATTAAAGGTCTGGTTTCCCCACGAGATGGCTAACATTTATGAGGACAGTAAATTCTGAGATGAGAGATATGTCTCAAGGTGTTTTATGATGTTTTTCAGATACATTAATCAATTTTGTTTATTAGTTACAATCCTATGTTTTTCATGTATGGTACGATCTGACTGGACTGTACACAGAACAATACATTTCACTGTACCTCAGTACACGTGACAAATCTGAATCTTGTAATATAATACTCTAGTTACTTTACAGATTTTCAATTGTCGAATCATTGCAGCACAGAGAGTCAATTGAACAACTTGTGTCCATTTTGACAGTCTTTAGATCAGTTCAGTAAGTACCATTCCCCTTTTATATCTCTGTCCCCCTGCAAGATTATTTCTTCAAGTGCCTACTCAATTTCATTTTGAAATCATTGATCACATCCAGATTCACCATTCTCACAGACTGTAAGTTCCTGGCCATATGCATTCATTCATAAATAAAGTGCTTCCTTCCATTCTCTCTGATTCCTTAATCAAGTGATGCAGTGTATATTACATATTTTTAATTCAGTAATATGTACATATCCACGGCTAGCAGAGTACATGATGATTTTCAGGTCTCTGTGCCTTGGAAAGGAAGCAGTGAGCATGAATTGCCATTCAGGAAAATTATAAGGATATATATTCAGGACAGATGAGTAGAATGGAGGGAGAGTGTGTGGAACGGAGATTTACAGCTTTTGGGGAATGAGAGAGGAAGGGATATTCCATGGAAACTAGCATTGTAAGTTCTGAAATTCTATCATGTCCTTACAGCGGTATGTTTGTGAACCTCTTTTACAGGACATTAGAAGAGGATTTTAAATTGGGAAACTCAAACCAAATATTGCGTCAAGATCTAACAGAGTGACTGGATTCATCAGGACCTCAATATCATCAGCCTTTGAATGTGGAAGGATAAATGTTTGTCTGTGGGAAAACACTTCAAGCATAACTGTGACTGGAAAAGCACCGACACACACCCGAGTGAGAGTGTTCCAGTGAACTGACTGCAAAGAGCTTTAATTAGTTGCACAGCTTGAAACAAATCACACCATTTATAGTGAGGAGAGATTGTATAACTTTTCTGTGTGTGGACGAGACTTCAACTAACTGGCGAACCTGGAGAGACACAAGGGCACCAACACCATGGTGAAACCATGGAAATGTGGGGACTGTGGAAAGGGTTTCTGCACCCCATCTGCACTGGAAACCCATCAACGTGTTCACACTGGGGAAAGACCATTCACCTGCACTAAGTGTGGGAAGGGATTCACTCAGTCATCTACCTTGCTGAAGCACAGGCGAGTTCACACTGGGGAGAGGCCGTTCATCTGTTCAGAATGTGGGAAGGGATTCAGTAATTCATCTCAGCTGTTGACACACAAGCGAGTTCACACTGGGGAGAAGCCATTCATCTGTTCCCAATGTGGGAAAGGATTCACTCAGTCATGCAACCTGATGATGCATCAGCGCGTTCACACTGGGGAGAGACCGTTCACTTGCTCGGAGTGTGGAAAAGGATTCAGTGATTCATCTGCCCTCCTGACACACAAGCGAATTCACACAGGGGAGAGGCCATTCATCTGCTCTGTGTGTGGGAAGGGATTTCCACAGTCATCAAACCTACTGACGCACCGGCGGGTTCACACTGGGGAGAGGCCCTTCATCTGCTCGGAATGTGGGAAAGGATTCACTCAATTATCCCACTTGCAAACACACCAGCGAATTCACACTGGGAAAAGGCCATTCACCTGCCCGGAGTGTGGGAAAGGATTCATTCAGTCATGCAATCTGGTGATGCACCGGCGAGTCCACACTGGGGAGAGGCCATCCATCTGCTCTGAATGTGGTAAGGGATTCAGAGATTCATCCACCCTTCTGAGACACCAGCGAATTCACACTGGTGAGAGGCCATTCACGTGCTCAGTGTGTGGGAAGGGATTCTGTCAGTTGTGCAGTCTGCTGAGACACCGGCAGGTTCACACCGGGCAGAGGCTGTTCGCCTGCTCTGAGTGTGGGAAGAGATTCACTCAGTCATCCCGCCTGCTGGGACACCAGCGAGTTCACACGTGATGACAGGGGTTGGATTCTGTTGATATTGCTGCCGTTAATCACATCCAGGGCTGAACCATGTTCATTCTGACAGTTCCTGAAGTAAAGTCAGAGGGTTTCTTTCTGCTGGACTGGCCGGTCGTACAACATTGCTTCACTTTTCCTCGTGACCACACCTCAGAAAGGGATCTTTGGCCGTGAAACACTTTGAGATGCCCTGAGGTGGTGAAAGGTGCTATTTAAATGCAAGTTTCTTTGTAAATCGATACGCTCATATCCTTACAGGCAGATCATCGAGCAGGAGCATGAGCCAGCAAACGCCAGCTGACAGCGGGAGGGAAAGAACTCCCAGTGTGGACTGCAGTTGTTTCCCTTCACAGGCCACTGAATACATTGTGGAAACAGACCATTTGAAGAGGGTGCCTTGACTTTCTGGTCTGAACTGCATCCCTATTCCCGCTGTGTAATGCTGGCTGAGAATAGACATTGGGGCTGCTCAATGTCCTGAAAGTACCTCTGCCATTTGGCATGGGAGTATCCCTTTAAGAAATGTTTTTGTCTTATCACATGGCTTCAGTGATGTCATTTTGTGGGTGGAGCAGGGCTGTGGCTCTGAGTTTTACTTTTGCTTTGAGGTTTTGGACTGGTTTGAACTGCACAGGTTGAAAGAAGAGTCTCTCTATCTTCATTTTCAAAGCTGTTTCCAGACTGCTTGATAAAAGGGATAATTGCTTCCTGGAAGGAATTCAAACCTGCTGTTTGAAGAGGGGAACAGAGTATCACTAACACGTCTTATCCCAGTAAGAATGCCGTGTGCTGGGCCACACCTTTGAAAAGGGGTTTCTGGTTTACTTGGATTTTGTTATTGAATTGGAACAGTTAAGAGGGAGTTCACTAAGGCTTATACATAGATTACTGTAGCTGTGTGGGGTCTTTATGTTTGTAGTTGATAAAAATTCTTACTGTGTGTGTTTATACAAATATTAACTAAATTTGTAGGATCATAGAATTTACATGTGCAGAAGGAGGCTATTCAGTTCTTTGAAAAAGCACCCTACCCAAGCCCATACCCCCACCATATCCCCATAACCCAGTGACCCCACCCAACACGAAGGGCAGTTTTGGGTACTGAGGGCAATTTAGCATAGCCAACCCACCTAACCTGCACATCTTTGGACTGTGGGAGGAAACCGGAGCACCCGGAGGAAACCCAGACACGGGGAGAACGTGCAGACTCCGCACAGACAGTGACCCAGCCGGGAATCGAACCTGGGACCCTGGAGCTGTGAAGCAACTGTGCTAACCACCATGCTACCGTGCTGCCAAGAATAAAGCTTGTTTTTTGATTCAAAGCACCTAGGAACTAATGATACCTCAAAGGCAGGCTCTTGTGCGCATTGTAACCAAAATCAATAATTAATTGTAGGTCAGGTGAACTCCATAATACACTTTGGAGTTTTCTAAACCCTGGCCCATAACAAATTGGGGGCTCTTGGGATAAAAGTCTATCTTTCATGATTGGGTTGGCTTAGTGAACTTAAAGATAGTGAGGGGTGACCATATTTGTGTTTGCTTTTCAGGCGTTGTATTCAGGTTTTAGCAGAATGTGTCGTGGACAATGGCTTTCAGATGCTCAGAGTTTTTGGGATAGAGACGGTCACGCGTAGTACCTTAAAAAAGGCTTTTAGATTTGGAAAAACATTGCAGTTAACATTGCCTGACAAAATATGAAAAGAGGAGGCAATTGTGGCGGTAGCTGAGCGTTTAAAATGGCCTGAGACACAGTCAGAATCACTTGAAATGGGGGCAGCACGGTGGCGCAGTGGATAGCACTGCTGACTCATGGCGGCGAGGTCCCAGGTTCGATCCCGGCTCTGGGTCACTGTCCATGTGGAGTTTGCACATTCTCCCCGTGTTTGCATGGGTTTCTCCCCCACAACCCAAAGATGTGCAGGCTAGGTGGATTGAACACGCTAAATTGCCCCTTAATTGGAAAAATGAATTGGATACTCTAAATTTATATTAAAAAAGAATGCCCCTGCAGAAGGCTTTTAAGAGATATAATTAACTTAGAATTGAATTGGAGTTTTCACATTCTCCCAGTGTTTGTGTGGGTTCCGCCCCCACAACCCTCTGGTGAAATTTTTTTTTTCTTTAATGCCTCTTGCTATACAGTGGATTGCACACCCCCACAACCCAAAGATGTGCAGGGTAGGTGGATTGGCCACGCTAAATTGCCCCTAAATTGGAAAAAATGAATTGGGTACTCCAAATTTATTTTTAAAAAAGAATCACTTGAAATGGCAAGAATTCAATTACAGATCAAGCGGCTCAAACATGAAAAAGAATTAAAGCAGCTTTAATACGAAATGAGGGAAAAAGAAAGAATAGCCCTAGCAGAACAAAAAGGGAGGTTCAGATCAGGGAAAAAGAGAGAGGAAAAAGAAGAAGAGAGAGACTTTGAACTTCAGAAACTGGCCCTGAAACGTGAAAGTCAGTTAAAATTGGCAGAAGTAAAGAGACACATACAGTCTGAGGATAGTGATGAGGATAAAGAGCAAGAGTGTCACAGTCAAAGGTTTGGTGGGGATCTATTTAAATATGTCGAAGCATTGCCAAGGTTTGATGTGAAGGATGTAAAAGCCTTTTTCATTTCATTTGAGAAGGTACCTGAACAAATGAAATGGCCACAGGGCATGTTGGTATTACTGATTCAAACAACGTTGGTAGGTAGAGCTAGCGAAGTGTTTGCATCAGTATCAGAGGAGGTATTTGGGACGTATGAGTAAGTGAAAAAATCCATCTTAGGTGCATATGAACTAGTGCCTGAAGCCTACAGACAAAGGTTCAGAAATGTAAGGAAAGAACCTGGTCAAACAAACATGGAATTTGAAAGGATCAAACAGAGTAATTTTGATAAGGGCTTTGAAAATAGACCAATCGTTTGAAGCTCTTAGAGATAATGTTGGAAGAGTTTAAAAATTCAATTCCTGATGTAGTGAGAACTCATGTGGAAGAGCAGAGTGTTAAAACTGTGAGATTAGCAGCAGAAATGGCAGATGATTAGAATTAGTTCATAAATCAAAGTTTGGTTTCCAAAATCAGTTTCAGCCGGTGGGGGATAGAAACTGAGGAAAAGAGAAGTACTCAAGTGGTAAAGGGGATCTGATGGGAGACAATAAGGATAGTGTACCTCAGATTAAAAAGGAAATCCAGGAGGGTGGAAGAGAAATGAAAAGTTGTAGATATTTTTACTGTAATAAACTAGTCCATGTAAAGTCACAGTATTGGGGTTGAAGAAAAGCACAGGGAAGACTGATGTGGTAAAACAGGATACGCTAGTGGGGTTTGTTAAAGTGGTAAAAGAAAGCCCAATTGAAGCGAAGGAGGTGCAAAAGAATGTACAGCCTGATCAAGAGGTGATTGATAATGTACCAGATCACTTCAAAGAATTTACTTGTGTGGGTAATGTTTACTCATGTGTACCAGGAGGAGTAGGTAAAGAAGTCAGAATTTAAGGGCTAAGGAAGCTAGTCAATCTTTGATGGTAAGAGATGAAGAGTTATGTAGTTTGGGAGGAATATTGCCATAGAAGGTGGTAATATGTGGAATTCCGGGTGAGAAGACGGTATTCCATTATATCAGGTGAGGTTGGAAAGTCCAGTGAAGAGTGGTGAAGTGGAGGCACTGCAGCCTCACGGTGCCAAGATCCCAGGTTCGATCCTGGCTCTGGGTCACTGTCTGAGTGCAGTTTGCACATTCTCCCCGTGTTTGCGTGGGTTTCGCCCCCACAACCCAAAGATGTGCAGGGTAGGTGAATTGGCCACGCTAAATTGCCCCTTAATTGGAAAAATGAATTGGGTACTCTAAATGTATTTTAAAAAAGGTTACTCAAGGAGTTTATGGATAGCTTCAGAGTAAAACAATTTAAATCAACTGTGTACCATCCAGAATCGCAGGAAGCGTTGGAATGGTGGCATCAGATGTTAAAGACAATGTTGAGGGCTTATTGTCAAGATTATCCAGAGGATTGGGATAAAAGAATTCCATTCGTACTGTTTGCAATTAGGGATGCACCTAATGAGTTAACCAAATTCAGTCCTTTTGAACAAATTTTTGGTCATGAGGTAAGGGACCACTTAAATCGATTGAGGAAAAATTGGTGAATGAGCAGTCTGAAATTACATTATTGGATTATGTTTCAAATTTTAGGGAACAATTAAATAGAGGAGGTGAATTGGCTAGACAAAATGTAAAAGTTGCACAGCATGTGATGAAACAGGTAGTGGACAAGAAATCCAAAGTTCGTAGTTTTGCCAGTGGAGATAAAATTTTAGTATTGTTACCAGTGGTAGGTGGACCTTTAAAAGCTAGGTTTTGTGGACCTTATCAGATTGAAAGGAAATTGAATGAGGTGAATTATGGGGTTAGAAACACCAGATAGAAGGAAGACTCACTGAGTGTGTCATGTAAATATGTTTAAAAGGTACTTTGAAAGGGAAGGAGAGAAAAAGGAGGAGGTTTTCATGATTCTAACTCAAAATGAAGAACCAAATCCAGATGACTCTGAATTTGACATTCCTCAAATTAAATTGGATAATGAGGATGTTCTTAAAAATTGGGATAAATTATTGAGTTACCTTCCAGAGGAAACACAAACTGACCTGAAAGAGTTACTAGTATCACATGGGAAAGTTTGTGGAAATAAGTTGGTAAGTACTAAAATGGTTATATGTGATGTCAATGTGGGAAATTATGTTCCAATTAAAGATCCATACAGACTTAACCCGTTGAAATTGGCACAGGTTCAAAAAAAATTGCAAGTATGCATATGGATGGCATAATTGAAGTGGGTTGCAGCCAATGGATCTCACCCATAGTGATGGTACTGAAACCGGATGGTACCCAACAATTGTGTGTGGACTATAGAAAGGTTAATGCAGTTACAAGAACAGACTCTTATACTATCCCACGGTTGGAGGACTGCATTGAGAGGGTGGGACAATCAGCTTTTATCTCCAAACTGGATTTACTTAAAGGTTACTGGCAGGTGCCTTCATCCGAAAGGGCGAAGGAGATTTCAGCTTTTGTGACTCCAATTTGTACATACCAATTCAAAGTTCTGCCATTTGGCATTAAAAACACCCCAGCCACATTTCAATGGTTAACTAACAAAGTAATTTCAAGATTACCCAATTGGGCGGTATACATAGACGATCTGGTGATTTTTAGTCAGACATGGAAAGAACATTTAAAGCATTGGATGGAGTTATTCAATGGACTTCAGGAGGCAGGTTTGTTGGTAAACCTAGCCAAACATGAGTTTTGAAAAGCCCAAGTCATGTTCCTTGGCCATGCAATTGAACATGGACAAATGGTCCCACAGGATTTGAATCCAAAAGTTATTGGGGAGTGTCCAATGCCCTCGACACAAAGGGAAATAATGAGATTTCTTGGCATGAGATTTACCGTAAATTTGTGCCGGACTTTAGCAGCGTGGTTGCTCCACTGACGGACGTGCTGAAGAAGTGTAGCAAATTTCAGTGGACGGTGGAGTGTCAACAGGCATTTGATGGCCTGAAGGCTGTGTTAACCACGGCTCCTGTGTTGGCCACCCCAAATTACACAAAACCATTGAAGGTGGCTATTGATGCGAGTGATGTGGGCGTTGGTGCTATGCTCTTGCAAGAAGACGACGAAGGAATAGATCAGCATATTGGATATTTTTCCGAAAAATTAAATGATCACCAGAGGAAGTATTCAACAATTGCAAAGGAGACTTGAGCTTGCTGCTGGCTTTGCAACATTTTAACATTTATGTTATCAGCAATTTGGCTGAAACAATTATAAATACTGATCTTAATCCATTGACATTTTTAGAGCGATTCAGGAATACAAATGCCAGACTTTCGGTGGAGTTTATTATGACAGCCATTTATTTTTAAATTATACATGTGGCAGGATGAGAAAATGTGATAGCCGATGCTTTGTCACGAATGTGATGAAGAGAATGGTGGAAGAAGAACTAAAATGGACTATTATTATCAATTATTGCCTGTTTTGTTTTTCTTTAAAAAAAGTATGTTTATTGTCAATTGGTATTAATGGGCAAGTGAAAAGGTTTAAAATGAAACCATCTTTGAAGTTGATGGGTTTTTTTTCTTGGGGAGGTGTCATGGCAGTGTCCCTTTAAGAAATGTTTTTGTCTTATCACATGGTTTCAGTGATGTTATTGAGTGGGTGGAGCTCAACTGTGGCTCTGAGTTTTAATTTGTTTTGAGGTTTTGGACTGGCTTGAACTGCACAGATTGAAAGAAGTGTTTCTCTATCTTCATTTTAAAAGCTGTTTCCAGACTGCTTGATAAAAGAGATAATTGTTTTCTGGAAGGAATTCAAACCTGCTGTTTGAAAAGGGGAACAGAGTATCACTAACAAGTCTTTTCCCAGTAAGAATGCCATGTGCCAGGCCACACCTTTGAAAAGGGGTTTCTGGTTTTACTTGGATTTTGTTATTGAATTGGAAGTTAAGAGGGAGTTCATTAAGGATTATACATAGATTACTGTGTGCGGTCTTTATGTTTGTAGTTGATAAAAATTCTTACTGTGTGTGTTTATACAAGTGTTAACTAAATTTGTAGAATAAAGCTTGTTTTTTGATTAAAAGCGCCGAAGAACTCTGTTGAATAACATCTGAAAGACAGGCTCTTGAGCATTGTAACCAAAATCAATAAACAGTGGTAGGTCAGGTGAACTTCATTATATTCTTTGCAGTTTTCAAAACCCTGGCCCATAACACATTGAAGATGGCCAAATGTTATGTTTTCTCCCTGTTATTCTGTTCGTCACTAATTTATTTCACAAACTAATAGACATATTTCACTGGACCTTGCTGCACTGGTCAGATATGGCCCATGGAAGAACTGAATCACTTTGGCCAAGATTGAGATCCTGGAATTTGTTTGAAGGATCCATTCACATCGGGTGACCAGTTGAATTGACCTTTTTTTTTCGATAATTGTGGCTTGTTTTCTTTTGAATGTTGATTGTTTCGGAATGTTGTGGATTGTATCTGTTTATCACCCCCAGCTGCCGAAATGTGAGCAGTTTTCAGAGCAGGTTGTTGGCTGTGAATTGGCCTGACGTCTGCTCGGTGAGATGGATACTGTTAATAAACAGATTTACTTTATTAGCTTTGTGGTTACAGAGCATGTTTTCATCCCTATTTATTTGTCTGTAATACAATATCACAAAAATGTATTTATTTGAAGAAAATGTGATACACAAATAGCTTATGGCCTAAGGATGAAATGATTAGATTTAGTGAACATACGGATCTGATCCTGGATTTCTTTTATATTCATACACAGGACCTGGTCCTCTGCACACAAAAGAAATTTGTCCAGGCACTACATTTTTCAATTAAACAAAAGCTTGGAGGACAATTCTTCCCTAATGCATCCCCATGGAAATGACTTGAGCAATCAGAGTCCACTGCCATTTTTGTACTTAATCAAAGCTTTGGGGAACAGTTCCCTGGTTTTCCTATGGCGGTGCTTCAATGAATTGGGAGTCCACTTGTCAACCAATCTGCACCTTATTCCTCCGACAGTATGAATTATTGTTCCCTTTGAAATTTGGTATTCTCGCATCTATCCTGATCATTACAAAGTGAAAAGCTTCAACAATATGTCGATCTCTTTCAGCAATATTCAATTTTGTGAAAGAATTTGAGTGAAATGTGGTTCTCTCCTTCCCAACAAGTTATTGTGAACAATGATAACAAGTGTGTTTGAATCAGAAGATTAATATATATATTGTTAAAAATTCTGTGTTTAAATTTAAAAGATCAATCATTTCTGATCACTGTGCAATGATTAAGGAATGTGCAGTCATCAACTAATCCCACACTCCCAATATAGTCTGGTGTCAGATTATTAATGAATCACAAAAAGGCTGATGTCATCTTATGACATCATCACAACAGAATGTGATGACATCAGTGGATTACACAATCCCAATACATAAATGATCTGGACGAAGGTATAAGTGGTCTGATGAGCAAGTTTGCAGATGATACTAAGATTGGTGGAGTTGCAGAAAGCGAGGCGGACTGTCAGAGAATACAGCAAAATATAGATAGATTGGAGAGTTGGGCAGAGAAATGGCAGATGGAGTTCAATCCAGACAAATGCGAGGTGATGCACTTTGGGAGATCTAACACAAGAGCAGACTATATGGTCAATGGAAGAGTCCTGGGGAAAATTGATGTCCAGAGAGATCTGGGAGTTCAGGTCCATTGTACCCTGAAGGTGGCAACGCAGGTTGATAGAGTGGTCAAGAAGGCATACAGCATGCTTGCCTTCATCGGACGGGGTATTGAGTACAAGAGTCGGCAGGTCATGTTACAGTTGTATCGGACTTTGGTTAGGCCACATTTGTAATACTGCGTGCATTTGTAAATCTGGTCGCCACATTACCAGAAGGATGTGGATGCTTTAGAGAGGGTGCAGAGGAGGTTCACCAGATGTTACCTGGTATGGAGGGTGCTAGCTATGAAGAAAGGTTGAGTAGATTAGGATTGTTTTTGTTGGAAAGACGGAGGTTGAGGGGAGACCTGATTGAGGTCTACAAAGTTATGAGAGGTATGGACAGGGTGGATAGCAACAAGCTTTTTCCAAGAGTGGGGGTGTCAGTTACAAGGGGGTCACGATTTCAAGGTGAGAGGTGAAAAGTTTAAGGGAGATGTGCGTGGAAAGTTTTTTACGCAGAGGGTGGTGGGTGCCTGGAATGCTTTGCCAGCTGAGGTGGTAGAGGTGGGTACGATAGCATAATTTAAGATGCATCTGGACAGATAAATGAACAGGTGGGGAACAGAGAGAAGTAGACCTTGGTAAATAGGCAACAGGTTTAGATAAAGGATCTGGATCGGCGCAGGCTGGGAGGGCCAAAGGGCCTGTTCCTGTGCTGTAATTTTATTTGTTCTTTGTTCAGTGGAGTGCTGTGATGTCAGCTGGACTTCAGACATAAGCAGTGTGATGGGAAATGTACAGAATAGTCCCAGTTTTCTTCAATAGAGAAACTCTGCTGCCCCTGTCCCAACTCACGCTGAGTCCCGTTCACCTCTAACCCCCTGCACTCCCTGATCTACATTGACTGCCGTTCAATTAATGCCTCCATTTTAAACTTGTGCTTGAGCCTGATTTTACCTCTGGAAGAGTGACTAGGATGTTGAGTCAGTTAAAATCAGGTCCATTCTTTTCAAATCCTTTCACAGCCTCATCAAATCACCAGGTGGTCACAAATTCCAATCTCCCATCTCCAATCTTCTCCAGTTGAATAACCCTCTGAGATATCTGTGCTCCACTAATTCTGCCCTCTTCAATATCCCTGGTTTCAATTGTACAACCACTGGGATTTTGTCCTCAGCTGCTTACGCCCCAGGCTCTGGAATTCACTCCCTAAACCGCTCTGTCCCTCAATCTCTTTTGCTTCTTTAGGACATTCCTTGAAACCTACCTCTTTGACCAAGCGACTGGTCACCTGAACTAATATCTCTTTCTGTTGCTCAGTGTCAAATTCTGTTTGGTATTCACATCTGTGAAGCTCTCTGGGAAGTGTAACGGTGCTATACAAATGCAAGTTGTTTCTGTTGTGGTTAGATCATATTCAGTGGAACTTGCTATTGTTAAGCAGTCAAACACTTTCTTGCTGTGTCCAGAGAGAGCTACAGGAAGGTTGTTGACTATATTCGGCCATGCAAGACTTCAATGTTTAAAATACATAGGGGAATGAAGATATTGTTCTATCAGTCACTCAGAGCGAACGAGAAACCCTTCTCTTTAAATATATATATATATATAGGGAAGAGGCTACAATTAAATCTGTCCCTCTTAACCTGCACAAAAGCAGAAGAACCAGATTCACAGGCTGCAGAAGGAGTCCATTCGGCCCAACATTCCCCTGCTGTCTCTTTGAAAGGACTCTCTGATTCATCCAACTGCTCTTCCCCCACGGCCCTGCAAATTCTTCCATTTCAAGTATTTACCCTTTGGAAAGATACTATTGAATCTGCTTTCAGGCAGATCAGAACAACTCACTGTGAAAAATAAAATGAAATCTCATCTCCCCCTCTGGCTCCTTTGCCAATGATCTTAGAGGGACTGACTTTCTGCTGAAAGCCTGCCAATCCCTCTCATAAACCTTTTCTAAAGTGCATTAATCTGATGAAGAGTCCACCAAAACCAAATATATATTAATTTAATGTATTAATTTATTAATTATGAATCAATGGAGAAAGATTGTTCAGAGTGCGGCCAATCCTTGGAACGAGGTTGGATTAAAGACAGGACACCTGTAGTGGTGGAAAAATACTATTTACTGTGTTACAGATACCGGACCAGACCCCAATTTATGTTACGAAACCAGACCAGACCCCAACCATTTTTCAATTTGTAAAACTGTGAGGGAAGGATACTTCACCCCAGGAGTGATTCCACTGACTAATAGTGATCTTTTATATTAAAACAAACTTTATTATTAACACAGTACCAACTACACTAATATCACTGAAAATAGCTACAACTAACAGGTAATAATTCTTAACAATAATAGAAAACATTTAAACTACTAACTAACTACTAACTACTACTAACCTTCTCTATCTCCAGTTAAGCAAAGCCTATTACAGGTCAAAAGTCACTTGTAAAGCTGGGCAACATGGTAGCACAGGTGGATAGCACTGTGGCTTCACAGCGTCAGGGTCCCAGGTTTGATTCCCCACTGGGTCGCTGTCCGTGTGGAGTCTGCACGTTCTCCCCGTGTCTGCGTGGGTTTCTGCCGGGTGCTCCGGGTTCCTCCCACAGTCCAAAGACGTGCAGGTTAGGTGGATTGGCCATGATAAATTGCCCTTAGTGACCAAAAACGTATTGGGGTTACAGGGGTAGGGTGGAAGTGAGGGCTTAAGTGGGTCGGTGCAGACTCGATGGGCTGAATGGCCTGGCCTCCTTCTGCACTGTATGTTCCATGTAAATAAAGTTAGCAAACGCAGGGATACTTGCTGTCCTCTGTGTGGAGAGTTGCTTTCAGCACATGGTTGGAATCAATGATTAACTCACTTCTACAACATCTTAATTGCATCTTTTGCAGACACACCTGCCTGAATGCTGAACCAAGATTTAAAAAAGTAAAGTTACAAAAGATATATTACCTGAGCCACGGGCAAATTGGCATAGGGATGAGAAAAGTAGGGAAGGAAACACTTGGCTAAAAGAATGGTTTGGGAAAGAGGGTTTCCATTTCATGGGCTTTGGGATCAGTATTGGGACAAGAGGGAATTGTGCTGTTGGGATGGTCTCCACCTGAATTGATCTGCGACCAGTGTCCTAGCAGAAAGGATAAATAGGGTGATCATTTTTTAAAATAAATTGAGAGTACCCAATTCTTTTTTTCCCCAATTAAGGGGCAATTTAGCGTGGCCAATCCACCTACCCTGCACATCTTTTTGGGTCGTGGGGGTGAGACTCACGCAGACACTGGGAGAACAGTGACCCGGGCCGGGATCGAACCAGGGTCCTCGGCACCGTGAGG
This sequence comes from Scyliorhinus canicula, assembly GCF_902713615.1. Lineage (NCBI taxonomy): Eukaryota > Metazoa > Chordata > Chondrichthyes > Carcharhiniformes > Scyliorhinidae > Scyliorhinus > Scyliorhinus canicula. The sequence goes on along the minus strand of NC_052162.1, from coordinate 131,202,320 downwards.
CCACAGTGCTAACTGTTGCGCCACTGTGCCACCCTAAATAGGGTGGTCATAAGGACTTTAAAGTAGTAAATTGGGGGTGTGGGGTGGTGAGTCAATACAGTTCCAAAAACAAGCAGCAGGGCAGAGGGTAAAGAAATAGTGAGGAAGGCAACTTCAGGAACTGCAGCTAATGGCAAAACTACAAGAAGTATCCTGGTTAAACAAGAAGAGAAGGGGCAGCATGGTGGCGCAGTGGGTTAGCCCTGCTGATTCACAGCGCCGAGATCCCAGGTTCGATCCCGGCTCTGGGTCACTGTCCATGTGGAGTTTGCACGTTCTCCCCGTGTTTGTGTGGGTCTCACCCCCACAATCCAAAACGATGTGCAGGGTAGGTGGATTGGCCACGCTAAATTGCTCCCCTTAATTGGAAAAATTAATTGGGTACTCTAAATTTATAAAATAAACAAGAGGAGAAAAATAATAAACAGGCGAATAAAGGGGCTGGTTTAGCACACTGGGCTAAATCGCTGGCTTTTAAAGCAGACCAAGGCAGGCCAGCAGTACGGTTCAATTCCCGTACCAGCCTCCCCGAACAGGCGCCAGAATGTGGCGACTAGGGGCTTTTCACAGTAACTTCATCGAAGTCTACTTGTGACAATAAGCGATTTTCATTTCATTTGTTTTTCATAAAGCATCAATGCTGAGGGACAGGTTGGGGGGTATAGCCCAAGTAAGAATTCTACAAAGTAATGCAGAGAGTGTAAGCAATAAACTAGATGAGCTGCAGGTGAAATTCAAATTGAAGGTTATGATGCATTAGGTATTACAAAGACATGGCTGTGGGACGGTCGGGACTGGAAATTAAATATTCTTAAAATAAATTTAGAGTACCCAATTATTTTCTTTTCCAATTAAGGGGCAATTTAGCCTGCACATCTTTGGGTTGTGGGGATGAGATCCACGCAGGCACGGGCTAGAATGTGCAAACTCCACTGGAACCAGGGCCGGGATTGAACCCGGGTCCTCGGCACCGTGAGGCAGCAGTGCTAACTACTGCGCCATCGTGCCATCCTCTGGGAACTAAATATACCTGGTTATAAAGTTTACAGGAGGGACAGGGAGGCTGGCCAAGGTATTGGCGTCGCATTACTGAGTAGACGTACTGTCACCTCCATGATGAGGGAGGATATAATGAGGGGAAAGCATCCAATGGAGACCATATGAGTGGAACTGAGGAACAGAAAAAGATCAAAATTGTAATGGGTGCTGTGGATCGACTCCCTGGTAGCAGTTCTGAGGTGTTAGATTGTATAAATGCAGAAATTAGGCATGTGTGTAACAAAGGCGGAGTAGTATTAATGGGGATTTTAACTTACACATAGATTGGGAGAGGCAGACAAGGAGCTGTCAGAAAGGGAGTGAATTTCTGGAATGTGTCCGGGATAGTTTCCTGCAGCAATATGTTCCGGATGTAAAAAGGGGTAGGCAATGTTAGATTTAGTTCTGAGTAATGAACCAAACTTAATTAGTAGCCTAACTGTGTGTGAGTATTTATCAAATAGTGATCACGGCATGATTGAATTCAATGTAGTGTTTGAAAGTGAAAAACAAGATTCAGATACTGGAGTTTTTGACTTGGGTAAGGCTGACGTTAATGGGATGAGACAGAGACTGTCCACGGTAAACTGGGAACACCTGTTAATGGGCCAAATGACTGAAGATCAGTAGAGAATATTTAAAGAAACACTTAATGAGTCACAGAACAAATATATACGTCTCAGAGGAAAAAGCTCCACTTCACTCGAAAAAACAGCCATGGACAACTCAAGAAGTTCGGGGCAGCATAAAACTAAAAGAGAGGGCTTACAAAAAATGCAAAACACAGCACCTATCTGGACCAATGGGATATCTGCAAAGACCAGCAAAGGATCACAAAGCAGCTTCTAAGAGCTAAAAGGGATTATGAAAGGAAACATGCAAGGCACATCAAAATCAATAAGAAATGTTAGTTATATAATGGGAAAGCGGGTGGACAAGAGTTGTGTTGGCCACTAAAAGCTGAAAATTGATTGTCAGTGGTAAGAAGGAAATGGCAGACATGTTGAACAATTACTTTGCCTCAATATGCACAGTTGAAAAGGAGGAAAACTTGCCGCAAGTCACGAAAAATGAAATGTCGATAGACAGAGACTTAATACACAATTAACGTAAATGTAGCATTGTAACTACAAAATTAATGGCACTGAGAGCAGCACGGTGGCACAGTGGTTAGCACTACTGCCTCATGGCGTTGAGGTCCCAGGTTCGATCCCGGCTCTGGGTCACTGTCCGTGTGGAGTTTGCACATTCTCCCCGTTTGCGTGGGTTTCGCCCCCACCATCCAAAGATGTGCAAGCTAGGCGGATTGGCCACGCTAAATTGCCCATTAATTGCAAAAAATGAATTGGGTATTCTAAATTTAAAATAAAAATTAAAGGTACTAAAGAGTGACAAATCCCGAGGACCAGACAGCTTCCACCCAAGGGTGTTGAAGGAAGTAGGGGAGCACATTGTAGATGCCCGAACTATAACCTTTCAGAGTTCCCTAGATTCAGGAGTAGTCTCCCTGGATTGGAAAATTGCACGTCACTCCACTTTTTAAGAAGGTTGAAAGGGGGAAAGCAGGGAATTACAGACCGGTTAGCCTAACATCTGTGGTGGGGAAATTGTCGGATTCTATACTCAGGGAGAGGGGTAACTAAACAGCTCGAAAGATTTTGATCGATCAGGGAGAGCCAGCATGGATTTGTGAAGGGAAGGTTATGCCTGACAAATCTCAGTGGATTTTTTGAAGAGGTGACTGTGGTAGTGGGCAGGAGAATGTCTGATAGATCTGTACTTTGGTCAATATATCTTATGTGTCGCCGCACGATATATTACCCGACAGAACTTAAAACTGAGCTTCATCCATGAAGTAAATTCAAGCTTTATTCGGTCAGTTTTCAGATGTCTCTTGATCAAGACAGTTTGCTTGCAAATACAGAGTTTTTAAAAGTTCGCTTTGTCCAAGCAAGTACAGATGACTGAGTCAAATTCAATACAAATTACAGCTCTTGATGATTTCTTCAAATTAATATACACGATACAGAGAAGTTGAAAATAGATAAAATGGCTGCTTCAGAGCAAAGTGCAGGAAATAGTTAAAGACAGGTAGCAAGATGATTCCGGAATAATTTGCTCAAAATCATCACCTATTTTTAAGGTAATTGCTATCGTTAATGTTCTGTCCCCTTTCTGTCTGTGATTGGGTCATAACAATTAAAGTTCATTTTATTCAATAGAAATGTCTGTCCATCCCATTTTTAGTATAGAACATAGAACATTACAGCGCAGTACAGGCCCTTCGGCCCTCGATGTTGCGCCAACCTGTGAAACCCCTCTGAAGCCCATCTACACTATTCCCTTATCGTCCATATGTCTATCCAATGACCATTTGAATGCCCTGAGTGTTGGCGAGTCCACTACTGTTGCAGGCAGGGCATTCCACACCCTTACTACTCTCTGAGTAAAGAACCTACCTCTGACATCTGTCCTGTATCTATCGCCCCTCATTTTAAAGCTATGTCCCCTCATGCCAGACATCACCATCCGAGGAAAAAGGCTCTCACTGTCCACCCTATCTAATCCTCTGATCATCTTGTATGCCTCAATTAAGTCACCTCTTAACCTTCTTCTAACGAAAACAGGCTCAAGTCCCTCAGCCTTCCCTCATAAGATCTTCCCTCCATACCAGGCAACATTCTGGTAAATCTCCTCTGCACCCTTTCCAATGCTTCCACATCCTTCCTATAATGCGGCGACCAGAATTGCACGCAATACTCCAAATGCGGCCGCACCAGAGTTTTGTACAGCTGCAACATGACCTCATGGCTCCGAAACTCAATCCCTCTACCAATAAAAGCTAACACACTGTACGCCTTCTTAACAATCCTCTCAACCTGGGTGGCTACTTTCAGGGATCTATGTACATGGACACCAAGATCTCTCTGCTCACCCACACAACCAAGAATCTTACCATTAGCCCAGTACTCTGTCTTCCTGTTATTCCTTCCAAAATGAATCACCTCACTCTTTTCTGCATTAAACTCCATTTGCACCTCTCAGCCCAGCTCTGCAGCTTATCAATGTCCCTCTGTAACTTGTAACATCCTTCCGCACTGTCCACAACTCCACCGACTTTAGTGTCATCTGCAAATTTACTCACCCATCCTTCTACGCCCTCCTCCAGGTCATTTATAAAAATGACAAACAGCAGTGGCCCCAAAACAGATCCTTGTGGTACACCACTAGTAACTGGACTCCAGTCTGAACATTTCCCATTAACCACCACCCTTTGTCTTCCAGCTAGCCAATTTCTGATCCAAACTGCTAAATCACCCTGAATCCCATGCCTCTGTATTTTCTGCAATAGCCTACCGTGGGGAACCTTATCAAACGCTTTACTGAAATCCATATACACCACATCAACTGCTTTACCCTCATCCACCTATTGGTCACCTTCTCAAAGAACTCAATAAGGTTTGTGAGGCACGACCTACCCTTCACAAAACCGTGTTGACTATCTCTATATCTCTTATAAACCTTTCCAAGACTTCGCCCACAACAGAAGTAAGGCTCACTGGTCTATAGTTACCGGGGTTGTCTCTACTCCCCTACTTGAACAAGGGGACAACATTTGCTATCCTCCAGTCTTCTGGCACTATTCCTGTCGACAAAGATGACTTAAAGATCAAGCCAAAGATCAAAGATCAAACTGTAACATCTCGTTCCCACCACACTTTATCAGTTCTCATGACCACTGAACTAGGAACCTTGCCCAGATTCACATACTAACGAATGTGTAACGAATGTGTGTCTGGAGTTTTAACCTGATCATTCTCATGGTATTCCGCTGTTTTCACTGTCTGTCTGTTTGAACTGTGTGACCTGAGTGAAGCCATTTTGATCCTGAACCACTTTAATAAGCCATTTTGATTCTGAACCATTTATTCCTTTTAAACCTATTATATATTAAAACTACATTCCTATCAGTGTCTATTGATGTCATTAACTTGATGACCAGAGGCATTTGACCAAGACCCACGTAAGTGTCTGTGAACTAAAGTGGAAGCCCACGGTGTTGAGGGAAAATTATTGACATGGTTAGGAATTGGTTGAGTAGCAGGTGACAGAGAGTGGGGCTAATGGCAGGATGTGACTAGTGGTGCATCACAGGGATTTATGTTGGGTCTTCAATTATTCACATCATTTTTTTAACGACTTGGATGATGGCATAAGAAGTCATATATCCAAATTTGCAGACGATACAAAGTTAGGTGGCATCGTAGGCAGCCTAGATGATAGCATAAAATTGCAAGGAGATATTGACAGACTAGGATGGGCAAAATTGTGGCAAATGGAATTCAAGGTTAGCAAGTGTGAGGTTGTCCATTTTGGACCAATAAAGGATAGAATCCCTACAGTGCAGAAGGAGGCCATTCAGTCCATCGAGTCTGCACCAACCCTTTGAAAAAGCACTACTTCCAAGCTCACGCCGTTGCCCTGTCCCAATAACTCCTTAACGTAACCTACACATCTTGGCCCATCGAGTCTGCACTGACCCTCCGAAAAGCAGCCCACTCCCCCCGCCCTATTTCTGTAACCCCAGCTAACATTTGGGCACTAAGGGACAATTAAAAAAAATAATTAGAGTACCCAATTATTTTTTCCAATTGAGGGGCAATTTAGCGTGGCCAATCTACCTACCCTGCACATCTTTGGGTTGTGGGGGTGAAACCCACGCAGACACGGGGAGAATGTGCAAACTCCACACGGACAGTGACCCAGGGCCGGGATTTGAACCCGGGTCCTCAGCGCCGTAGGCAGCAATGCTAACCACTGTGCCACCGTGCTGCCACTAAGGGGCAATTTAGTGTGGCAAATCCACTTAACCTGCACATCTTAGGCCTGCAGGAAACCAGACCGCCTGGAGGAAACTCGGGGAGAACGTACAAACTCCACACAATCAGCCACCCAAGGTTGGAATCGAACCTGGGTCCCTGGCGTTCTGAGGCAGCAGTGCTGACCACCTTGTCGCCCCGAGCAGGATACTTTCTAAATGGGAAGAGGTTAAGTACAGTGGATGTCCAAAGGCACTTTGAGGTTCAGGTGCACAGATGTCTAAAATACTATGGATAAGTGCAAAAAATAATCAAAAAGGCTAATGGAATGCTAGCATTTATATCTAGAGGATTATATCATAATGACACAGAGGTTATGCTGCAGCTATACAATACCCTGGTAAAAGCCCTGGTTAGACCCCACTTGGAGTCACTGGGAGCGGTTCTGGGCCTCACACTTTAGGAAGGATATATTGGCCTTGGAGGGATTTACAACAATGATACCTGGATTACAAGGGTTAAATACAAGGAGAGATTACACAATTTAGACCTGTTTTCACTAGAATCTAGAAGGTTAAGGAGTGACCTGATCAAAGTCTCGAAGATATTAATATGAAAAGACAAGGTTGATAAAGGTAAACTATTTTCATTGGTTGGAGACTCTTAAAATTAGGGGGCATAGTCTGAAAATTAGGGCCAGACCGTTCAGGAGAGATGTTCAGAAGCACTTCTTCATAAAAAGGGTGAGAGAGGTTTGGAACTCTCTCCCACACACTGCAGTTGAAGCGAGACCAGTTGTTCATTTTAAATCTGAGATAGATAGATGTTTTAAGCAAACATATTAAAGGACATGGGCTAAAGGCAGGTATATGGAGTTAGGCCACAGATCAGCAATGATCTCACTGAATGGTGGGAAAGGTTCGAGGGGCTGAATGGCCTACTCCAGTTCCTATGTTCCTACAATACAATATATTTAATATCATAAACATTCATCACAACTGTACAAGATAAAATTAATACATCTTCTTCTGTGAATCATTTCAGTGGAAATGTGCCCTCACTCAAGAACAGTCAGTCCATGGGAAGGAAAATTGAGACACCAGCCAGTGCAACAGAAACACTCTGACCCTCCCACTTCACCAACTGTCAGAATTAACATGGTTCAGTCATGAGTGTGATTAACAGCAGCACAATTAGCAGAATCCAACCCCGCCATCACTTGTGAACTCGCTGGTGTTTCTGCAGGTGGGCTGTACTTCTGAATCCTTTCCCACACACGGAGCAGATAAACGGCTTCTCATCAGTGTGAACTCGCTGGTGTGTTAGCAGGTTGGATGAATTAGTAAATCCCTTCCCGCACACGGAGCAGACGAATGGTCTCTCCCCAGTGTGAACTCGCTGATGTGTCTGCAGGTTGGATAACTGAGTGAATCCCTTCCCACACACTGAGCAGGTGAACGGCTTCTCCCCAGTGTGAACTCGATGGTGTCTCCGCAGGTGGATTGAGTCAATGAATCCATTACCACAAACAGAGCAAGTAAACGGCTTCTCCCCAGTGTGAATTCGCCGGTGTCTGCTCAAGCTGGATGGATCTGCAAATACCTTCCGACACACAGAACAGGTGAATGGTCTCTCCCCAGAGTGAATTCGCTGGTGTCTCTGCAGGCTGGATAACTGAGTGAATCCCTTCCCACAGTCAGAACAGGTGAATGGCCTCTCCCCAGTGTGAACACGCAAGTGTGTGAGCAGGTTGGATGAATCCCTGAATCCCTTCCCACACACGGAGCAGATAAACGGCATCTCATCAGTGTGAACCCGTTGGTGTGCAAGCAGGCTGGATGGGTCAACGAATCCCTTCCCACACACGGAGCAGATGAATGGTCTCTCCTCAGTGTGAACTCGCTGGTGCCTCTGCAGGTTGTATTGACATCCAAATCCCTTCAAACACACGGAGCAGGTAAACAGCTTCTCCCCAGTGTGAATGTGTTGGTGTTTGCGTAGGCTGGATGAAGTAGTAAATCCTTTCCCACAATCGGAGCAGATGAATGGTGTCACCCCGCTGTGAACTCGCTGGTGTGTCCGCAGGTTGGATGAAGTACTAAATCCTTTCTCGCACTGAGAGCAAGTGAATGGTCTCTCCCCGGTGTGAGTACGTCGATGAGTTTCCAGCTCAGATGGGGAAGTGAATCCCTTCCCACAATCCCCACATTTCCACGGTTTCCCCATGGTATGGATGTCCGTCTTTTGGTGTTTTTCCAGTCACACGGATGTTAAAATGGCCGTTGGTTTTCCCCGTCCTAACGAATCGAGTTACTCGGTCCGATCTTGGATGTGAAGTTTGGTTTGAGATTTCTTACTGCAATTCCTCCCCTTTGAATATCCTGTGAAAGTTCACAAATGTCATCACTGTCAGTACAGCTCAGAAATTCAGAACAGACAATTCTAGTTGCTGCGTCACCTTTCTCATTCCCCAAACGCTGTAAATGTCCAGCCTCTGCTCCCTACCTCCACACACACATACTCACTCCCCCACGCACACACACACTCTGCTGCAAGTAAAAGGCGCCCTACCTATTCTCCTGAAGGTGCTAATTCATGCTGATCAACAGACCTGCACAGCATTTCCCGTACTCGATCGAGAGATCATAAGATTCTCAGGGGGTAGGCCATTCGGCCCATCAATCCTGCTCTTCTATTTAATAAGATCGTGGCTGATCGGATTGTGACCCTGAACTTCATTTTTTTCCTGTCACCCCTTGACTCCCTTTTCCAGCCTTGAATATATTTAATGATGCAGCCTCCACTGCTGTCTGGGAATGTACTTCCTTGCCAGAGATCAGAGTCCTCATTGATTTGAGTGCAAAGTGCAAGTTCTTAATATTATCCCCCCTCCCCCATCCTGTGATGTGAACCACCCTCCAGTGTGTGAAGCAGGATGGTGCCCGTTAACCTGGGCCTGTTCCCGGGAGGGAGGGAGGGAGAAGCTCGGCAGCTGCAAACCAGGGAGGTGACAATGATGGTGACGGGTTTGCGGACCCACAAAGTGTTTCCAAATCCTCCCACCCACCGCCTGACGCTGACTCCGCTTCTCCGGGACAAAGGCCTCTCTGCCTCTCGCCAAAGGCCTCGACTCCGCGCATGCGCACCCATGTCAAGCACTACGCATGCTCCAGCTCGCAGGTTGCCCCCTAGGAATGATTGACGGCTGTTCCGGACCAATAGGTGGATGGGGCGGGACTGGAGGAGCAGCTGGTCCTCCAACCAATCGGAATGAATGAGGGGCGGGGCTGAGCGGTCACTGAGGCACGCGCAGTGAGGGTAATGGCGATGGAGAGATTTTTGTTTCGGGTCCACGATCGGTCGCAGTTAGATGGAGGTGCGCAGGCAATGGTAGATCTGACAGGTTGGTGGAGAGCCAGAAAAACGTGGTTCTCAAATCTGAACCACGAAACACAACTTCTCGGTACCCGGTTTTTGCACCAAAAACGTCTCGTGATCGGGCTTGGTTAACGCGCGCCATCTTTGTAGTGGACAATGTGCCGCAATGCGCATGTCCGCCCGCCATCTTTGTAGTGGGCAATGTGCCTCAATGAGCATGCCCGCCCGCCATCTTTGTAAAGGGCAGGATTTTGAATGACTGGGAGGTGGCTGTTACCCATACCTCAGAATGGAGACAACTTGTCCATTAAACTGCATTAATGATTTGGGTAATTTGAGCCACCCATTACCCTGGTTTGCAAGCAAAAAAGCAAATTCTGCTCTCTGGATCTCCCTCCTGGGACATCCTGCCCCACGCCTTCAAAGATCTGTGGGTGTGTTCTTTGCTCTGGGTCTCAATCCATTTCATCCCTGATCACCTCTCCGCCATTGTCCTCTGCTTCTGTCTCAACATGAATGCGTTTTAACCATATTTTAAACATATTTAGCATGTTACTGTTACTTCTACCGACCATGTCTAAATGAGGTTTCCATCACTACTCAACCCCAACCATCTCACTACCTCATTCAGAGTCAGGAATTGTTTTTCCTGTGGCCACTTCTGAGCTATATTCGCCATCGAATTGACCACATTTTCATTCCCTGGAGTTCATTCTGCACAAAGTGAAAATGTGAAATCTGTTTCCCTCTCCAAGTATTTCTAGCATTTCCTCTTTTATTTCCAGATTTCTGGCAGCTGCAGACAAACAACGGAAAGAGCCAATTTGTAACAAGGTGGATCTGGAGGCAGAATTTAGTCCGTGACCTCCAGTATAGGTCTTTTTTTATTGAATCATTGAGTGATTATAATACAGACAGAGGCCATTCAGCCTGTCTTGCCTGTGCGGGCTCTCTGCAAGAGCAAATTAGCTCCTTCCACACCCCTGCCCATTCACTAACACGAGAAAGACAACAGCAGGGAGGATTGGATTGGATTGCAGCTCAACAGATCATTCAGTACATGGGAAGAAAAGGGAATTAAACAAAATACAAGAAAATACATAATAGGGCAACACAAGATATACAATGTAACTACATAAGCATTGGCATCGGATGAAGCATACAGGGGTGTAGTGTTAATGAGGTCAGTCAATAAGAGGGTCATTTAGGAGTCTGGTGACAGTGGGGAAGAAGCTGTTTTTGAGTCTGTTCGTGCGTGTTCTCAGACTTCTGTATCTCCTGCCCGATGGAGGAAGTTGGAAAAGTGAGTAAGCCGGGTGGGAGGGATCCTTGATTATGCTGCCCGCTTTCCCCAGGCAGCTTCCCCAGGGAGATTACAGAGAGAGAGAGAGAAAATCACTGAGGTGGAATAAACGGTCTTGATTATGATGCAGATATGTGGTTGAAAACCCATATTTAGGTGAAAGGTGACACTGAAGTGAACCGTCTGATTCACACAGTTCCCAGGGAGAGAGATGGAGCCACTGGTGAGGGACTGGAGTTTATAGCTGGGACTGAAGACAAGGCTTCAGTCTTGTCAATATTTAAATTGCGAGAGGAAATTTCTGCTCATCCAGTACTGGATGTTAGACAAATTAGGACGATGTGTTCCTTGGAGGGGAACAGAAGATGAAGATGTTCACATATACCTACTATCCTAGTCCTTTTGGATGGTACAGGTTGAGGGTTGGCAGACTTCTGTCAAGTTGTAGATATATAAACTCCATCTCCTTCACCCCTGCTGCTCCACATCGCTCTCTCTGTTTTTGCGGTTTCTCTCTCCCCTTTTCAGTTTGAAATCAATTTCACAGGACATTGGAAAAGGAAGCTGTTCAGTCGGGAAACTGAAACCAAGCGTCTTATCAGGATCTGACAGAGTCGCCAATATATCATCAGTGGAATATCATCAGATTTTGAACATGGAAGAAAACAGCACCCTTTACAGTGAGGAGAAACCATTCACGTGTTCTCTGTGTGGACGAGGATTCAGACAATCATCTGACCTGTTAAAACATCGGCGCAGTCACACTGGGGAGAGACCGTTCACCTGTTCTCAGTGTGGGAAAGGATTCATTCAGTCATCCAACCTGCTGAGACACCAGCGGATTCACACTGATGAGAGACCTTTTAAATGTCCAGACTGTGGGAAGTGCTATAAAAGTTCTGGGGATCTGAAGTCCGATCAACGTGTTCACACCGACGAGAGACCGTTCAGATGCTCTCACTATGGGACTGGGTTCAGGCGATCATTTAACCTCACTCAAGACCAGCGAGTTCACACCGGGGAGAGACCATTCACCTGCTCTAACTGTATGAAAAGATTTATTACCCCATCCCAACTGCGGACACACCAACGCATTCACACTGGGGAGAGGCCATTCACTTGCTCCAAGTGTGGGAAGGGGTTCACTTGTGCATCAGCTATGCTGGTTCACCAGAGAATTCACACTGGAGAGAAGCCATTCATCTGCCCTCATTGTGGGAAAGGATTCACTCAGTCATCCAACCTGCTGAGACACCAGCGGATTCACATTGATGAGAGACCGTTAAATGCCTGGGCTGTGAGAAGTACTGTCGAAGCTCCTGGGAACTGAAGTCCCGTCAACATATTCACACTGATGAATTACCATTCAGCTGCTCTCCCATTGGCACTGGGTTCAAACGATCATCTGACCTCACTGTACATCAGGGCACTCACACTGAGAGAGGCCGTTCACCTGCTCCGAGTGCGGGAAGGGATTCACTTGTTGTTCACGCTTGCTGACACACCAATGTGTTCACACTGCTGAGAGATCTTTTAAATGTCCAGTTTGTGGGAATTGCTATAAAGGTTCTGGAGCCCCGATGTCCCACCAGCTTGTTCACACTGTTGAGAGACCATTTGAATGCTCTCACTGTGGCAGTAGGTTTAGATGGTCATCTGACCTCACTGTACGTCAGCGCAGTCACACGCCGGAGAGTCCATTCACCTGCTCTGAATGTGAGAAAGGATTCAGTATCTCATCCCACCTTCAGGCACACCAGAGAATTCAGGCTGCGGAGAGACCGTTCACCTGCTCTGAGAGTGGGAAGGGATTTATTCAGTCATCCCAACTGTGGATACACCAGTGAGTTCACACACTGGGAAGAAACCATTCAATTATTCTGTATGTGGGAAAGGATTCACTTGTTCGTCCTACCTGCAGGTGCACCAGCGAGTTCACACTGGGGAGAGGCCATTCACCTCTTCCAAGTGTGGGAAGGGATTTGCTAACTTGTCCAACCTGGTGACACACCAGCGAGTTCACACTGATGAGTGACCTATTCAGTGCCGAGGCTGCGGGAAGTGCTGTAAACTTTCCGAGGAACTTATCTCCCATTGATGTGTTCATCGATTTGAACAAGTTCAGGTGCTCTCACTGAGGGACTGGATTCAGGCAAACATCTCGCCTCACAGTTCACCATTGCACTCACTCTGGGAAGAGGCCATCTCATGCTCCGAATGTGGGAGGAGAGTCAATTAGACAGACACCCTTCTGAGACACCAGTGGGGGAGGCCAATCATCTGCTGTGTGTGTGTGTGCGTGCATGTGTAGGGATTCAGTCATTCACTTCCTGTGTGTGGAAATGTTTCAACTGACCTGATGAATCACCAACTTGTTCACACTGGGGAAAGGCTGGGCAGAGATATGACGTGAGATTGATTCATTAATCATCCAATCTGTGGACACACCAGCGAGTTCACACTGGGCACAAATTGTCACAGTGTTGCTCCCTAAAAGCTAAATGTACTTTGCGTTTTACAGAATTATCTGTGTCACTTACTACAAGTGAAACGAAGAAGCAATGAGAGATCAGTTTAATGTTTTTTATTTATTTTACTTAACCTATTACAGACATAGACAATGAGATTACTGCATACCAATGGGAGGACTCATCGGAAAGATGCATGAGCACGTTATTCTAATCTGATCAATCTGTTTGAAGTCAGACCTGGTCGGGAATCCCAAGCTTCTGTATTGATCCCTTTTGACTTTAGTAGTGTGTTCTTAACTTGTAAACACATTCTGGTTATTTGTTTATCAAAGTGGAACACATGAACCCATTAATTCATCTAGTAAATGATGTAATGCTCTTTAGTCAGTCTGTGTGATATTAGACCATAAGACATGGGAGCAGAATTAGGCCACTTGGTCCATCGAGTCTGCTCTGCCATTCAATCATGGCTGATATTTTCTCATCCCCATTCTCCTGCCTTCTCCCCATAATCCCTGATCCCCTTATTAATCATGAACCTATCTATCTCTGTCTTTTTTTTTTAATTGTAGAGTACCCAATTCATTTTTTCCAATTAAGGGGCAATTTAGCGTGGCCAATTCACCTAACCTGCACATCTTTCGGTTGTGGGAGCGAAACCCACGCGAACACGGGAAGAATGTGCAAACTCCACACGGACAGTGACCCAGAGCCAGTATCGAACCTGGGACCTCAGCGCCGTGTGGCAACAGGGCTAACCCACTGCGCCACCGTGCTGCCATTTCTATCTCTGTCTTAAAGATACTCAGTGAATTGGCCTCCACAGCCTTCTCCGGCAAAGAGTTCCACAGATTCACCACCCTCTGACTGAAGAAATTCCTCCTCATCTCTGTTTTAAAGTAAGAAGTCTTACAACACCAGGTTAAATTCCAACAGGATTGTTTCAAATACTAGCTTTCGGAGCGCTGCTCCTTCCTCGGGTGAAAGAGCAGTGCTCCGAAAGCTAGTGTTTGAAACAATCCTGTTGGACTTTAACCTGGTGTTGTAAGACTTACTGTGCTCACCCCAGTTCAACGCCGGCATCTCCACATCTGTTTTAAAGGATCATCCCTTTAGTCTGAGATGGTGTCCTCTGGTTCTAGTTTTTCCTACAAATGGAAACATCCTCTCCACGTCCACTCTACCCAGGCCTCGCAGTATCTTGTAAGTTTCAATAAGATCCCCTCTCATCCTTGTAAACTCCAACGAGTACAGACCCAGAGTCCTCAAATGTTCCGGATACGACAAGTTCTTCATTCCAGGGATCATTCTTGTGAACCTCTTCTGGACCCTTTCCAAGGCCAACACATCCTTCCTCAGATACAGTGCCCAAATCTGCTCACTATACTCCAAATGGGGTCTGACCAGAGTCTTATACAGCCTCCGAAGTACATCCCTGGTCTTGTATTCAAGCCCTCTTGACATGAATGCGAACATTGCATTTGCCTTCTTAACTGCCGACTGAACCTGCACATTCACCTTAAGAGAATCGTGATCAAGAAGTCCCAAGTCCCTTTGTGCTTCTGATTTCCTAAGCATTTCCCCATTTAGAAAACAGTCTATGCCTAAATTCCTCCTTCCAAAGTGCATAACCTCACACTTTTCCACATTGTATTTCATTTGCCACTTCATTACCCACTCTCCTAGCTTGTCCAAATCCTTCTGCAGCCCCCTTGCTTCCTCAATACTACCTGTCTCTCTACAGATCTTTGTATCATCTGCAAACCTAGCAACAGTGCCTTCAGTTCCTTCTTCCAGGTCATCATGTACATTGTGAAAAGTTGTGGTCCCAGCACAGACCCCTGAGGCACACCACTCGTCACCGGCTGCCATCCTGAAAAATATTATCACTACTTTTCCTATGGTTTCTAACGGAATATCTCATCTCTTTCATAAAGACTTAATAATGTCTTTGCATTCAGTCCATCTCCTGACCCTCTGGCTCAGTGTCGAGAACATACATTGTCTGTCCTTTCAGATTATTTATCTCTTCCTGTCTAATCTTATCCTCAGTCTGACCTCTGAGAACCTGCTTCTATTGCGGGTTCTTAATTTTAATGTGTGTAAGTCTCATTACTGTTGAATAATGTTTATTAAAGTTATTCAGATCTTCTCCGCATTGCCTCCCTCTGTCTACATTCCCCACCATGACAGTCAATAAGGTTCTTATTTTTGTAGCTTCAAAACTTTTCTCTTGCTCAGTGCAAACATTTCCA
Source organism: Scyliorhinus canicula (assembly GCF_902713615.1). Classification (NCBI taxonomy): domain Eukaryota; kingdom Metazoa; phylum Chordata; class Chondrichthyes; order Carcharhiniformes; family Scyliorhinidae; genus Scyliorhinus; species Scyliorhinus canicula. The sequence continues at coordinate 131,187,016 of NC_052162.1, read as the reverse complement.
TGATATTCTTTCTCCTTGTAACCTGTTTACCTCAATTTCTGTAACATTGTGGCCTTTACACACATTGGTGTTTGAACCCAGTATTAGTCAGGTTGATGATATTTACCTTATGGAAGTATTCCTATGTTAGTGTGTACGAGTGTGATTTCCTGTGTGTGAGAATGTGGGTGTGTGTTCATGGGTGTGTCTGTACAGGACTGTGTGTGTGAGTATCTGAGAGTGTGGTTCTCTGTGTATGAGTATGGTTGTGTGTACAGGTCTGTGTGTGTGAGTATCTGCGAGTGTGTGTGAATGTGGTTCCCTGTGTATGAGAATGTGGGTGTGTTCATGGGTGTGTGTGTACAGATGTGTGTGTGTGTGAGTATCTGTAAGTGAGTGGCTGCTTCTCATCAGCTGTAACACAAACCTTCCTCGCTCTGAGCAAATGATGTTGGTTCACTGAGAATTCATCCAGTGATTTGAAAAGTGCCACTCGGATTCTTCATCTGAGACTCTTCCTGAGATATTCCCTTCAATCTGTGTTGAATGAATCCAACTCAGTAAAAAGGGACAGAGTAACAGAGGGCAGCACGGTAGCATTGTGGATAGCACAATTGCTTCACAGCCCCAGGGTCCCAGGTTCGATTCCAGCTTGGGTCACTGTCTGTGCGGAGTCTGCACATCCTCCCCGTGTGTGCGTGGGTTTCCTCCAGGTGCTCCGGTTTCCTTCCACAGTCCAAAGATGTGCAGGTTGGGTGGATTGGCCGTGATAAATTGCCCTTAGTGTCCAAAATTGCCCTTAGTGTTGGGTGGGGTTACTGGGTTATGGGGATAGGGTGGAGGTGTTGACCTTGGGTAGGGTGCTCTTTCCAAGAGCTGGTGCAGACTCGATGGGCCGAATGGCCTCCTTCTGCACTGTAAATTCTATGATAATTGGAGGCTGTCCAAAGGGGATTCACCAGACTAATTCCTGGGATGAGAGGGTTGTCCTATCAAGAGAAACTACGTAGTCTGGGTCTGTATATTACTTGGAGTTTAGAGGAGTGAGGGGTGACCTTATTCAAATATATAAGATCCTGAGGGGACTGACAGGGTGATGTTTCCATTGGTGGGAGAGTCTCGGAGAAGGGACATAGCTACAAGATAAAGCGCCGGTCTTTAAAACTGAGGTGCACAGAAATTTCTTCTTGCAGATGGTGTGAATCTCTGGAATTCTCTGTCCTGGATCATTAGAAATTTTTAACGTGGTGGTGGATAAATATTTGATAGATCGAGGAATAGAGGGCTAAAGGGAAATGGCACAGAAAAGGAGTTGGGGACAGCAGAGATCAGCCATGATGGGATTGAATAGCGGGGCAGGCTTGAAGGGCCTGGCAGCCGACTCCTGCTTCTATTTCTTGTGTTCTTGTTAAACTTCATAATTTATTTATATGAGGAAGTTCCTTCTATTAAAAATGCATTTGACGGCTGGTTTAGCTCACTGGGCTAAATCGCTGGTTTTTCAAGCAGGCCAGCAGCACGGTTCGATTCCCGTACCAGCCTCCCCGGACAGGCGCCGGAATATGGCGACTAGGGGCTTTTCACAGTAACTTCATTGAAGCCTACTCGTGACGATAAGCCATTTTCATTTCAAAAATGCATTTGACTACCTTTTTATGGTCGCTAAGTTACCACAATATGGATTTCAGCAATGCGTTTGACTAGGTCCCACATGGGAGATTGATAAAGAGGGAAAAACAATATAGGTGAGAATGTGATGCCCAAGGTTTGGGGGGGGGGGGGGGGGTGGGGGGATTGTTAATTAGGTTTGTGGATGACAGTATGGTTGGCAGGGTGGTTAATGGTGAGGAGGAAGATTTTAGCTTGTGGGAAACTATATACAGGATGGTCAGATGGAATTTAACCCTGAAAAGAGAGAGGTGATGCACTTTGGAAAGAGTAACAAGACAAGGGAATACCCAGTGAATGGCAGGACACAAGGAAGCTCAAGAGGAACAGAAGGATGTTGGGGTGCTGGTCCACAGAACCCTGAAGGCGGCAGGACAGGTTAATAGGGTAGTTAAGGTATACGGGACACTTGCTTTGATAGGGAGGTTATTTTGGAGCTGTACAAATATTTAGTTAGCTAGAATACAGTGTGCAGCTCTGGTCACCAAACTATTTGAGGATGCATCCTTCCATCCAGAGGGTGGTGGGAATCTGGAATTCACTGCCTGGGAGGGTCGTAGAGGTGGGAAACCTCGCAACCTTTAAATACTTGGATGAGAACTTGGAATATGATATCGTTCAAAGCTATCGGCCAAGTGCTGGGAAGCGGGATTAGTATCGATTTAGTGTAGTTTTGTCACTGCAGACTCGATGGGCTGAAGGGCCCCTTCTCTACTGTATGACTATGGATGTGGGAGAAGCAGTTTGCTAATTTAGTTCCAGTGGAGGAATGGAGAGGGATAGGGGGTGAGGTAGAGCTGGGTGTTGTCAGTGTACATGTGAAAACTAACACGGTACTTTGGGATGATGTCACCAGGTGGCAGCGTGTAGATGGGAAATAGGAGGGGCTGGGGATCGATCCTTGGGAAACACCGAGTACACGGACTTTGGTGAGGAAAGGATGATGGGAGATGGAGCAGTAATTTGTGAATGCGGTGGGGGGTCAAAGGTTTTGTTGAAGGTGATTTAAAGGTGAGAGAGACGGTGCCAGGAGAAAGAGAGACCAAGAGAACTGTTGACAATATCAGCTAAAATGGGGACGTTAGATGGTCAGCAGTTCAGTGAGAAGAGAGTCAAAGGAGGAGAAGGTGGGTCTCGTGAGCACGATGAGCTTTGGCAGGAGAGAAACTGGAGCAAGATGCGAGTTCAGAAATTGGCCAAACGCAGACAGTTTGGCCCAGAAGGCTCGTGGGAGGGAGGGAAGCAGCAGAGGCAGCTGATCAGATTGTCTCAATCTTAGTGGCAAATAAGCTCCTCACACTTGTTGCAGGTGAGGATGGAGGGGAGAAGGAGAGCTCATCAAAATTAATTAACTTGTGTCTCAGATATTTTAAAAAACTAGACACTGTTTGATTAACATGAATGTTATTTATTTATTATCCAGAATATTATCTCTCATAACTGAGTTGGAGTTTATTTACATCAGCAGCAACAAACCCCAATGAACATGGTTCAGTCCTGGACATGAGTAACAGCAAAATCCAATGTCTGGAGTTAATCGTGAACGTGTTGGTGCGACAGTAGGTTGGGAAGCTTAGTGAATCTCCTCTCCACACTTAGAGCAGTTGAACACCCCCCCCACAAGATGAAGTTGCAGTGTGGATGACTGACTGAGTCTTTTCCCACACTCTGAGCAGGTGAAAGGTCTCTCCCCTTGCTGAACTCTCTGATGCCTCTGCAGGGTGGATGAGAAAATGAATCCCTGGGCAGCACGGTGGCACAGTGGTTAGCATTGCTGCCTACGGCGCTGAGGATCCGGGTTCGAATCCTGGCCCTGGGTCACTGTCTGTGTGGAGTTTGCACGTTCTCCCCGTGCCTGCGTGGGTTTCACCCCCACAACCCAAAGATGTGCAGGCTAGGTGGATTGGCCACGCTAAATTGCCCCTTAATTGGAAAAAAAATAATTGGATACGCTAAATTTATTTAAAAAACAGAAAATGAATCCCTTCCCATCATACACTGAGCAGGTTTCTCTCTGGTGTGAGTGCGCCGGTGTGTTGGCAGGGTGGATGATTTAGTAAATCCCTTTCCACAGTCAGTGCAGGTGGATGTCTTCTCCCCGGTGTGACTGCGATGATGAATTTCCAGCTGGGATGGGAAAACCGAATCCCTTCCCACACTCAAAGCAAAGCTTTGACAAAGAGTCATCGGACTCGAAACGTTAGCTCTTTTCTTTCTCTACAGATGCTTGCCAGACCTGCTGAGATTTTCCAGCGTTTTCTCTTTCCCTTCCCACACTCTCCATATTTCCATGCTTTCTCCTTGTTGTGACTGTATTTGTACCCCAACAGGTTAGATCAGGCTTTTTCAAAGAGGGGGGTCATGGCGCACCCAGAAATTAACATAGATATCCCAACTACTGGGTCAGATCAGGATGGCAAACAGAAAAGGTTCCACGGAAATGGATTTTGTGAGGGGAGATATGGGAGAATGCATGGCCCAGGAGTGAGAAGCAGAGTGGACTGGCCGGCTGACAGACATACCCAACAGCATGGCAGACGGTTAGCTGTAATTTGGAACCATCACACGGACAAGACTGAAGCCGAGTAACGGGCGATCGGGTCATCATCAATCAATCCGACTCTTCACTGAACTGAAATCTTGCATTCAACTAAATTCAGTCACCCACCAAGAGACTCCGTTCCCATTTCTGTGGGGAAGCAGATACAGACCCCCACCCTGCAAGTCCTGCGCTTACACACTCTCTCTCTCAGTCCTCTCGTTGGAAGGAGCTTTTGGGGAGCCAAACACCAGGTTGGAGATTTTCCGCATCCATTCAAAATCTGCGAGGGGCAATAGGGGTTGGAGAAAACTGCCTTCTTTCTTTCTGGGTCTGGGTGTCGATTCTCACCCACAGGAAAACTCACTGAAATTTGAATTCTGTATTGAAAGGTTTAAACTGAAACCTGTCACAGAACAATCACACTCGGACTCTTTCACAACAGCTACAAAGGAAAATCCTCAGAATTTTATGGAAACTCGCTGCCATTGTCTGCACCTCCCCCCCCCCCCCCCCCCCCCCCTCCCCAAACATCATCATGCACTGTAAATGAAAAAAATAGTGATTATCAATCCGAAATGTAGCTTTTCCAAGTTTAAACCGGCATGATTTTGTCTTATTCTCGCAGTTTAATTTACAGCAATATTCTGGATTCACCTTCCCCAACCATTTATTAGCAAACTGCATCTTCTGCAAAATTGTCTTTCAGATTAAGAGCTGTTAACCCTAAATATCTGTAGTCTTTCCTCTGTGTTAGTCGTGCCTCAGTGAATGACGCTCTTGTCTCTACATCAGACGGTTGTGGGTTGACTTCCACATCTAGGCTGAGTGAAGTACTGCAGAGATGGTGTCCTAGAAATGCCATTTTCCACTTACCATGCCACATGGAGGTTCTGTCTCTCATGTGGATGTAAACGATTCAATTGGACTACATTAAATAGAGCAGGGAATTATCCCTGATGTCCAAACTCTCTATTTTTCAAACTTTTTTTCCCTGCGACCCATTTTTATAAAATGGCCGCCTCACGCGAGGGAATTTTCCCTGATGTCCTAACTCTGTTTTTCAAACTTTTTCTCCTGCGTCCCATTTTTACAAAATGGCCGCCTCACACGACCCACGTCACTTTCACAATAGATTCTCTATAGTTACTTCTTCAAACATCACATTCATTATTCTGTATTATCACTTCTGTATTATTAAATGTAAAATAATGTAAATAAAAACATTTTTTCTATTACTTTTTGTTGCCATTTGGAGATTTAAATAACTTGTAATAAATATCTCTGCACAGATCAGTGTGCACGTCTTTTCATCACAGAGTCCTGAGGTGTTTGATGGGGAAATGAGGAATTTCTTTGAAACATGCCTGGATTTTGGGCTGATGGGGAAGAAAGGAGACTCACCATTGATCGCAAAGTCTGTCTCACTGAGAGAGCGACTGATCTTAGAAAGTGAGCTGAAAGCAGCTCCCCATTTAAAATGAAATGAAATGAAAATCGATTTTTGTCACAAGTCGGCTTCAAATGAAGTTACTGTGAAAAGCCCCTAGTCGCCACATTCCGGCGCCTGTTCGGGGAAGATGGTACAGGAATTGAACCGGTGCTGCTTGGCCTGCTTTAGATGCCAACTATTTAGCCCTGTGCTAAACCAGCCCCTACTATACATCAAATCCCTTATGCACACACACCACAACTTTAAACATGAAATGAAATGAAAATCGCTTATTGTCACGAGTAGGCTTCAATGAAGTTACTGTGAAAAGCCCCTAGTCGCCACATTCCGGCGCCTGTCCGGGGAGGCTGGTACGGGAATCGAACCGTGCTGCTGGCCTGCTTTAAAAGCCAGCAATTTAGCCCAATGAGCTAAACCAGCCCCTACATAGATCTGATTTTTTTTTTTTAAATTTAGATTAGCCAATTATTTTTTCCAATTAAGGGGCAATTTAGCGTGGCCAATCCACCTACTCTGCACATTTTTGGGTTGTGGGGGCGAAACCCACGCAGACACGGGGAGAACGTGCAAACTCCACACGGACAGTGACCCAGAGCCGGGATCGAACCTGGGACCTCGCCGCCATGAGGCGGTTGTGCTAACCACTAGGCCACCGTGCTGCCCTTACATAGATCTGATTAACAAGATTAAGAGTAACTGAAACCTAAAGGCAGCATGTGGTGCACTGGGATAGCACTGGGACTGTGGCGCTGAGATCCCCAGCCCTGGGTCACTGTCTGTGGAGTTTGCATATTCTCCCCATGTCTGCGTGGGTTTCAGCCCCACAACCCAAAGATATGCCGGTTAGGTGGATTGGCCACTCTAAATTGCCCCTTAATTGGAAAAAAAATAATTGGGTACTCTAAATTTATAAAGAAAAGAGTAACTGAAACTCAACAGACATCAACGAGATTAACCGTCGCAGAAATTGAACCAGCACTGACGACGTTAATGTAACAGATATTCAAGATTAATTGACAGTGGTAACAATGGCAGACATTCAACATGCATCCGATTCAGAACGTTAACCCTGAAGACGGTCTCTTTGTGTGAGCTGTACTTGAATATTTCCCCCCTAACTGGGATGGATGGAGTCCCCAAACCCACATCCGTCGCCCAGAGCCGAGTTCAGAATGGGACAAACATAAGTCAGCTTTGTGACAACAGACCAATTGAAAGGTGGGGAGATCCCCACAGGCTACACAAAAATTATCTGTGAAATCCTGAATATGGCAGTGCTCCAGCTACGAGCTACTGACTGGGGTACTTGTGGAAATATATTCCAGTCAGCAGTCGCTCGGTTTTGAGTGGGAGATGCAGGCCTGGGGAAAAAAAAGCGTGAAGCGCTGCTGGAAACTAACATTGTGCAGGCAGGAGGAGTATCTGCAGGGAATAAATCAAAAGATAATTGATTTTTTTTCTTTTAAACTCTTTGGTTGGAGGTGCTGACTAACCTGGCTGATCATCCAGGTGAAGCATAAATGCTTCACAGTTCCAGGGTCCCAGGTTCGATTCCCGGCTGGGTCACTGTCTGTGTGGAGTCTGCACGTCCTCCCCCTGTGTGCGTGGGTTTCCTCCGGGTGCTCCGGTTTCCTCCCACAGTCCAAAGATGTGCGGGTTAGGTGGATTGGCCATGATAAATTGCCCGTAGTGTCCTAATAAAAGTAAGGTTAAGGGGGGGTTGTTGGGTTACGGGTATAGGGTGGATACGTGGGTTTGAGTAGGGTGATCATGGCTCGGCACAGCATTGAGGGCCGAAGGGCCTGTTCTGTGCTGTACTGTTCTATGTTCTATCTGCTTCAGAAACGGGAGTGGCTGCTGGAGGCTCTGTCCGTGGCGGTGAATGTAAGAGTGACCCAGGGTGGCAGAAAGTCCACGGCACTGGCCTCTACATCAGCATCATGTGGCCACACACTGCTGCAGCCAAAATGGAAAACAAGGTCAGGCGATCCTCGGGGATCATTTTTGCAGACGTTTTGGCGACCCATTTTACATCATCCTGCGACCCGCGACCCCCACTTTGCAAAGCACTGTCCGAACTAACATTTATCCCTCAATCAACATCACAAAATCAGATTATCTGGGCTTTTTCACATTGCTGTTTGAGGGATCTTGCTATGCATAATTTTTTTTTAAAAATTTAGAGTACCCAATAAATTTTTTCCAATTAAGGGGGCAATTTAGCGTGGCCAATCCACCTGGCATGCACATCTTTGGGTTGTGGGGGCGAAACCCGCGCAAACACAGGGAGAATGTACAAACTTCACACGGACAGTGACCCAGAGCCGGGATCGAACCTGGGACCTCGTCGCTGTGAGGCAACAGGGCTAACCCACTGTGCCACCGTGCTGCCTGGTTCTGTGCCTAAATTGGCATTACAGCAGTGACTACTTCATTGGTTGCAAACTACTCTGTACTCATGTAGCTGTGAAGATTTAGCGCACTGGGCTAAATCACTGCTTTTAAAGCAGACCAAGGCAGGCCAGCAGCACGGTTCGATTCCCGTACCAGCCTCCCTGAACAGGCACCGGAAAGTGGCGATGAGGGGCTTTTCACAGTAACTTCATTGGAGCCTACTCATGACAATAAGCAATTTTCATTTCATTTCAGATGGTAGAAAATACAAATCTTGATTTTTTTTTTCCATAATTCAAACATTGACATCAACCTCGTGGCTCTCGTCTGCAATTTGAAAGTATTTCTACTTTCGCTGGCAGGGGTGAAAGAGTTTTACAATACAGAACACAGGAAGAGGCTCTTCGGCCCATCAGATCTATGCCAGAGGGCAGCACGGTGGCTCAGTGGTTAGCATTGCTGCCTCACGGCTCCGAGGTTCGATCCCGGCTCTGGGTCACTGTCCATGTGGAGTTTGCACATTCTCCCCGTGTGTGCGTGGGTTTCCTCCGGGTGTTCCGGTTTCCTCCCACAGTCCAAAGATGTGCGGGTTAGGTGGATTGGCCATGCTAAATTGCCCGTAGTGTCCTAAAAAATAAGGTTAAGGGGGGGGGGGGGTTGTTGGGTTACGGGTATAGGGTGGATACGTGAGTTTGAGTAGGGTGATCATTGCTCGGCATAACATCGAGGGCCGAAGGGCCTGTTCTGTACTGTTCTATGTTCTAAACCCAAAAGATGTGCAGGCTAGGTGGATTGGCCACGCTAAATTGCCCTTTAATTGGAAAAAAATGAATCGGGTACTCTAAATTTATGTTAAAACAAAGATCTAGGCCGGCCATCAAGTGGATCAGGAAGATCAGCCAGCTGGCAAAAGTGGGTTCCAACAAAAAAAGTTTGAAAAACACTGGGTTAGATAACTGAGTAAATCCCTGTCCACACACACAACACAGTTTCTCTCCACTGGGAATGGGGCTTTTTCCTTCCATCTTCAAAATATGGTGATAGGTTACGAGAAAATAATTGACTCAGATTTTGATGTGGTGTTTGGCTTCCTGCTTCATGATTGCAAATCCTCCCTTTCTAATACCCTGTGAAACGGGTTTAAAACAGAAAAATGGAAGGGCACAACGGTGGCCCAGTGGTTAGCCCTGCTGCCTCACGGCGCCGAGGTCCCAGGTTCGATCCCGGGTCACTGTTTAGCGTGGCCAATCCACCTACCCTGCACATCTTTGGGTTGTGGGGGTGAAACCCACGCAAACACAGGGAGAACATACAAACTCGAACCTGAGACCTCAGCGCCGTGAGGCAGCAATGTGAACCACGTGTCACAAGTCAGCCTACATTAACACTATACAGTAGTCCCCCGTTATACCGCGCTCCGCAATACCGCGGTTCGCGATATATGGCGGGGGGGCTTATGGACCCCAACTGTCAGCTTCCCTCTCCTGATCAAAGTGAGCCGGCCACTGAAGTTGACACTGCCGGCTGATTGGAGGGAGATTCAGTGAGAGAGGAGCAGCTCACACAGCGTCCGAAAGTGGATAGTGCAGAGCTACAGCTGCCTCAACCCTGCACAGCAGACATGTTCTTTAAACCGGTGGCAGTCAGAACATATTTTTGAAAGGCAATCCTTTCCTCCAGTTTGGTGAAACCCACCAGAGTTCCTGGTAAGTTTCTGTGGGTTTCCCTCTGGAATAACTCCCAGCCTCATTCTGTGGCAATCAGAGAGCTTGTTTTAATTAGATCCACGATGGGGGTTTTAAATTTATTTAAAAATCTATGTATGCGCTTCCCATTGTGAGTCTACGGGGGTCTGACCTCTCCCCCCGCCCCCCGTAGACTCACAATGGGAAGCGCATGCATAGATTTTAAAATAAATTAAAAACCCCCATTGTGGATATCCGCGGCTCAGATGCAACGCGGGTGGCTGTCTTGGACCCCAACACCCGCGTTATAACGGGGGACTACTGTAATGAAGTTACTGTGAAAATCCCCTCGTCGCCACCTTCCGATGCCTGTTCGGGTACACAGAGAAAATTCAGAATGTTCAGTTCACCTAATAAGCACATCTTTCAGGTCTTGTGGGAGGAAACCGGAGCACCCAGAGGAAACTCACGCAGACATGGGGAGAATGTGCAGACTCCGCACAGTCACCCAAGCCGGCAATTGAACCTGGGTCCCTGGTGCTGTGAAGCAACAGTGCTAACCACTGTGCTACCGTGCCGTCCATTCTTCCTACCAAAGTGCATAATTTAAGGAGGAGTTAGATGTTTAATTGGTAATGGGTTGAAGGGTTATGGAGAGCAGGCAGGAGGGTGGAGTTGAGGCTAGGATGGGATCAGCCATGAACACATTGAGGGCGTTTAGGCTCGGGAGGCTACCCCTAGGTCATGTGTTCTCGGGAGGAGATGTTCTGGCTGATTTCACAATCCAGCTCTTGGTCGGTAGCATTGTATGCAGCAGATGAGGAATATATCAGCTGTGATAAAATAGCAGAGCACAATCGATGGGCCGAATGGCCTAATTCTGCTCCTGTGTCTTATGAACTTATAAGAACTAGGAGTAGGAGGAGGCAATCCAGCCCCTCAAGCCTACCGTGCCATTCAATACCATCATGGCCGATCTCATGGCCTCAACTCCACTTTCCTGCCTTTCTCCTTCACCATTCAACCCATTACTCATTAAAAATCTCCTCCTTAAAGCTACTCAATGTCCCAGCATTGAGGTAGTGAATTCCACAGATTTACATCCCTTAGGATAAGAGTTAGCAAATTTAAAACAGAGAGTTGAGGAGAAACTACTTCTCCCAAAGGGTTGTGAATCTGTGGAATTCACTACCCCAGACTGCGGTGGATACACAGGGACAGTGAGTGAATTTAAGGAGGAGTTAGACAGATGTTTAATTGATAATGGGTTGAAGGCTTATGGAGAGCAGGCAGGAGGGTGGAATTAAGGCCAAGAGGAGATCAGCCGTGATCGAATGGCAGAGCATACTCGATGGGTCAAATGGCCTGATTCTGCTCCTATATCTTAGAAACTTTGAGAAGAAATTTCCCCTTGTCTCTGTTTAAATTTGCTCCCTGTTATTCTAAAATTACGACCCGTTCTAGATTTCCCCACAATTCCCGAAAGACGTGCTGTTGGGTGAATTGGACATTCTGGATTCTCCCTCTGTGACCCGGACAGGCGCCGGAATGTGGCGACTGGGGGATTCTCACAGTAACTTCATTGCAGTGTTAATGTCAGCCTACTTGTGACAATAAAGATTATTTAAAAAATGAGGCATTTCCCCTACATCTACTTTGTCGACCACCTTCAGTATCTTATATACGTCAATTAGATCTCTCGTTCTTCTAAACTCCATCGAGTAGAGGCCTAAACTGCTCAATCGCTCTACAGAAGACACCTCTGGAATTAACCTGTTGAATAAATAGGTGTTTGAGGGCCGGCACAGACACAATGGGCCGAAGGGTCTTTATTTGCTGTGAAACTCTTTGACTCTCTGACGAGTTTCTCTCCTCCAGGGGCTGGTTTAGTTCACTGTGCTAAATCGCTGGCTTTTCAAGCAGGCCAAGGCAGGCCAGCAGCACGGTTCAATTCCCGTACCAGCCTCCCCGAACACGCGCCGGAATGTGGCGACTAGGGGCTTTTCACAGTAACTTCATTGAAGCCTACTTGTGACAATAAGCGATTTTCATTTTTTTTCATTTCATTTCCTGCTGACAGGGATGGCTGCGCATGCGCGACGCTGCTCGTTGCCGCTTTAAGATGGCGGCCCTGAACCCGGGCTTGTCACCGCAGAAAGCAGAGGCGACTTGGGACGAACGCGGAACCGGCTTAGAGTTTCTCTTCCGGGGTTTCAGGCTTTCACTGGGTAGGAAGCCTTTCCGCCCACCCACTGCGCCCATCTCTCTGTCGAACACGCCGCAAACTTACCCTCTGCAGATATTATAAAAAATTCAAGCTGGCACTCCTGATGGTGGGGATGTTTGAAGAGGCGATAGGGAAGGGGGTGTTGCCACAAACCTTGGGGCAGGCATCGATTTCCCTGTTGGTAAAAAACGAAAAGGATCCGACGGAGTGTGGGTCGTATCGGCCCATTTCACTTCTGAATATGGACGCAAAAGTATTGGCGAAGGTACTGGTGGGTAGGCTGGAGGAGTGCCTCCCGAAGGTGATGATCAGACAGTGTCTGTGAGAGGGAGGCAGCTCTTTTCAAACATTTCAAACATTAGTTATGGCACCCCCGGCGGAGGGGAAGGAAACAGAGGTGGTTGTGGCATTGGACACTGAGAAGGCGTTTGACTGGGTAGAATGGGGGCACCTGATGGCAGTTCTGGTTTGGGATTGGACCAAGGTTTGTGGACTGGGTAAAGCTACTATATAAAGAGCCGAGGGCAAGTGTCCACACAAACAACATCAGCTTGAGATACTTTTCTCTCCATCGTAGGACGAGGCAGGGATGTCCTATGTCCCCCCTGCTGTTTGCACTCGCGATTGAGCCATTGGCCATCGCGTTAAGATGTTCGGGGGTATGGAAAGGGATAGTGTGGGGGGGGGGGGGGGGGGGGGGAATAGAGCACAGGGTGCCCTTATATGCCGATGACTTGTTATTATACGTGTCGGAACCGAGTGTGACGATAGGGGGAATATTGGAGCTGCTTCGAGTGTTTGGGTCTTTCTCGGGGTACAAATAAAATCTTGATAAGAGTGAGTATTTTGTGGTGTCTCAGCTGGGGGTGGGGGCAGGGGTGGGGGGGATTCCATTCCGTAGGGCAGGGGTTCACTTTAGGTATCTGGGGGTGCAGGTTTCCCAGAAGGGGGGCTCCGCAGGTACAACATTTCTAGTTTGGTGGGGAGAGTGAAAGCTGATCTGGCAAGGTGGGATGGTCTCCCTCTGTCACTGGCGGGTCGGGTACAGGCGGTTAAAATGAATGTGTTGCCGCGATTTCTGTTTATTTTTCAATGCCTACCAATTTTCCTGCCAAAGGCTTTTTTCAGAGAGATTGAATGAATGATTACTTCATTCATATGGGGAGGGAAGGGGGCTAGAGTGAGAAAGGTGCTGCTGCAGAGGGGAAGGCAGGCAGGGGGTTTGGGTCTCCCGAACCTGATGTATTATTACTGGGCGGCGAATGTGGAGAAGGTGCGGAGCTGGGTCAGAGCGGTTGATTCCCAGTGGGTCAGAATGGAGGAGAGTTTGTGCAGGGGGTCGAGGCTGAAGGCACTAGCAACAGCGCCGCTCCCGATAGCTCCGGGGAAATACTCAAGGAGTCTGATCGTAATAGCTTCATTGAGAATTTGGAGGCAGTTTCGCCAACACTTTGGGTTGGGGGCAGGGTCAAGGGAAATGCCGATTCAGGGGAACTATATTTGAGCCAGGTAGGTGGGATGGAAATTTTCGGAAATGGGAGGAGAAGGGGATTAAGACACTAAAAGATTTGTTTCTTAGGGGTCAGTTTTCAGGACTGAAGGAGGAAGTGAAGTATGGGCTGGAGCAGGGGGAAATGTTTAGATACAGGCAGGTTTGAGATTTTGCCAGAAAGGAGATACAGAGCTTCCCGGTGGAGTCGGACTCCACATCGCTGGAGGAGGTGCTGACGACAGGGGGACTGGAGAAGGGGGTAGTGTCAGCGGTTTACGAGGCTATTTTGGAAGAGGAGAAGGCACCACTGGAAGGGATCAAAGCAAAGTGGGAGGAAGAGTTGGGAGAGGATATGGAGGAGTGGTTCTGGTGTGAGATGCTCCGGAGAGTAAATGCCTCCACTTTGTGCGCGAGGTTGGGGCTGATACAGCTGAAGGTGGTGTATAGAGTACACCTCACGAGGGCGAGGATGAGCTGATTCTTTGAAGGAGTAGAAGATGTGTGTTAACGTTGCGGGGGAGGCCCCGTGAATCACGTTCATATATTTTGGTCCTGTCCAAAGCTATAGGATGACTGGAAGGAGGTTTTGGGGGTAATTTCTGAAGTGGTGCATGTGATACTGGACCCGGATCCCCGGGAGGCCATATTCGGGGTGTCGGACCAGCCAGGGTTGGAAACGGGTGCGGAGACAGATGTTGTAGCATTCGCCTTGTTGATCGCCCGAAGGCGGATCCTGATGGGTTGGAGAGCAACCTCTCCACCCTGTGCCCTGGCATGGCGGGGGGACCTGTTGGAATTCTAGACTCTTGAGAAGGTTAAGTTTGAACTGAGGGGAAGGATGGAGGGGTTCTCCAATTAATGGGTGTTATTCATTATCCACTTTCAAGAACTGGATAACATCGAACATTAGTTGGGGGGGGGGGGGTGGATGGGAGGGTTGGGGGAAGGGGGGCTGTGTGTGTTAATAGTGGCTGTGGGTGATTCCTGATTCCTTTTTGTCATTCGTTTATGTTAACATGCGGGCTGATGTTTGGGGTTTGTGGGAGGATGGGATTGTTGTTATTGATATGGGGATTGACATATTTGGTACTGATTATTGTTTATTGTTGGTGGGTGTACATTTGGGACAAAATGTGAAAAAGGAGGAGAATAAATAAATAGTCTTTTAAAAAACGTACCCGCTGCAGATACGGGAAACAAACAGCTCGGGCGCGATTCTCCACTGCCCACGACGGGTCGGAGAATAGCGGGAGGGCGTCCCCGACATTTTTCACGCCCTCCCGCTATTCTCCCCCCCCCCCCCCCCCCCCCCCACGCCCGCCCCACGACACGAATCGCTGCTCGCCGTTTTTTTATGGCGAACAGCGATTCTCCCCAGGCCGATGGGCCGAGTGCCCAGGCCTTTATGACCGTTTTTACAGCAGCAAACACACCTGCTTGCTGACGTCGTAAAAACGGCCGCAACATGCCCGTTCTGGGCATCCAGGGCCCCGATTGGCACGGCCGCACCACGGCCCACCGATCGCGGGCACGGACGCACTCTTTCTCCCTCCGCCGCCCCGTAGGATCAGTCCGCGGGGCGGCCGAGGGATATGACGGCCCCGTGCATTCGTGGGTTGGAGCCGTCCAACCCGCGCAGGTGCGGCTGACGTCATCGTGCACGTCAGCCGCCGTGACGCTTGGCGCGCGGACTTAGCGACGGTCGCTAAGTCCGCGATGCCGTGCTTCACGGGGCCCGCTGCTAGCCCCGCCCGGGGGGGGGGGGAGAATCGGGTCCCGGGAGGGGGCGCGGAGGCTGCCGTGAAACACGGCCAGT